>NW_020954596.1:10778035-10808107 GCF_900497805.2 Vombatus ursinus | reverse complement strand
AGATAGATAGATAGATAGATAGATAGATAGATAGATAGATAGATAGACTACTTCTTATAATCTGTTTCCTATTATACTTCCAGGCTACCATTAAAGAACAAGGGCTATTTCTATTGTTAGATCTTACAAAGAAACGTAAATAGTTTTGCTGTATGGACGGTAGACACTTCATTGGAAAATTATACATGAAAAATACTTTTGGAGTATTTCCATAACTGGGTGGTTGGTGATGAAGACACTAGAAACCATGATATATAAGGATTATATAAAACAAGTGAAATTATTTAGCATGGAAAAGAAGACTTGGGTGCGACTTGGTGATCATTGTCTCCAAATATCCAAAGGGCTGCCTTGGAAAAGAAGAACTAGACCTCTAGTTACCACCAGAAAGTAGAATTAGAAGCAGTTCAATGTAGTTCAATAAATACTTATCAAGCCCTTACTCCACATGGACCACTGTGTTGAGCATGAAGAGAGATAAAAGATTTAAGTAAAGCATAGCCCAGTGGGGGAAGTCGCAAGGAGAGAGATTTCAGCTTCTTAAAAGGAAGATTTCTCTGAACAATTACAACTAACAATGGAATAGGCTATCATTGGAGCTCTCTATCACTAGACATCTTTAAGAGAAGGTTGGATAGCCACTTATTGGGGATAATACTTAGATATTCATGCTGCAGGTAAAGGACTGGCTGGCTGACTTATGAAGTCCCTTCCAATCAGCCAATCAACATTTATTTTTTGAGAGCTTACCGTGTGGCAGACACTGTGCTAAGTTCTGGGGATACAAAGGACAAAAGCAATTCCCTCCCTCAAAGGAGCTTATATTCTAGTGGGAGAGAGAGCATGTAAATAACTAGGCACATAGAAGATGTATACGTAATAGAGTAGAGTAGATGAAGGTAATCTTAGAAAGGGGGAGGACCTAGAAAGACCTGCAAATGGTGGCATTTGAACCGATTCATTCAGGAAATCAGAGATTCTAAGAAACGGGCAAGGATGCACAGAGCACACTATGCATGAGGAACAGATCTGAGAAAGCATCACGTACAAGGAACAGTAAATAGGCCAGTATGTGGGAAGGGAATAATATGTAAGAAAACTAGAAATGCAGGAAGGGGTCAAGTTGTGAAAATTTTAATACCAAGTAAAGGACTTCATGGTTGATCCTCAAGGTCACAGGGAACCATTGGCATTTACTGAGTAGGGGAGGAGACGGAGTTGCCAATGACACAGTCACACTTGTGCTTTAGGAAAGTCACTTTGGCAGCTGAGTGGAGAAGTTGGAATGGAGAGAGGCCTGAGGCAAGGAGTGAAATTAGAAGTCTATGATGATGGTTCACACAAGAGGTGATGAAGGCTTGAACTGGAATAGAAGCTATGTGAATGGACAGAAGGGGACACATACAAGAGAAGTTGTGAGAACAGAAATTACAAAATTTGACAACTGATTGAATTGACTACAATGTGAGTGAAAATGTGGAGTCAAGAAAGACTCCAAAATTTCATCCTGATTGGTTGAGAGAACAGTATCCTTTTGTTCTATAATTTGATAACATTCTGTCATTGATTTGATTCTTATGGGGAAGGAAGGGGAGAGATTCCCATGTCCATTTTATAGATGAGGACATTAAATGTCAGAAAGGTGAAGAAATCTTCCCACATTCACACAGCTATGTGGAAGTATATTAAAAACTTCTTTTTAGTTCAACTAAAAGTAAGAAACAGAAGTATCTCTAACCTAAAATATTCTCCAAGCATTTCCCTTTAGGAAGGTATGTAGATAGCCAAGAACAAAAAACTAAGGTCTCAGAAAAATGGATTTTGGGTGGTAACTGAGCTTAAAACAATAACAAAAAAAGATTAGTTAAAATATCTGTTGCTTTCCTCATTCCCTGACGAGATAGACTGTATGATTCACCTAAGGACCGTATTCCTTTTTCCATTTCTTCCCAAGGCAAAAGCTCCTTCAATCTTTAAGTGGAAAGGTCAAGGGAGGAACTGAGTAAAATCCCAGGAATTTTTCACAGAAGAAGATGCCAGAATGCTAACCTAAAACTGATTTTTTTTTAACATGTTGTAACCTTTTCTTTACTCAAGATTCCTAAAAATGTCAAATTGTCTTTGAGCAAAGAGACATCCTATGGCATGGAGAAGGTAGGAAATTATATATCAGTTTGGACATTTTGCTCTATAGGCTAGAAATGATTGGATTTACAATAATGTTAAATTGATTAAAAAACTGTTTCTGGCAGACTAGTGAACAAAATGCAGAATACAGCATTTTTTTCTGTGACAACTAGTAGATTACAGAGTTATGTCTCTAATCCAGGTCTCCTGATTGCAAGCCTACTGCTGGGCAGAGCTAGAATTTTGAGCTCAGGTCCTCTGACTAGGAGACCTAATGCTTCTTCTACTGAATCATGTTGCCTTCCCAAATCTACATCGCCTCCTCCACTTCTACTCTTAGTGTGGTAGAGAATGGGGCATGGGGTTCATCGTTTTTAATCCATCTATAAATGCCTACTCAACTTTTGGCACTCTAAGTGCCAGGTCTTTGTCCCATGATCAACAAGTTACTACATGAACTAGTCACTGAACATTTATTAGTCACTTTCTATGGGTTAATTAGTCACTATGCTAAGCTCTGAGGAAACAAAGAAAGGTGTAGGAGAATACCTGCTACCAAACCTTTTTCCATATTGACATTTTTACTTATAAATGAAACCAGAAGGCATATGGGAAATGCAACTAAACGGACAGATGGCTCACAGGATCTTCTCCAAGACACAAATAAGAAGAGGAGGCAGGCAGAGTTACATCTATAGTATGCCCAAAGGCAACATAAAACATTTATTTTTTAAATGCATTATAAATTATGATGGTCAACAGAAGCTATCAACTAAATATACCAAATAAGGAGCAAATTCTTAACTCCAAATGCTTAGCCTTTAATAAGGCAGAAACAAATGAATCAACAAATAACAAAGAAAATGTCTTTGTTCACTGTCTCCTTCCCAGCCTGTCCAAGGTTTAGCTGACTTCGGCCTTATTTTCCTTACTTCTTTCTTCTTTTCTTCTAAAACAATGTAATCAGTATATACAGAGCTTGGGTTCAAATGATTTTCCTTTACATAGGCCTTTCTGTATTTCCTTGTATGTTTAATAATAGTTTTTACTTTTTATGGCACCATAATTAACGTTCAACTACATTTTTTGGCCTGTGCCTATGATTTCATTGATATAGAGGTCTCCCAGGTGAGGAAACCCTCTCTACCAAAGCAGATTTGCTATAGTCTTGAGTCATTTGGAATACTGAGGAGTTAAGTAATTTGTTTAGGGTCACACAAACATTATGTGTCAGAGACAAATCTTAAGCCCAGGTCTTTATAGCTCTGAGACCAGCTTTCTATCCATTATGTTATGCCATCATTAATTTATTCAACCATTGTCCAATTATTAGACAGAGGTTGTTTTTAATTTTTTGATTTTATAAATAGATCAGCTATGAATACTTTTGTGCAAATATTAAACACCATTTTATGGGAACACTTCACCATTTCCCATTGTAGTGCTCAATGATGAATATAAGAAAGAAGAACACAATGAAAATAATTACAGTTTATGGCCAACATCTGTTGCAGAGACTGAAGAAGTTCAGAAATTCTGTTCTGAGGAACTTAATAAGATGTTCAAAATTAGATCAACATATCTTAATATTTGGTGACTTCAATGAAAATGTTGGGTAAAGGAAATAAGGGGGAAAATGTTGGGAAATATGGTTCAAGTTCAATAAATAAAGGACAAAAGCTTCTAGAGACAAAATTTTTAAGTCTATACATTAGGAATACTTTCTAAGTGAGTCAGGAGGTACAAGATATGGCAAGCATCAAATAGCATCATAAAAAATTAAACTGACTATATTTTAACATATAGGAAGCAACTAGTTACCAATGTGGGAGTCATTTACGAGCAGTTTTCTCAGTATAGTCAGTCCATTGAATTATTAGAACAAAGATCAAAATGAAAGTCAAATGAGAATAATCAAGAAAAATAAGCTATGACATAAAATTAAAACAACTCTATCCTAACTTATTTAAACAAGCTGTTAGGGCTGAAAAACTGGAAAATTATAAGGAAATGGACCAATTCATGACTATTTGTTTCCTAAAGAAGATAGATCAATGTATACCAAATGATACAATAAAGAAAACAATTTAAAAAACAACAACAACAACAACAACAACAAAACTTGATCCCCTTTCCAAATGGTAGCCAACAGCAACATTGGTTCAAAATGTAAATTTATTCCAAAATGTCAATAAGGGAGGAGTATGGGATATTATGAACAATATCATCTCCTAAAACAGTGAGAAATGAGGGGAAAGGAGTTTTACAGAAAACTCGGAGACCCAATTAAGCCAGGTCATTTTCAGAACATTTAAGGATAAGACTGGAAGGTGCACAACAAACAAATGAAAAATGGTAAAGATCTGTCAGGATTTCTGTACTATATTTGGCCTCTAATTTGGCATACCCTGGTGTGCTACGTGATGAAACAGAAATACAATTAAAGAAAACAGAAAAGAGTTACTGAAAAAGGCTAATTATTCATGGAAGAAGTCTATGCTTAAGGTGATTAAGGGTGTTGAGGGATCAAGATAGCTGACAAAAAGATATTATGTGGGTAGAAAAAAATTAGAGCAATTGTTGCTACAGGTAGAAATAAAAGACAATCGGGATGATATTAATAACTACTAACCCATATGGCTACTTTCTCATCTATACAAAATCTTTATGAAAACAATATATACATGTATGAAGGGCATCCATTAGAGAAAATATGAGAAACAGGCAAGCTTTCACAAATTATATTCTATAACAGACAACATCTTTAGAGCTTTGAAACTGACTGAAAATCCAAGATTTTTGAACTTCGTAGACTATTAAAAAGTATTTGAATCAGTACAGCAAAATGAGATTTCAAAGGCATTGAGCAACGAAAATGTCTTCTCTGCATGTATTAAGATCATAAAATAGGTTCGACAAGAGAAATAACTTTGACTGGAGGATCCTCTGATAAGGGCACAAGGAAGAAAGGCAGAACAGGGAGCCAAAACTCAGGTCATCAGGCTCCAACAACTGTGTTGTTGTTGTTGACTTAACTGTCCATCAACCTCATTAGTACATGACTGATCCATAGACCTAGATCCATAGATCAATATATTTTCATTTCTTCCCAAGGTCAATTGCTTATTGGAATATAACTCTGAAAATAGGGTTGTCTATCGGAGTCTAAGCACTCAGGTGATAAATACTCTATAAAATGCTTTATAAAAGAAACTCAGAAAAATCTTACATTCCTCCTTATACTACCTGTGGATAACCAGTTTTAAAAATCCTACACCAAATAGACTAGTATTAAAAATTCAATTTAAATTATACCTCTGGTTTTCAAAGCAAGATTCATACAAAAAAGGTATCCAAAATTGTATCTTTTGGGGGTAGGGGAAGTGAGGTGGGAGGAGTTGGAAAGTGGAGGAGGCTGAACTCTAACAAAAAGTCAAATGATATTTTTTAATATATTTTAAATAATTGCTGTTCCCTGCCAAGTTTCAGATGGTGGGAGTTTTCACATATGAATTACTAAGTAGGAGTGTATAAGGGACAAGTTAATCGCCCCTTTTGGAAGGAAGACGACGAGAGAGAGGATAGTGGTAGAAAATGTCAGAGCCAGAAGGGCCCACAGAACAAAACCTGAAGAATATTAGAGTTAAAAGCAACCTTAGAATGTAAAAACCAATGGCAGAGCTGGAAAGAGCTATACAACAAATGTGCATATCATAACCTCCCTGGGCTCCAGTTTCCTCATGTGTAAAAGGAGAAGGTTAGACTCTGACATAGTAGTTGCTTAATAAATGCTTGTTGATTGGTTGATTGATGGAGAAAACTAGAGACTTTAAGAGGCAGAGATGAGGAAGGAGCTCATTCTAGTCAATGGGAGACAGACAATGTAAAAAGAGGCAGAAGATAGAATTCCAAGATCAGGGAACAGCAAATAAGTATCCTACGGTATCCTAAATGTACCCATTCTACTGAGTACACATGAGTCAGAAATTTATTTTAATTGGCACATGTCCTCAATTTTTATTTTTTTAAAGGTACTTGGTAACATTTACATTCATTCTTCTTCAAAGGCCCAGGTTGTTTCCAACACAGGCACAATCATCTTTTCCGGTCATTAACATACCATTCCATGAATAAGCCAGGAATCCATTTTTTGAAAACTGCTTGGCCAGAAAGAAAGTTGGGCTCATTTTCAGCCTGCCAACAATAAGACACTCATTTTTCTTCTGGGGTCAGACTGACAAGGCTAGAGTTTGTTTTATAAACTTGCTCTCTGAAGTGCTTTTAACTGAAAAGGGAAGGGGGAGCAGGAGAGGAATGAAATTTTTCAGACCAATTAAGTCCTGAGCATGAAAATTCTACCCTTTCCCAGACATAAATAAATGAAAGTTGTTGTTATTACATTTGTCATTAACTTGGGCTTCACAAAGTACTTGGTTTTCTACTTTATCATTATAGCTGCTGCCTACACTTGTGACTTGAGACCACCTTGAAGATAAGCAGAGTAGCAGAGATGCACCTTTGAAAAGACTGTATTAGTATGGGATGGATCAAATTGGAAAATATGTGGGGGCAGGCTCCTTCTCCGACCCAAGCGTTCCACAGATGCCAGAGATTTTGACCATTAGACTATACCCAGTCACACTCAAAGAAAACCTTTTATGTTACTCATTTCTTGTTTCTCATAGCTGCTTTACTGTGGTTCTCCCATCATAATGGATTGCTGCCATTATAACTCTTGATCTCCACAGAACCATCACTTTCAATTGGAGACAGAAGGTTGAATCTCCCCGTTTAATAAGTAAGTCATTCAAGGCCAGAAGTAACTGAGGCAAAAATTTGTTTGTTTGTTTGTTTTTCCCTTAGGGAAGAAAGGCCTGGACCACTACTCCAAGGTGGTCTCTCTTCCTCAGCCAATGCTCAACAAAATAACATAAATCTCAAGGCTATTCGGTACTCTGTAGGTTCCCTAAGGTGGCATCCTTGGATCAGTTATTGCATATATCTACCCACTCACCTCAGATTTTCCAGGCAATTTAAGCCCCAGCCAACAAAATAATCTCTAATGCATTTATCATGCATTATTTTGCATTATAATTATTTGATGTATCAAAGGTCCTTCCTAAGCTGTAAATTTCATGAAAACTGAGAACATGTCTAAGCATAGAACATGGTACATGGTAGGCACTATATAAATGCTTATTCTTATCCCTTTCTTCCTCACTAGTCCTAGTTCTGCCCTCTGAGGCCAAGTGAAATACATCTACGGGCAGCTGGGTGGCACAGTGGATAGAGCACCAGGCCTGGAGTCAGGAAAACCTGAGTTTGAATATGGCCTCAGACTCTTACTAACTGTTTGACTTAAGTCACTTAACCCTGTTTGCCTCAGTTCTCTCATCTGTAAAGTGAGCTGGAGAAGGTTAGTTTCTTTATCTGTAAAATGAACTGGAGAAGGAAATGGCAAACCACTCTAGCATCTTGGCCAAGAAAATCCCAAATGATCCACATCCAAAGAAAGAACTATGGAAATTGAATTGCTGTTTTTTTTCTCTTCTGTTGAGTTTTGTTTCTTCTTTCTGATGGTTCCTTCTATTGATTTTAATTTGTACTTACAACATCACTAATGTGAAAATATGTTTAATATGAATGTAAATGTATAGCTTATATCAGATTGTGCGCCGTCTTGGGGAGGGTGGTGGGGAGGAAGGGGGAGAAAAATTTTAAACTCAAAAGCATATGGAAGTGATTATTGATAAATCAAAATAAGTAAATAAATAAAATAAGAACCAAATAGAAAAAAAGAAAATCCCAAATGGGGTCAGGAAGAGTAGACATAACTGAAACAACTGGATAACAACAACAACGTCAGACACTGTGGTAAGCTATGCTAAAAAGACATCTATATCCCTCTTACACATGAAAGCTTTTTAAATACTTGAAGACAACTATCGTGTCCCTCCCAAACTCTTATCTTCTCTAGGTTATTTATTCCCCATTCTTTGACCCTATCCTTAATCATCTCCAGTCCCCTTAACATCCTAATTACTCTCCTCTAGATACAGAATCATAGAATTTTAAAGCTAGACAGTACCTCAGTTGACCATTTGGTAGAAACTCCACATGAAATAAATCTCTATTAAATCATGCCAACAAGTGATCATCCAGGCTCTGGTTAAAGACCTCCAAGAAGAGGACACCTACCACCTACAGAGGCAGGATATTAACTTTTTGGACAGCTCCAATGGTTAGGAAGCTTTTCATGACATCAAGCCAAATTTGGCATCTTTCGAGTACATTCTAGCCCTTTGACTGAATCCACTTGAGGCCACAGGTTCCCCACCCCTGCTCTAGCTTATCAATGCCGGCTAAAATGTAGTGCTCAGAACTGAATAGGATATTTCACATGTCATCTGATCAGGTCAGAATGTAGGAAAGACCATTACAATTCTCATTCTAAACACCAGGATTCTCTTAATGCTGCCTCTCTTAATTACATTAGCTTTGGAAGCTGCCAGGTCACAATGTTGACTCATATTTAATTTGCCGTCCCCTAAACCCCAAATTTCTTCCAGATGAACTGCTATTATCCCCATTTTGTGAAGTTGATTCTTTGAACCCAAATGAAAGACTGTGTAGATCTCTCTGGATCACTCTTACTGTCAAGTACAGTACTCTGTAAACAGTAAGCTGTCAATAAATATTTGTGATATTGAATTAAAGTTTTGAGTCAATAAAATAGGAACCCTGGAGTCAGATCATTTCCCACCTTGGCTACAGGACTTCATGCCTCCAACTGGGTACCATCTCCTTTCCCTCATCCTTTGTCAGTGTCTTTTTATATGTTGACTTCTCCCATTAGATTGCAAGCTCCTTGAAGGCAAGGACTGCCAAGTCTTTCTTTATAGCCCCAGTGCTTAGCACAATGTCTAGTACATAGTAAACACTTAATAAATGTTTATTGACTCTGATTCTCTAATTAGCTGGGTTACAAAAAATAAAATCCAAAGAAAGGAACCTAGAAAAAATTTTTTGGTCCCAGCCCTTTGAGTAACCAACCATATGACCTTGGACAATTCACTTCCATTCTTTGGTCCTCAGTTTTCCCCATATGTGAAATGATTAAGTAAAAAGGAATTCTAAGTTTCCTTTCATCTCTGATATTCCACATTCTATGTTCTAAGGTGACTTTCAGCTCTGATACTCTATGTTCTCTATTCTAAAGAACTCTTTCACTTCTGACATGTTTTGATGTATATGTGAGCTAAGGCAAAAATCTCTTCCCCTGAGGTTTTCACACCCTGGAACATACCTCTACCCTTGACTATGTTAACTAAGGACCTATTCCAGCTGTCTGATTCTATTTTCTGTGTCCAAATGTATGCTTCAGTTTTGACATACCATATACTAAGGTTTCTCTCAACTCTGATAAAGTCCTGCATAGTTATGACCATCTTTTTATCAAGGTCCTTTCTGATTCTATCCCTTACAAGTCTATTATTCTATGATCAGATGGTGTCTCTAGTCCTGTAAATTTTTGTCATGGATGATTACTGTAATTGATGCTAGAATTCCTAAGTTCATAGAAATTCTGAGCTGGAAGGGACCTCAGAGGACAGCTAGTTCAAATTTCTACTCCATGTAGGACTCCTTTCTTCAATATCCCTGACAGGAGACTCAACACCTCTCCTTGACCTCTTCTAATGCTAAGAAGCTCACTCACTATTGAGGCAGTCTATCATAAGAGGAGTCCAAAATTTGCCCCCTTGTAACATCCACCCATTGATTCTTGTTATGCACTCAGAGGCAAAGAGAAACAGGTCTAGTCTCTTTTAGACATGATCTATACTATCTTTAAGGACTGTTGGACTTTGGGACAATAGAGTCTCCACAAGGTTAGGTCTCAATAAAACAATAGAGGAGGCCAAGTTAGTCTTCCATGTTACAATTGGCTTTATAAAAAGCAGAAGCAACTACTACATATAGTGGAATGAATGATCAGTACCCTAAGAATCAGGACACCTGGGGTCTAGTCTCAACTCTATAACTAATTCGTGTTGGCAGAACCTTAGGGAAATATCTTGGCCTCAACTAGACCAGATAGCTAAAGTCTTTTCTAGCTTTAACAATGTCTGATTGCTTTCCTTAGATGAATGCCTCTGTAATATGAATTCACAGGCCAGGAAAGCACTATATTAAAAAAACCTGTGCCCATCCATCATTAGTGTTTTATTGCTTGTGTTTAAAACTTTGATCATTCATAATCCCCTTTTCTCTACCCATGAATCCTTTGCCTCTGTTTCGTCCCCTGTGTTCAAACCCAGATTACTCTTAACTCTCAGTAATTCCTAGCATTTATCTTCCAAACCTCTCTACCAGCTCCAGAGCTACAGAATGTTGCTGGAGGAAATCCTGAAAATATGATGACTGTATCCAATAAAAAAAAAAATTATGCTACCTAAACTCACTTAGGTCCTTGTTGCTACATAACAATTCTTTTTACTCATCTCTTATTTATTCTCCCACTTTCCCCACAATGTCTGTTCCAAATCTCCTCTAAACCTCCAAGTCCAACCCCTCCTCCCTAGCTCCCAGTAGATAGCCTTGCCTCTCCCTTTCCTGAGTAGAATGGAGCCACATAGTCGTGCACCCCTTCATCTCCACACCTCAAAACCCATCTTCTTACCTTATTCTCCAGTTTTAAATGAAGGGGTAACTTTCCTCCTTACTAAAGCTAAATAATACTATTTATGCCCTTGATCCTGTCTCCTCTCTTCACCTGTTCTATTAATCATCTCTCTTTTCTCTCTCTCTCCCTCTCTCATATCTTAAATAGTTCCCTTTTCAATGGTTGCTTCGACTCATACTAAAAACATGCCCAGGTCATCCCCAACCTAAAAAAATTTCCCTAAGGCCTACAAATTATACACCAGGGAATTTGACTTAAAATCCTGGGGGAAAAAACTATAGAATTTATTCATTTAAATGATGGTTAGTGAACATCTACAAAGAACCATCATGGCTTCATCAAAAACAGATTATGCTAGACTAACTTCATTTCTTCTTCTGACAGGTTAACTAGATTACTAGATCAGGGTAATGGTATAGATATGGTTTACCTAGGTTTCAGTAAAGCATTTGACAAAATCTCCCATGCTATTCTTGTATACAAGACTGAGAGATAAGGCCTAGATTGCAATATAGATACCTTCAGAACTGGTGGAATCATTACACCCAAAGGGTAGTCATTAATGGTTCAAGGTCAATGTAGAAAGAGGACTCTAGTGGGGTACTTCTAACATTTTGATTAGTAATTCAGATAAAGACACAGTTGGCACCTTTATTAAATCTTCAGATGGCAAAAAGCTGGGAGGGATAGCTAACAAATTAGATAATAAAATTAGGATTCCAAAAGATCTTGACAGCCTAGAATAGCAGTTCTTATAGTCTGAGGATGCCCAGAGAGACCCTTTCAGTGGGTCTGTAAAATCAAACTTATTTTCCTAGTAATATTAAAACATTATTTGCCTTTTTCATTCTTGTTCACATGAACATAACAGTGAAGTTTTTTCAGAGGCTATATTATCTTAGATGAAAGATTTAGCTGCAAACACAAAGCATAGTTAATATCTCATCTGCAGAATAATATTTTTGTTTTACAAATGAATGAATCTGAAGGTGTCTAGACTTATTTAGCTTATGTTCCTCAGCTATCAGCACTAACTCATCATCAAAGAAGAACTTTTATGTAAATGTCTGGTAACAAACACAAGTGGTGCTGAAATATTCAAAGTATTGGATAACTTTTGAATCTTCTGATTTGTCCTGAAATAACCCTGTTGACATTAGCACTGATGGTACAAAAGGCATGGTGGTTAAAACTGCTGGCACCTTAGCACGAATCAAGGCAGTAACATTAAACTGTACTAGCAGTCATCATATTCTTCACCACCACAAAGGGAAGGAAGGAAGGAAGGAAGGAAGAAAGGAAGGAAGGAAGGAAGGAAGGAAGAAAGAAAGAAAGAAAGAAAGAAAGAAAGAAAGAAAGAAAGAAAGAAGGAAAGAAAGAAAGGAAGAAAGAAAGAAAGAAAGAAAAAAGAAAGAAAGAAAGAAAAGAGAGAAAGAAAGGAAAGAAAGGAAAGAAGGAAGGAAGGAAGAGAAGAAAAAAGGAAAAAAAAGCAAATAAATTTTAAAATTCCAGTTTAAACTTAAGAATTTCCTTGATGAAGCAATTAAAAAAACATTACTTTTATTAAATCTCAACCTTCAGAACCTATCTTTTTAATATTGTGTGACAAAATCAGAAGTACCCATAAAACACTTCTGCTACTTACTATAATATGATGATTATCTCAAGGAAAAGCTCTCTTACTTCTGAGTTAAGAGCTAAGCTACACACTTTTTTCATGGAAAACCATTACTTACTTGAAAGAACAACTGACAAACTGTGAATATTCAGACAAGTATCTGGCAGACATTTTCTTAAAAATGAAAGAAATAAGCCTGTTACTTCAAGGAAAACAAATGCCAATTATAAAATTTGATTTTTCAAGTGAAAATTAGAATTTTAGAAAACTTAAAATCACCACTGTGAGCTTAACTGCTTCCCAGTACTTAATGACTTTTTGATGAAATCAGTAGTGATATTAACGGATGTGTTTTTTATGTCTTACTATTTGTAACAGGTCATTTTGATGGGGTGGTGGGACCTGGACCTCAAAAAGCCCTAAAACCATGTCTCTGAAAGTAATACAGCCCAGCCCTGCCTCCCCTGTGAGAAAAGTTTCCCTTGCTGCAGGCCTAACTCTGTAATTTCCTTACCAGAACAGACAGAAGGGTGCCTGGTCAAAGGATTTTTGTCCCTGGCTGGCACAAGGACTCTTCCTCCCACCAGATTCCCCAAGGTCCATGCCTCTGACAACTCCCTCAATGTCTGGTATTCTTCTTACACTTTCCCATCCATAGCTCCCAAAGACACCTGGACCCTTGGATTACCTAATTAGCATCCCTGGCATTCGCTTCCCCTGCCCCTTTTCTATATAAGCTCTAGATTCACTTCCATTAGGGTACAAGTTCCTCAAAAAGGAACTTCGCCTGCTCCTATTGGCATTTGAATAAACTAGCTCTCGACTGAAAGACGGCTTGAGTGTGTGAATTCCTTCCAGATAATCATGCCTTGGCATTCTCGGCATCCCAGCACCCCCAACCTCTACCCCAAACCTTGTCATTTCCACTTCTCATTGCCCCAGTTGCCACCTGTAAAACAAGAATAATTGTAACTATACCTCATAGCCTTATGTGAGGACCAAATGAGATAATATCTATAAAGATGAAACCAGATAAACCCTTGGTGAATCCATTGTCCATTATAGATTACAACACACGCATGGCCTCTAATTGCCTCCCATTTTGCCACTTATAAATTCTCCAGAAAGTATACACTCAACATAATGGAAGCCTCCTTTCCTATTTTTTTAGTATCTCAAGGATACTGACCATCTGACATCCCTTCCTCTGACCCGCACTTGAACCCTGGCCAGGGCTTATAGGATCTGGAGCTGGAGGAGCCCTTAGAGATTCTCTAGTCCTTCATTTTACAGAAAAAGAAACTGAGGCCCAAGGGTGGAGGGGTGTGACTTGCCTGGGGTATCCCTGGCAGTAGCATAGCCTCAGTTGAACCCAGTTCAGGGCTTCTAAGATTTAGCCCCAGACCAGGACCTCAAGAGGTCTAGTCACTCATTTTACAGAGCAGGAAACTGAGGCTCAGAGAGGGAAAATTAGTTGCCCAAGGTCACACAGGACCAGGTCTATCTCTTTTCCTGCTCAATGCATAAACTTGCACACAAGTTTAGGTAGGAACTGTCCTCCGTGAAAGGACAGCTACTCATATTATTATGACCTCACAAAATTATTGAGAGGAAAGTACTTTGAAAACTTTAGAACTAAAGACAAGAGAAGTTTTTAAATTTCCCTTCTGCCCACACGGAGGGGCATGATCAATATGCCCCCTACAGGTCACTCTTACCAGTAATATGAAGTGAGAGCTCTGAAGAATGGGCTGGAGGCGTGGTTCATCCACAGATTCTCCTATAAAACAGCAACAAATAACCACAAGCTTCTTCCCGCAATGAATGGTCAAGCACCTATTTGTAGCTCCACCCCCACAGTGGTTACCATAGCTACTTCAGCCTTGGCGTCCCGCCCCTCGCTAGCTGATGCTTCAGTCGCCTAGGCAACCAACCTGGCTCGAGGGAGTGGAGGACGCTATTCCGCTCGGCATCTTGGGTTCTGTAGTTCCCAGGCGGCCTTCCTTTCTCTTGGTGACGTTCATTGGACTACCAGTCCCAGAGGGCTGCGCGCGCACGGGCGCCCCAGGGGTCATGCCTTGGCGGTTCCTGGAACGGAGCGTGGACTTGGGGGGAAGGAAAATGGCGGCGGCGCGGAGGTGTAGGGGACCGGCCTTGGGTGGGAAGTTGCCCCTGAGGCTGCTGCTGGTCCTGGGGCTGGGCTTGCTGTGGGCGCCCTCGAGGAGCTGGGCGCACGGGGGCAAGTACTCGAGGGAGAAGAATGAGCCCGGGGCTCCCCCGAAACGCGAGCCCGGGACCGAGTTCCGGATGGAGAAGCTGAACCAGCTCTGGGAGAAGGCGAAGCGGGTGAGTCGGTCGATGTGTAAGCACTTATTAAGCGCCCGCTGTGTGCCTGGCACCGTCCGAAGCGGCCCGGGCACCGGGGCCTGAGATAACCGACTCCGTAACATCCCGGGGCATAGAGAAGGCAAGGGACCAGCCCGGGGTCACACAGCGGGGAGCCGAGCCCGCACCTGAACCCTGGCCGGGGCTCGTAGGATCCGGAGCTGGAGGAGCTCTAAGGGCTTCATTCCACAGAGAAGGAAACTGAGGCTCCAGGGTGGAGGGGCGTGACTTGCCCGGGGTATCCAGGCAGTAGCACAGCCTCAATTGAACCCAGTTCAGGGCTCATAAGATTTAGCGCCAGAGCAGCACCTCAAGAGATCTAGTCACTCATTTTACAGAGTAGGAAACTGAGGCTCGGAGAGGGAAAATTAGTTGCCCAAGATCACACAGACAATAGCAAAGACAGGACTCAAACCCTAGTCCAAGGCTCAAAAGTATTTAGGACTGGAGGGGTCCTTAAAGGTCATCCAACCCAACTCCCTCATTTTGCAGAAGTGGAAATTGTCTCAGAGAAGTGAAATGACTTTGCGGGAGGCCACACAGCTGGTGCTTGACAAAGGCAGGGCTTTTAGCCTAGGTCAGGGGTGGGGAACCTGGACCTCGAGGCCACATGTGGCCCTCTAGGCCCTCAAGTGCAGCCCTTTGATAGAATCCAAACTTCTCACAACAAGGGGCCACAGAACCCTAGGTCTTCTGACTCTCTAGTCTTTCTGCTGTAGGTGTCAGTAAGTGAGTCACTAAACATTT
The DNA here is from genome assembly GCF_900497805.2 of Vombatus ursinus. NCBI lineage: Eukaryota > Metazoa > Chordata > Mammalia > Diprotodontia > Vombatidae > Vombatus > Vombatus ursinus. The sequence continues at coordinate 10,792,547 of NW_020954596.1, read as the reverse complement.
ATTAAGCACCTACTGTGTGCCAGGCACCGCGCTGAGTGCTAGTGTGAAGCAGAAGCCTAGGAAGAGCCAGTAATTAAACAACTTATCACCAGCTAACCATGTATCTCAGTGACTATCTTCAGGTGAATTATTTGGCCTCTCTCTCCCTGAGTTTCTTCCCCATCTTAGCTCCAGGACATAAACCCATCAAATGCAAGTAGCCCTTTTTTCATTCCATGACCTCAGTCTCATTTCGGCTTTTGACACTTGTTGACCACTTTTTGATCTCCACTTCAGAAACATCACATTCATCAAGTTTTCCCCTGCCTCTTCATTGGCTACTTCTCCCCTCCATTGATGGCTCCTGTTCTCTTCCCAGCCAGTGGACATCTGTGTTTCCTGAAGGTCTACCTTAGGCACTCTTATCTGTGCTCTGTTCATTCTCTCCTGACAATGTTAATCCCTCTTAGATCTGTCTCTAGTCAGGAATCTTTCTGAGCCCCTAAACTGCATCTTCACCTGCCCCCAGGACAGATACCTCTACCTGAATGTTCCACCAGGACCTCAAATTCAGCACAGCCCAAACCAAACTTCTTATCTTTTTCTTTAAAGCTGCTCCTCAGTTCGGACTTTAATGTTTTCTCTGTAAAACCACCATTTTATCCAGTTTCCCATGTCAAAACTTTGGAACTGTCTTTGACTCCTTCTTCTCCCTCATGTCCCATCTACAATTAAATCTTATTGATTACATCCCTGTGATCAACTGGCCCGTTCCTCTGTTGCCACTGCTGCCACTGTAGTATACCATCCCTTCCTCCAGAAAGCCTTTCCACTCCCTTCCTTGACCTTCTGGTGTTCTGGTCCTTGTTTTGTGCCTCTCTTGTGTACTCCTCGTGTATTGTGACTTTCTGTAGGTGCCATCCAGGACCACGCCTCACCTAAACACAAAAGAATTCCAGGATGTCAGAACTGGTAGGGCTCTAGTCACTAGCTAGCCCAGCTGCCTTATTTTAGAGATGTTGTGAACTGAGGCTCTTAGGGGGCAAGTGACTTTCCTAAGGTCATACAGCCTGTTGCTGGCAGAGCTGGTTGCAGATTTAGGGCTTCTCAGTGAAAGAGCCCAGGATGCTTTGAGGAAGAGGAACAGCACAGAGCCCAGTTTGTGGAGTTTATAAGTGATGGACTTTGTTGTAAATAGGAGAGAGAAAGCAACAGAGAGTAAAGATCGAAAGTTTGAACTTGTATTGATGTGGGACTGAGATACGATTAATTAAATGTGGAAAATCACAGGATCTCAGAGGTGAAAGGGATTCCAGAGGCTACCTGGTACACTCTTTACCTGGCTAAGGACCTCTTCTACCATCACAGGGCCTGACAGGTCATCATCAGCTTCCTCTTGAAAGCCTCTAGTTACCAGAGTCTAGTAAAAGCGAGGAGGACCTTCCCAGGGCCCCCCATTCCATTCAAACAATAGCAGCTCTCCATTGTTCTAGATCTTGCTGCTTGTCACAGGCTCTCTGGTGAGGCTGGCATTGCAAAGATTATTATTCCCCTTTTACCAGTGAGAAAAGTAAGGCTCAGAGAGGTCAAAACTACTGTGTTTTGATGTCTGGAGAAGAATCTTAACTGTAAAGAAACCTTTGGATCAAATGCAGTCAGAGGTACGAAAGCAGTTAAATTAGTAATGATGAGCTCTTATCTATATACCCCTTTAGGGTAGTGAGCAGGTGTTGCCACCCTTTTGTAGATAGGAAAGGGGCATACAGACATGATTTCTGAAGGTCACACACAGCTGGCACAGAAGCGCAGAGCTGGGGCTGGATGTAACCCAGGGCTCCTGACCCCAGGCTGAATGCTCTTTCTCCTGGACTTGTCATGGATCCAGCAGTGTGCCAAGTGTTCCAGGGATGTGGGGGAGGGAGAACCACATAAATAGAGTTAGAGAAAACTCTTAAGAGTTCATTGTCACACTGTATGAGGTTCTGTGTTTGGACTATAGGAGTTCAGAGGAGGGAGTGTGAGCTGCAGGGATGGATTCTAGTTGGTCCTTGAAAGGTAGATAGGACCTGTAATAGGCAGAGCTAAGTGGGAAGGCTGTGCCAGTTAGAGGGAAACCTTGAGAATTAAGGTGGAATCCTACCTTTGGGACCTTGTGCTCAACACACTTGGACCCTCTGGGCTGCACTTACTTTACTTGTCATCTGTGAATAAACAAGACAGATTTGGGGCACAGTAAGGTGACCTCTCTCACTCGTGTGGAGGTAATGATTATTTGAGGTAATGATTACCTCAAATCCCAGCTCTACAGTCAAAGATTCAAGGCTTTACAGTCGTGTCTTACCTCATGCTCCCCAGATGAAAGATGGAAAGAAATCATAGAATGTAAGAGCTGGAAGGGACCTTAGACATCCTCCATTCTAATCCCCTCATTTTCTAGCTGAGAAAAACAAAGACCAGGTGACAGCTGCAGTAGGCACACCTTTCCTGATTCCTAGGCCAGTGAGCTTTTCATTGCTATCCCTGTAATGCCTCCCCATATTCTTACTGGGATGGTTTTGGGGCTCAAATGAGATCACAGATGTAAAGCGCTTTGCAAACTTTACAACACTATATAAACTCCAGTTCTGGCTGTTATTCATTTACCCAGCTTCTCTCTTCTTTAGGCCCATTTAAACACCACCTCTTTCATGAAGCCAACTAAGACTACATTGATTTCTTGCTTTCTTAACTACTGTGGCAGTTTGCCATGCCATGACTGCATGTGTCTTTTGACTTAGATGAAATGATAAGGCACTTGGAGCCAGCAGCTATGCCGTATTCTGCTTTTCTATCCATCACATGCCCTAAATAGTGCTGGGCAGAGCAGACCGAAATACTGGTACTGGGGTTCTCAAGGGCAGGCCTGCCATGCTGAAAAGCCTTTGGCTTTATGGCTGATGGTCAATACTGTGTCCGTCTTCTTAGGAACAGCTTCTTTAAAGTTCAGAAAAAGTTCGTCATCAGAAGGTTCAGATGAGGAAATAGTTTAGCCACAGATGCTTCTAAATCCATCTGTCAGTCAATCAACAAGTATCTGCTGAGGGCCTACTGTATGCCATGCACTGTGATATAAACCCTGGGGATGCTAATACCTTCAATATATGGAGGAGTTCAGATTCCAGAGGGAGGCAAGGAGGCACATAAAGGCACACAGAATCAATTTAAAGAAAACACATACAAAGAAATACAAAATAGCTCCACACAAGGTAGCTTGAGAGGAGGACACTGACAGCTGCAAGGCTTCAGGAGAGGGTGGTGCTTGAGGTGCTGCAGTCTGTCAGGGTAGAAGGAGTACCCACACTGAGACATCACAGCACCTAGCTTAGTGTTGGACACGTTGAAAGTATTAACAGTAATAATTCATGGTACTCAGGGCCAGTGTTCCTTGGTTCATTCTTGCATTCATTCAGCAACAATTTATTAAGGCCTTTCTATATTTTTACTGTTTGTGGGAAGGCCTTTGGATTTATCATAACACATTTACAAAACACATTGCAGTATGGAGCTGAGGTCTCTCCTTCCAGAGGAGTTGAATTGAATGGAGTTAGCAACCAGCCACATGTACTGAATACCTGTTACATACAGGTATTATTCATTAAACATATATTGATTGAATGCCAAATACTTTGGCTACATAATGAGAAGATGAGACTTAGAAAAGATCCTGAAGTTGGGAAAGATTGAAGGTAGAAGGAAAAGGGGAGGGCAGAGGATGAGATGGATAGTGTCATGGAAACAGCAAATGTGAATTTGGCCAGACTTTGGGAGATAGTGCAGGATAGAAGGGCTTGTTGTGCTGTGGTCCATGGGGTCACAAAGATTCAGACACAACTGAACAACCACAACAGATTTGTGTGCCTAGCCCTCTACTTAGCATCGTGGGTGGGTGTATAAGAAGATGACAGGGTCATCTTGAGTTTACAGTCTGGTTGAAGAAACTACTCATAAAATCAGGATAATCACATGTAAAAAGTAACAAAATTTTGCAGAGCAATTTTACAAAGTTTTACATCTATCTGCATCATACAGTAATAATACACATAGTTTAAGTGTTGGGGGCATGAAGGGACTAATGGACTTGCAATTTAGATCTTTCCTTCCTTTTTGCTACCTTCGTGGAATAATTCGGTTCTTGTCCTGGTACTTAAGTACCAGAAGGATGAATGCAATACAGATGCATTTAAAATGACTTTTCATTTTATGGGACTAGGCCAGGAATTATTTGAGGTTTTAATTGGCACTACTACAGAATGCCATCATGGGTTCGTAAATCATGGTTTTCACAAATAATTCTTTGCAGCATTTGGGGGAAGGGAAAGTTCCTGATTTACAAAAAGGATTTCAGATAACTTAAATTAGTGGCTTTTGCTCAGGAATATGTGTTGCAAGCCTCATCATCATTGGGCTTTAGAGCTGGTGATTCAGCAGTGTAGGGAAGAATAGTCATGATGATTTGTCATATTTCTGTAGTGCTTTATGGCTTACAAAGCCCTTTCCACTGAAAACCCGGTGAGGTGGACTCTGCTTTACAAAGGGGAGAGCAAGGATGCTCAAAGATAGGAATTATTTGACTGTAGTCATGCAGCTGGAGTGGGGCAGACTTGAGGCTAGGGCCCAGGAAGTAACGCCAAGCCAAAGCTTTAGTTATGCTATTCAAACGTCTCCTATAGCACCCTTACATAGGTTCTGTTCATGTATTTGTAATTTTGCCGATTTATTTATTCTCCTTAAGTGACTTAAAATAGATTTTTCAATAACGTCTGGCAGCCTAACATAAGAGCAGCAATGCAACAAGACCCGCTAAGAAATGCCCTGGCTCTTACCCTTGTCTACAGGCCGTGGGGCCCGGGGAAGCACAAAGGCTCATTGATAGTTTCTAATTTCTTAATGGAGCTCATTAAAAATGTCAAAGGACAACATGACATTGGAAGGCATACTTGAAACTCTCCACATAAAATTGTGAAGAGTATAGTTTTTCTTTTGCTGAGCATAAAGCTCCCCAAAGCAGTTGAGATTGCCCTCAGAATGCTGTTTATTAAGCATTTCTGGAACCGTAATTTGTTGACTCAGTCATATGTTGATTCATTTCTTTTGTGTGGGATGTCATTATATTCCCATCTCACAGTTGAAAAATCTAAACTAAATGGTCAAATAATGAAAATAAGCCTGAGTCAGAAAATTAGACACAAAACTTCAGTATTAAATTTGAAGAGTGATGCACAGGCAGCTGTGACCAGTTACTCAAATTAAGAAGATCATTAAAAAGAACCTCAGAGGGTCTGATGCAGCATTCAGCAGTCTTTATTAGCCTTCATTCCAGTGCTGGGCTTGGTAAAGGGGAAGATACAAAAGTGTAAGTGAGATGAAATTCCTGGCTGCAAGTTTATAGCCTTGCAAAGGGATGAGACACAAATACAGGTAACTGTAATTTGCTGTGTTCTGAATAAATGAGAAAGCATTTGTTAAGCACTTGATATGTGCTTAAACACTGGATTCAGACGGAAAAGCAGAGTCAGCCTCTGCTCTCAGGGTGCTCCCATTTTAATGGGGGGAAAGAACATGGATAGGAATTTTGAGCTGCAAGTCAAATGGAAAGTTCCCAGAGTCCTTAGGATGCAGCAGCAAGGTACATGGGAATCCGTTCTCTTTTATTTCATTTCCACTGGTAAATCATACCCATTTCTGATTTTGGACCATTTGATAATTATAAGGACTGGTGGGAGACTTTCCTTTTACTCTGTGGCTACTGAGGAATTGGGCTGCAGCTCCTGCAGAAGCAGCTGTGAGAACACTTCACTGCTTCTGCCAGGGCTGTGGGGATCAGGTTCTTGGGCTATCTCCGCTTGGGTATGAGGAGAGGTGGTTTACCTGGCTTAGCACATGCTGTCTCCTCTTTCCTCACCCAGGGTGTCTTGCAGCTTCACCTGGTTTGGCTTACCTGCCCTGGATAAGGGCATTAGAAAAGTGCCAGCAGAATACAGTATAAGGTTAGAAAGGGAAGGGTGCTGACCTGAGAATCCAGGAAGGCTTCATGGAAGAGGTGGCATCTTGTAGCATTTTTCATTAGCTTCAGAACTAGAAGGAGTTGTAGAGCCTTTGTGAGAACCTAAGGTCAAAAGCACTAAGCATCTTTTTTGATGAACTGTAAGCACCTCTTGGGTTGCCCAAGGGAAAGGCTCTTTTCCATTCTTGTAATTTTAATTTTTAATTTATAATTATAGAACCGTAAAATGTTAGAGCTGGAAAAAACTTCAAGGTCATCTGATTCTCCACGTGTGATACATGAGATCCAGAGAGGTTCAATGGCTTGCCTCAGGTCACACAGCAATGTGAAGATGGAACTAGGACCAGACCCTAGGTTTCCTAATCCCCAGTGCTGTGCCTTTCCACTCACCTCCCAATTAGTGACAATGCATGTCACTTGTACTCAGCGTGGCTCATCTATTTGAAGAATAGATGCCATTTCGGATGCCCTTCCCACTCTCGGATTCAGCAGTACTGTGACTGTGGTAGTGGACAAGAGAGAAGAGTGTAAAGTGGGTGCTAAGACAGTGCTCAGTGTAACATCTGAACCATATCAAGCTGGGTGGCACAGTGGATAGAGCACTGGATCTGGGAATAGGAAGGCGAGTTCAACTCTCTACCTCAGATGCTTACCAGCTGTGTACCTGAGGGCAAATCACTTAATGTAGCTCTACCTCAGTTTCCTCATCCATAAAATGGGGATAATAGCACTTACCTCCCATGATTGTTTTGAGGATCAAATGAGATAATATTTATAAAGCACTTCACAAACCTTAAAGTGCTATATAAATTCTAGATATTATCATCATCATCATAATCATTCTATAGTAAAGAAAATATATATTGCATCCAGAATTATAAATCCATAGGAAGGCGGTTCCCCTCTCCCCATGGAATTAAATTGTGTTTTGGAACTGTACTAATACACTTATAGCATTGTAACATCTGGAATTTAAAGAGACCTTAGAAAGATACCCCGGTTGAATTTGATGATTGAAACTGAGACCCTGAGAGGGAAAGAGAATTATTGACAGTGATTTTGGGGGAAAGAAAAAGTTCGTGTGTTTTTCTCTTACTACTTTATCCTGATAGTTACAGCTATTTTACTTCATATTTAATGTTTGACAGAATCTTTTTACATATCTAGTTTATATTAACTAGTTCTTTTAACTTTTAACATATTTTAACTTTTAATTAATAAGAGATTAAAAAATGGATGAGTGCTGTACAGTTAAATTTTAGCTATTTGGGAACTTTATCCTTTTTTCGTGTTACCAATATGCTCTTAGTTACAAAATGCAGTTCTTGTGATGTCTTTGCCTAGTAGGGTAACTATATTTGTCATTTTTAACCTTTAACATCTCTAACAATCAGATTTTAAGAGCAATGTTAAGTTTACATTTTTTTTTTTAAATCTAAGAAATGAGTGGTAGTATGCTATAATGGAAAAAAATACTGTTCCAGGTGCTGGAAACCAGAAGTTCCATTTCCAGCTTCACCACTAATGCTATGACCTTGGGCAAATCACTTGACCTCTTCAGACTCTTGATATATAAAATGAAAAGATTGGGCTGGAATTGTGTAAAGCTCTAAAATTCTTTGATTTCTATAAGTGATGCCACATTAGAAGAAATCTAGCCTCTAGGATACAGGAAATGACAGTGCCACTGTCCTTTGCCTTGCTCAGACCGATCTGTTTGACGTGTTTCATGTTCTGAGTGTCACAGCTTAGTAGGGACATGGAAGAGCTGGAGCATGTGGAGAGGAGGGTAACCAGGATGGCTGCCTAGAAATTGTCATAGAAGATTGGTTGAATAATAAGAATAACTCATTCCCATAGCACTTCAGGGTTTGTAAAGCGCTTTCCTTATATCTTTGTGAGGTAGGTAGTGCAAGTGTTGTTATCCCTGTTTAATATGACGAAACCAAGGCTCTGAGAGATTAGTGGCTTGCTTGTGATCCCACAACTAGTAAGTAGTTGAGGTGGGATTTGTACACGGGCCTTCTAGCTAACAGAAAGTATTCAGAAGAAATCAGACTGGCGTTGTGGGTGAGTCCATTTCACACGTGGCAAATAATATATGCAAATGCAGTAAGTCAAGGAAAGATGAGGCATACAGTATGGCTGCAGTACAGAGTGCCAGAAGTAGCAGCATGAAATAAGGTTGAAAAAGTAGAGGGTGTTAGCCCAGCAGGGAAAACAGTGCAGCTGAAATACCAGGTTGAGAAGGAGTAGGTGGAGTGTTCCAGGAAGTCTCGCTGTGTTTCTGCTTGGGTGAAGGCTGGAATCAGCCTGAGTACTTAAGCAGTAGGGAGCATTTCATTTAACTGATAGTGAATCTGTGTATTGAGACTTGCACCTATAATTCTACCTCCGGAGCAGAGTAGTTGGTTGAAAGGGAGACAACGATCTAGACAGAAACTGAGGTAACTCTGCAGAAGATTAGTTCTGAAGAAGACTTAGAGACGCTATGATAGTTGTCTTCACAGATTTGAAAGTAATGTGGGAAAGAGATCAGACTTGTTCTTTTTGAATCCTTGGGGCCAAACGGAGCCGCAGTTATCAAAGAGGCAAATTTAGGCTTGATATAAGGAAGGACTTTCCAACATTTAGAGCTGCTATCCAAGAGTGAAATAGACAGTCCCTGGAGGCAGAGAGATCCCCCTTATTGCCACATGACCATTTGTCAGATGTGTATAGAAGGCATTCTTTGGGTTTTTGGTCGGATTAATAGCAGCCAAGGTCTCTTCTAACTCCAAAATGTTCAAAAGGAAGATCCTGATGTTCCAAAGGAAGAGTGAAGTCCTCCCCTTTTCCCTTGATGGTTCCCTGACATCAATTACCCTGTCAGGAAAAAGCTTAGACAGAGTTCATTTAAGTCCTGTGTAGCTCCTACAACGAGCTTTTGATGCTTTAGGAGATAGTTGATAATGTTAAAGGCTTAATCACTCCCCAGCTTAGGGGATGGCTCTTGTAAATGTGTGCCAGCTTCATGGCTGCTGCCCACTGTGTACTTCACATCCTGGACGATGGACTGCAGGCTCCACTTCTCATCTCCATGATTCACAAAACTAAATTACTTGTGTAGGGCATCAGGTAAGATGTTATTTAATTACAGAGACACTAATAATAATGATAATAATAATAAAAGCAGTATTTTTTCCAGTATATGGGGAATTAGGATGAGAACAGGAAATTGAAATAAATTGGGCTTCATTATTGCAAGTCTGCTTATCAGTCAAGGAACACAGTTTGAAGGCTTTTGCAAACCAAAATGAAAATCAGTTGAAGTCAGATTTTAAAATTGTTATACAGTATAAATTGAGGGACCAGAAAGGTTTCATACTTGGCAGCTATGTCGAATTCTGCTTGGCCCACTCCCGGTTTCCCAAGCCTGTGTTGCATTTTCCTGCCTAGGATGCCCCTCTGCTGTACAAACCCTGCTCTTTTAAGGCCCAGCCCAAGTTCTTCCTCCTCTAGAAAAACCATTCCTGAAGATCCCATCTGCAGGTAATCTCTTTCCCCACTGAACTCAGATGACTTTGAGCACTCGTCTAGCACTTCTCATGAAATAGCAGTGCAGTACAATTTAATAGAATGAGATTTGGAGGCAGATGTTTGCATCCTGGCATCACGCCTTAAACTAGCCCGGTGACCTTTAGTGAGGTACTTCACCTCAGCCTCAGTTTTCCTGTCTATAAAATGGAGATAATAATACCTGCACTGCCTCCTCATAGGGTTCCTGTGAGTATTAAATGAAACAATGGATGTGAGAGTACTCCATAATCCTAAAAAGCCATATAAACGTAAGTAGATTTTTTAAGTCAACAACAACCCTTTACTTAGCACCTACAAAGCAGCACTAGGTGCAGTACCAGGGAGGATAGAAGGTTTATTTACAGACATCATCCTTGTGTTCAGAGAGCAAGCCTCAGGTGCGTAGAAGGCTACTGAAGATGCATAGGCAGCCTTGCCTCATGCCCCGTAACGCGTGGCCAGTGCACTAGAGAAATGTACAGCACACACTGGGAATTCACAAGGTATGTGAAAGGACTGACATTGGAGTTGAACTTTAAAACATTTTTGTAACTTCTGTGAGGCCTCAAAGTATGTCGGAGGAGGTTAGTAAGTTAGTAAGAAAAGGTAAGAGCCAATTTTGCCCACCAGCTCCTTCCTTTCCAGAAGAACTTAAGTGTAGCCCCTCTGGAACATGGGAGTTTAAGAGAACCGAATCCTAACGGCCCTCTCAAGAGGACATGAAAGCACTGAAACACGTCTATGGCTAGCTGAATGAATTGGCCTTTTAACTGGGATCATTTCAGCTTGACGATTTAAATGTTGGTGAGTGCTGACCAAGGATGGGTGGAGTAGGTGCTGTTCACAGTAACTGGCCAAGAGATCTAATGGCTTCTTGAAGTGGCTTCCAGTCAAGCAGTGAAAGAACCCGTCATCAGCATTGGAAAGGATGCCCGACACAGTTGCTTCTAGCAGTAGGAAATGCATCCTTATTTTCATTTACTGCTTTGTGGTGTTAGTGTTTTTCAGCTGTGTATATTTTATCTCTCCAGCTAGATTTGAAACACCTTAAGAGCGGGGAATTGTGTCTTATGCCACTTTTTATTCCTCAGAATGCATAGCTGTGCTTTCTGCATTGTAGATGCTCAATAAATATTCATGCGTTGATTCAGTCAGGTATCAGCTTTCCCTGCGTGTGCAGAGGCGTGAGTGGACGCCCCTCTGTGGATGGCGTTAGCGAACATCCCTCTGCGGTTGGAGCAGGATGTGGAAAATCAGAGTGGACACGTCCAGGGAAAATTCTTAGTAGAGACAGGAAGTTTTGGTTGCTCCAAACAAAAGGGAACCAAGATAAATCTCAATTATTGATTAAAAACAAAACAAAAATGTTTTCTCTATCCGCGTTGGTCTATTTAGAGCACAGATTTAGGATTAGACTGACAGTCCCCAAAATGTATTCGTGGGCACATAATGTCACATTGTTACCATGAGCTTTATCTATATATATATATATGTGTGTGTGTGTATATGTGTGTGTGTGTGTGTGTGTGTGTGTGTGTGTGTGTATATATATATATATATATGTGTGCCACTCAGCATTCACAGAAGTTGCTGCACTAGGAGCTGGAGCATTTGCCTTGATACAAGAGCCATTCCTTCCTCAAAAAAAGAACCGAGAGGCAGACTGGCCAGTGGCTGTGCTACATGAGCCTCTTCCAAAGCCCACGGAGCTGGCCAGGACAGCGCCCGGTGTTCTAGAAGTCGTCTCTCGCAGTGGAGGGAGACAATGACGACCTGTGCTGGAGATGCCATATTGCTCTTCAGGCAGCCTTTGGATGAGAAGGCTCCATGGTCTCCAGCAATGGAGAGGATCCCTGAAAGCTACCAGGTGATCTCCTGCAAACTCTTTGTCATTAAAATAAATGCAAGCCACACTGATAAGCTAATATTTTAGTATTTGATGGATTTATGAATGAAATGTAGCATTTCTTTAATTTGCCACGCTCATAGATTCGTGGGATTTAGAACTCAAAGATCATCTATTTCACCCCCTTGTTTTTTCAGAAACTGAGGCCCAGGGAGATTATAGAATCATAGATTTAGATATGAAAGGGACCTGGAAGTCCATCTCTTCCATCCTCCCTCAGTTTACAGGTAAGGAAACAGAGGCCTTGCTGAGGGTCACATAGTAATAAGAGGTAGATCTAAGATTTGAACCCAGGTCGTCTTCACCTCCAATCCAGCACTTTTTACACTACGTTGTATGCCCTGTACAATACCTCTCAATGCCCCAATTTTCACCTTGATCATTTGTGATAGTGGAAAAGTGGAGAAGGATTTGCTTGCCCAACAGAGGGATTTGCATAACAAGTAAATAGCAAAGCTGGAATTCAAGGTTGGTAGCTCTTTTCCCTGCACCTTGCCCCTGATTTTGGTTTTATTGTGTTTCAGTGAGAGACCATTTTGAGAACCCCGTATTAAGAAGTGACCTTTGAATGACTTGAGAGAACAGCAGAGCACCAACACAAAAGGGTATATGTTTTTAATGTCAGTACAATGACCAAAATGGCATGTGAAGTATAGAATACTGGATTAGTAACTTCCTGAGGAGAGGGAATAATAACTCTCTTCCCCAAAGTGAAAAGAAATATCATAGAATCATAGATTTAGAACTAGAAGGTATCTCAGAGGTCATGTGGTCTGAGACCCTCATCTTACAGATGAAGAAACTGAGACCTTCTGGAATTTCAGTGACTTGCCCAAGGTCTCAAGGGTAGTAGGCAGCAAAGCCAGGATTCAAATGCAGATCCTCTGGTTCCAGGGCCTGTGCCCTTCTGGATTTAGCCCCAGAGGAAGAATCTAAGGCAAGGCTCCACGATTGTGTCGTCATTCATTCATTGAGTAAATGCTTATGATCACACATGGACATACAAAGCCAGTGGTCCCTTTAGAGAAGAAATGAATCTTGTCACATTTCAGTGCATCTCATCCAAACAACACCTGCATGCCATCATTCTGTGAGTGTCTGTAAACACCTGCGAGGTGCAAGGTACAAGGCACTGTACTAAGCAGCAGCAGGAAGACGGAGATGTGCCGGATGGGCTTCTTGTCTTCTGGGAGGTAGCAACTTCCTGCTGTGTGGGAATTTGCCTCATCAGCAGTGGAGGAGAGCTGGAATTCATCCTTATCTGAGAAGAGCCAGGAAAGTGAATAAAGGGGAGCTGTATCCTAGGCTTGCCCTAGAACAGAGAGTGTTCACCCTCCCTTTGAAGGGTGCTGATTTTGAGGGTAAACAGAAGCCTTCCCAGGAGCCTTTCCCAGGCCTCCTTCATCTGAGAGCCATTCCTCTGAGATGATCTCCTGTTTGTACATAACTGTTTGCATGTTGTCACTCCCCTGAGAGCAGGGACTGTCTCTTACCTTTCTCTTCATCCACAGTGCTTAGCACAGTAGGACTGTGTCCATAGTAGGAGCTTAATAAATGCCAGTTAACTGACTGATCAGGAACTGTCACTCTGTGTCCCCTCTTCCTCATTTCTAGATTCAGATTCAAGAAAGAGCCTGCTTCCTACATTTATCTGATACAGTAACCATATCAGCATATATGTGAATAGTTAGTAGTGACCTAGAAAATTAACCACTAAATTCCCTTCTGCAAGTCAACAGAATTATACCATACCAAAAATTCTCCTTGAAAATGTTAGGAGAAAAACTGTCCATCTGAATCCCCTACTTCTGAATACAGCCACATAGCCATCACTTTGGGGTGGGTCTCGAGATCTTCCCTGGAGGGTAAGCTTATCTGACACTGTCAGTTTAGGATGTGAGGAGAGTTGTGCAGATTGCACCCTTTCCAATATCCTGATTTTATTTTCTATTATATATTTGTTTTGCTTCAGTCACTACAGTGTCTAGATGCTTTTGAATTGTACTGTCTATGACAGTAAATTCATATTTTTCTTCTAACCTTTCAATATCTGTTATAAAATTTCATCCACTATCAATTTTCTCCCAAGCTAGCATAGTTTAGCAGCAGTGCCAAACATATTGCATACCTGGTTAAACTACAGCTGGTTATCAAATCTTTCTGTGTTCTCATTTCACAGCTTCATTTTTCTCCTATAAAAATGTCAGAGCTCAATGTTGATCTGAAGATGCAAGAAAAGGATGAACTCAACTGGAAAAAAATGAAGGCCGAAGGATTAGATGATGATGGAGAAAAAGAAGCAAAACTTATCCGCAATTTCAATGGTATAAAGGGGTTTCTTCTGAGGAATACACCTCTTGCTGGCCTGTTATTTATAATTCAGAAAATGCCACTGATAGCATCTTAGGCTGCCTTCACAGAAGGAGAGTGTCCAGACCACAGGAAGTAATATTCTCCTTGTCCTCCATCCTAGTCAGAACACATCATCCCTGTTGTGTTTGCTTCTGAGCACCAGAAGAATGTTGACAATCTATGCTCAAAGGGAATGAACAGGGTAGTCAGGGCTCTGGGAATCTTGTCATTAGAGGAGCAATTTAAGGCACTTGAAATGGTTAATTTAGAAAAGAGAAGGATTAGCCATCTTCAAATATTTGAAAGACTGTAATGTGGAAATGTGGACCAGAGCCAATTTGAACCTCTCTATAAGAGCTGATTTTCAGTGCAAGCATTTAACACCCTAGAAATCAGCAAACAATTACAAATTGGGGTTTTATTTATTGTTTTGTTTGTTGATTGTCTAGATTTGAAAATGCTAATAATGCTGATTAAACTTTAAAATGCTGGAGGTCCTTTTTTTAATTTTTTTTTTTTTAAGAGAGAGCCTTTTGTTAAGGCTTTACCAGCATACCATACCTTTGGCTAAGGCCCAATTGGTAAAAGTTCAGGTAGGTTAGGTTTCAGTTCATTTATAAGAAAAAAGTATCTCTTGGACTATGTAGTTAACTTCTGACATTTGAATTTGTTCA
>NW_020954596.1:10689579-10778025 GCF_900497805.2 Vombatus ursinus | reverse complement strand
GAGAGGATCCCTATGTGGAACAGGAGACTGAAACAGATAACCTTAGACATCCATTCCAAAACTAAGCTTCTGTAATTCTGTCTTCACTTTCTTCATTGTGGTTAAAGAGGTAAGCAATTGTCTCAGAGCTCAGCGATTTATGTGGGCCACATAGCAAATCCACACGTTCCACCCCTTCTTGGCCACACTGTGCTGCCTATACTGGCCTCCAGGTAGGAAGCTTAGCTTCACAAACCACAAGTCAAGCAATGGACTATTAGCACCTACTGGTCGCTTTTCTCAGAAGTGTTCGGGGTTTTGTTCGACTCTTCGCTTCCTGGCCAACAGAAACCGGGCACACTTTAAGCCAGAAGCAACCTCAGATTACGTCATCAGAGAATGTTAGCGCTGATACATCTGTGTGTCTCTGAAAGCGCCATCATAGTTCTGAGAGCAGCATTGTTGAGTCCCAGATAGAGCATTTCTTATTTAGAAGTGGGATAGGGGGGCACAAAGGAGGAAGCCCTGCAGGGGAGAGAGACTTCACATATCAAGGGGCTTTCTGGTAGGAAGAAAAAAGTAAACTCTGGCAAGAGGACTCTGAACTTAGACTCAAGTTCAGAGTCCCGGTTCTAAGAATGGCCACTTTGGCCTCTCTGGGCCTCAGTTTCCTATTTATAAAATCTGATATTAGTACTTGCTCTACTTGTCCTATAGGGAATTTGTGAGAAAAGCACTATAAAACCTATTGTTATAAAATCAGATAGTTGTAGACAGGGACATTGGAGGTCAAATGCATTAAATGTAAGTACTTAATAAGTATTTGAATATTTGAATTTGAGTTTATAAAAAAGTTATGGTTTTTTAGATTTGGAAGAGAACTTAGAAATCATCACAAAAACAAGAGTTTCTTGTGACTTCCCTTAGAGCCAGTGTTCTTGGTGTCATGGATCTCTTTGGCAGTCCGGAAAAGCCCATGGACCCCAAAGGCTGTTAGGTGGTGAAATGGATAGAGCACTGGGCCTGGAGTCAGGAAGACCAAAATTCAGGTTCAGGCCCCAGACACTTACTAGTTGTGTGATCCTGGGCAAGTAACCCAACCTCTGCCTTAGTTTCTTCATTTGTAAAATGGGTATAAAAATAGTACCTACTTCCCAGGGTTGTCATGGGGACCAAGTAAGATAGTCATAAAAATACTTAGCATAATATCTGGCATGTAGGTACTTAATAAATGCTTGTTTCCTTCCTTCTCAGAATGATGCTTTTAAGTGCTTAAAATAAAATACTGGATCATAAAGGAAATTAAGTATATTGATATAAAGGTGTAATTTTTGTTCCCATCTAAGTTAATTGATTCCATGAGATTTATTGATGGAAGTCACCTCTGCCTAGAGCTAGTAATATGACTTCTGCTGAGCAAATCTAGTGATAAGGAGCTCATTACCTGCAGAGGTCTCCCATTTTTTTTATACCTCTCATTGTAAGGCAGTTCTGAAGGGGCTGAGCTAGGTCAGTGGTTCTTGAACATTTTTTGCTTTCAGTAAGTACAGCACCCTCATTGTGAGGGATCGTGGCACTGAGCATTTACACTGATCGTGCTTTGGGAGGGTGGGAGATTCATAAAGGCAGTTTCCCTTCAAATACGGCAGCCATTTTTGTTGAGCCTTTTGCGAATTGACGTGTTTTGAAGTTAGTGCACATATGTAATAGGCAGGTTTTGTTTATTTTGTGAATATTATACTTAGTGTGCTCTATATTCTAGGTGGAATTTATATTAAATGTTACTGGGGCAATATAGGGAGTCCCTGATTTTCTGGACTGGAGCCCTTTCCATGAAGCTAGTTGTGCAGTCTGGCCCCTTGCTTAGGGCATGTGTTGTACTTTGTGAGATGACACCTCCAGCATCTCCTCAGTGGCCTCTGTGACTCATGACAGAGAGGACTGGCTTTTTGAGCTCATGGGAAACACTCTTGTAGAGGAACCTCTTGCCTTCTAGACTGTAAAGGGAGCAGAGCCAAAAGAAAGACTGCACCTCTCCCCTTTAGGGGCACATCCACCTACAGCTTTCCTTTGGACTCAGTTTCTTTACTCGTAAAATGGGAATAATGCCTGTAGTGCCTGCCTCAGGAATGTTGTGAAGAACCAGTGAAATAATGTGTGCAAAGCACTTTATAAAACCTTAAAATTTATTCATGTGAATCAGAGAGTGTTAGGCCGTCCATCCCTCCCATCTCATACTGTACATTCGGTTTTTTTTAACATGAGTACAGGGCTTTACGTTTATCATTATAAAATTTGATTGTTATATGCAGCTATAATGAATATCCATTCAAAGCTGTGAAGATCTTGTGGGATCCTAATCCATCATTTAGCTCGTTGGTTGTGTTATATGAACAGTCAATAAGTGTGTTATCTATGATTTCAAGTTGTCAAGATATTGAACAGAACAGGGCCAAGGAGAGCCTTGTGGCATACCACCGGAGACCCCCTTCCAGATTAATGCCAAGTACTCATCAGGACTTTGGGGGTGTAGATGCACAGCCAGTTATGAATCCATTTAACTGTAGCAATGATTACTGACGTTTATAATAATGCTTTATGGTTTGTAAACCAGTTTCCTTTCAATAGCCTGTGAGGAAGGTAGTACAAGTTTAATCTTCATCTTGTAGATAAGAAAACTGATGTTCAAAGGTAAAATGCTTGTCCATGTTTAAAGAGCTCCAAAATAGCAGAATTAGGATTCCTACCAAGGTCCACTACCTCCAAGTCCATTATGTTTTCCACTAACCTGGCTCCCCTCTACTGCCATCCAGCTTACATGTCTCATACACAGGGATACAAC
Organism: Vombatus ursinus; assembly: GCF_900497805.2. Lineage (NCBI taxonomy): Eukaryota > Metazoa > Chordata > Mammalia > Diprotodontia > Vombatidae > Vombatus > Vombatus ursinus. The sequence goes on along the minus strand of NW_020954596.1, from coordinate 10,775,204 downwards.
GAAAAGATATTAAGTGCCTTTGGAAAACCCTTTTGTCTATAGCAAAGGTTCCTAATGTGGGACTGGAACTTTTTTTTAATATTTTTAAAAATATTATTCTGAGCATAATATTTTCATAGGCTTCACCAGACTGTCAGAAGAAGAGGAGGAGGAGGAGTTGTCTGTGACATAAAAAAAGATTAGGAACCCCTGGTATATGGCATACCTTTCCATTGCCACAAGATCCTCCTACCAAATTTTGATAAAACCCTTGAGATCACATTTGCCTATTATATTAAAATCTGAAGTTCATTTTATGTAATACCTAGGTCCTATATCTTGCCATGTGGCTAGAAAGTATTATTTCTGACACTCTTCAAAGTCCTTTTATGCTGCGAATTACTGGACACGTACCTGTTGTTTTCTACATTATGCTTAGTCTTTTCTGGGCATTTTTCTCCTTAGCCCTCCATTTCCAATTTAAACTTATCTTGATCAAATCTCTAGCCCCCCTTTTTCTTCCTAATCTTCATGAAGTATCCTCTCTCCCTAGTTAAGAGCTGATCGTTGGAGTTAAGCCATTTTCAACGAAAATAACAGCTAATTCTTTGACATTGTTTACATATCCAACTTTTTTTCTGCCCTTTTTCTTCCAAAAAGTCCTTAACCTTCATTTAGAAGATTAAAAATACCATCATCAAATGGTCTTAGGTTAATTTCCCAAGTATATACATTAAAAATGGCATTTTCTTCAAATAGACAACAAGTTTGTTCTGTGTTCATCTCCTTCATTAATGGTATCATGGTACTTTACAGGGTTCTATACACTGGCCTACTAAGAAATTTTGTGGCTTCTCAAAGGAGTTTATTTTGATACAGTTCAGCAAATTCGATTCGGCAAACATCTGTTAAGAGTCTGCTGTGTACCAAGCTCTGTAAGGCTAACAATCTGGTGGAGCATAACAGATAGATAAGCAAAATACACAGTAATACATAATAAGTACGTTAGAGATGTACAAAGCAGGTACTGGGTTAGGGCCAAGACCAGATGAAAACTTTCCAGACCACCTGTGCCTCCCCAAGGAAACTTCATTCATTCTTCACATTTGTCATAGCACACTGTCTTGCCCTCTTCTTTGCCTCCTTAATCCTTCATCTAGATCATAAGTATTTGTGTACGTGTCTTCTCATTCCCTGCTTCTGTAAGAGTGTTCCAGTGACAGTCCAGTTTGGTTGGAACTTAGAATATATATATATATATAATGGAGTCATGTAAGGTGGTGGTTGTGAACACTGCTCCTTGGATGCCTCTCCTGTCAGATCTATTCTAGAGGATACAAGGTAGATCCTTCCAACACTCCATTTTTAGCCACAGATGCTCTCCAGCCTAGCTAATGGCCCTGGTAATGGCTACCTAATGGCTCTGAAGCTATATTTGCCTACTGGTATTAAAATCTCAAATTCACTTTGATTAAATGCCTAATTATGTGTATTGTCTATCACATTCCCTGTTGTCTGTAGTTTTGAAATAGATTCAGTTTTATCGAACTCATTTTCCACTATGCTTAACGACTCAATAAAGGAGGCCCACAAAACAGCCAAGTAGAAGCAACAACAGGGCAACTGACAGATTAAATGAACAAAACTGAAAACAGTTCACTTTAATTATAACCAAAGCAGGAAGTTCCCAGTGGACACATCGAAAGATCAGGAAATAGCTGGTCAGCTTCTCCTTTACCCATTAGGAAATCTGCACATCCTGGAGAAGCATTGCCCAGAGGGAGAGTGAGCTTGGCCAGGGGCTTAGCCACTACTCACACCTTGCGGTCAGTGAGGACTTCAGGTCCAAGCTTTCTCTGGGGTCAGTCTAGAGAGGGAACAAGAGATAAGGAGGATATTGCGAGTGATTCAAGGCAGTGTCATATTATGGACATTATTGGTGTTGGAAGCCCTGGCATTGAATCCTAGGTTTGCCACTTACTGGCTCTGGTGATGTGGCACTGACCATGCCTCAGCTTCTACATCCATAGAAAGGCTATGAAAAGGAGGAGCAAGGACCAGGCCATCTCTGAGCTCCGCCACAGTTTTGAATCCTTTGATGCTGTAGTATCAAAAGTCTCCCACAGCCCAAATGTATTAGATAATATTGTAACCTGAGACGCACCTTGCAAGAGGATACTTTAGAGGAAAAAGAACACCTTATTTGACACTCAGTTGGTTGGAAGATATCATTCAAACCTTTTCTGATTTACTGAAGCAAAAGAAAGCGAAAACAATAAGTGTTTATTGCTTTCTGATGCACTGTAGTAGAAAGAGCGCTAGGTATGAAGTCAAAAGGGACCTGGATCCCAAATATACTTTAACTCTTAGAACTGGTATGAATATCACAGTTGAGCCTCAACTTTCTCTTCTCTAAAATGGGAATAACAATACCTATAGGGCCCAGTGTATTTTTGGTATCCCTAGTAAAGTGCCTGGCATATAGTTGGTACTTAATAGATGCTTGCTGGCACACTGATTCTTGGAATCTTTGTTATAAAGTATTAGCAACAAATAAATAAGCTCTATGGATGGTGACATCCTCCAGATGTTTGTAGCAGATATTGTCCAAAACAGAACTCATCTTTCCCCCAAAGCTTCTGGTCTTCCCAGCTTTCCTCTTTCTATTGAGTATCTCCCAGATACTCAGGCTGGCAACCGAAGTACAATCCTCAACTTCTCCCACATCCCACGTCTCCAGCCTCTCGCCAAATCGTGTCATCTCTGCCTTCACGGTGTCTCTCCTATGATATCCCCAATCCCCTCTCACCTGTTACCTAGGCTGTTGCAGTAACCTGTCTGATCCAGCTGTCTTCGGTTTTCAACCCATGCCAGTGTGTCCTCCACTCAGCTGCCAAAGTAATTTTCCTAAAATGCAGGCCTGACAATGTCAGGCTCCCTCCTCAGTAAGTTTCAGGGGCTCCCTGTGACTTTCAGGATCAGGTGTGAAGTCCTCCACTTGGCACTTACTGACATTCATATCCTGGCTCTTTCCAGGCTCCACTGACTGCCTTGCTGTGCTCTTCTTTCCTCCCCATCTCAGCACCTTCACCCTGGCCATCTGCCATGCCTCACCTTTCACTCCCTGGGCTTCCTTTAAGACTAGCTCTTATCTTAGCTTCTGTAGCATGTTGGGAAAGGAACCCAAGGCAGAAAGACTCAGACAGAGATTCTGAGCAGCAGGAACAAAAAATACATCAATCCATAGGCATCCCTCTGCCTCCATTCTGGAGCTTTTCTGTGTTACTTATAAGGACAGGAGCCAAAGCAGATGAAGGTAAGTGGGAATACACCTGGTTAGAGCTGAAGCGAGGGAGCTGATAGAAGGATACTTTAATAGATTAAGGGAGACAGAAACTAAAGATGCTGGTGAGGGGATGATTAATCATAGGAACATATATTTAGAGCTAGAAGGAACCTTGGAGTTCTTAATCCAATCCCCAGGTTTTATAGAAGAGGAACGAGGCAATGAGAAGTTTAGGGACTTGATCAGTGTTGCAAGTAAATTCCAGAGCCAAGATCTGAACCCAGGCCCTGTGACTGAAAAGCAAGTGCTTTTTCCAGTACAGCATATTGCCTCTCAAGTCTGAGAGGATGTAGGAGTGAACAGAATTGAGGTACGAAGGACTCCTCTTCTGACTCAAGAAAGAAGGAAGAAAAAGAAAAGGGATGCACGTAAAATATTTTCTTATGATCAGAGTCCTCACCCAAGGAATTCCATCCCATTTTTGGACAGTCTAGATTGCTAGGGAGTTTTTCCTTATACTAAGCTGAAATCCATCTCCCTTACAGGGAGATTACCCCTTGGCTCTGCTCCTGTCCTCCAGGGCCAAAGAGAACAAATGTAAACTTTTTTTCCTTGTGACAGCCCTTGAATTATTTGAAAGTGACCAGCTCCTGTTGTCCTTCCAACGTGGAGAAAAGGAAAGTCTTACTTGCTGATTTCAGTCTGCCCAGTTAAGTAAAAGGCAAAGTCATCTGCCTAGAATGTGTATGAAGGAGGGTAGAATCAAGGTCTCCAGAAGAGTGGTCACTTATAATAGCAGTTACTCAGCATGTGTTCCAGGGAATCAACAAGCAATAAATAAAAGGATTGCCAAATGCTACTGAAGTGAGGTAGCAAGAATTTTTCATAATCCAGGTCAACTCTACTCGTGACTTTGTTCTTCTGTGTTATATGGCTCAAGTAGGTGTGGAGAAAATTAAATTACTGAAGCCATTCAGGGCTGGAGAATGAATGGACAAGTTTAAAGGGAAGTGTGGAAACCATAGTTATTGGTCAGGGTAACATTGAAGTGTTTGGGAAGTCAGAAGACTATGAATTAACAAGGCCAAGATCACATGGTTTATATCAATAAGCTGGTATCAAGGTGATTGGAGGAGAAGTTTATTACGAGAGAAGAAACCTGCCGTCTTTATAAAGGGAGTAGTAGCAGCACTATAGTATGGAAAACTAGTCACCAGCTTTCTGCTTTAACTTTTAATCTTAAGAAATTAAGATATTTGAGGCCATTTTACAAGACCAAGACAACCTACATACCACTTCCTTTTCGACCTTCCACTGACATTTGCTCCTTTTCTCTTCCCACTTTTTGCTTCCTTTAAGCTCCTGTGATCACAAGCACCTGCTGTTCTTTCCATAGTACAGCCTTCCCCCAAACTTCTCTACCCCTGCTTTCCCTCAGGGGCCAGTCAAGTCAATTCAATTTGACTCAGGACATTTATTGGGCGCCTGCCTACTGAAGAGCACTTGTGGCTAGCCATATAATGCACTTGTTGTGGACAAATTTCCATTTATTCTTAGGCATGTCCTTGCTCATGCCCTCTACCTTGATTGGATTTTTTAAATACTGCTTAGTTTGATGCAGAAATAAAAGTAGGTTTAATGAATTTGTGAAACTTCTTCTTTTATACAGAAGTATGTCTTACTCACACGCAGTCCAGTACCCACCCCAGCCATCATCTCTGCAAGGGTACGAGTCAGGGTCCTAAATGTTCACCATAGGATGTCAGTCCGCCTGCCCTCCCACATGGCTGGTAGCTGAAGCACGTGGATTCCTCTTTAATCAACAGCAGAATGTCAGCTCCTTGGGCACTCCTCAGCTAATTCAACCATTAATTGATTACAATCCAGCCCTTGTCAAAAGCTCACTGGGGATCCTGAGATTTGGGAAGTAGCCTAATGGACACATTAGCTGTGCATTCCTCTATGTTCTCTATTAAATTGGATCATCTGAATGATGTTCAGTGTTCTCAAGGCGTTAAGCTTTGAGGTGGTGCCCTCAGCTTTTAGAGAGAGGTTCAATATTTTAAAATGCCCATCTGACAAATGTTTCTATGTCTTTTGCAAAACCAGCTGAAGATAACATTCATTATGTTAACCAACATCTCCTTGTATTCATTTCAATTGAACTGGCCTTTATTATGTACCTGCTACTCATGTGGTGCTTTCATGTTAGACCTATGAAGCCCCTGTCCTCAAGAACTCTACCATCTTCTAGGAGAGTTGAGGCAGAGCGAGGCTGTGAGCCTCGCTCACAGTGACCAGTGACATGACCAGTGCCTGAGAGGTTCCAAGCAGAGAAGGATGGCAGGTTGGGGAGGGAGGAGTCACTTCTAGCTGGGAGAATTGGAAACATAGGCACTGCCCCCAAGCTGGGCCTTGAAAGAAGAGATGGATTGAAGTAGGCAGGGATGTGGCCCACGTAAAGGTCTATGTAATGCATTTCTCCTAGAGTTCAGCATGTCCTATGAAAGCTTATCCACCTGAATGGGTAGGAGCTTCCTTTTGTGAGGCGCATGAGAATTGACTAACCAGACATGCTTCCCAGAGCCTTCAGGAAGGTCAGCTGCAGTCAGTTCCCATCTGCAGTAATCAGCTCTCCTAGGTGCCAAGTGAAACTGTTTATCTCATCTTTTATTTTTTTAATCTTTATAATTTCATATGTATATAAATCCATTTTGGAAAGCAAGCAAGGTAGAAATCAGGTATCATTTCCTGCCCACACTTCAATGCTGCTTCCTCTGTGAATTCTTTATCTTCTATATCTCCTCCAGAACCTAACACAGTGCTCGGAATACAGGAGGCACTTAACAAACATTTATTGGTTGACTCAGCAAGTCTTCTTGTGCGGAAAAAGGATTAGACTTAGCCTGTGTGAGTCGAAAGAGATCTGGGAGTAATGACAGAATCCGTCAGCAAGAGGGCATTAAGGTCCTATTGGGTGCTCAGAACTGAGGATACAAAGGGAAGTGAGGCCTGCCGTCAAGAGACTTAGAAAGAGGGGAGTACGTACAGAATTGTTTTGGATCCAGACTTGATATGTCAGTGTAAGGAGTCCCAGGTTAGGATGTTTCCCCTGTCAGTTCAGAACATGCTGATGCATTCTCAGAGTTCAGACTGCCTGGGGTCACACGGCCTTATGTGAGCCTCAGCATCCTGCCTTCAGAAGCTGCTCTCTTATCCTCCATGACTCTTCACCCTGGCTCTCAGTACAGAGTAGCTATGAAAGAAATCCCCTGGTTTGATGGGGGCAGGACCCGCGTGACTGGGGAGTATGGACCGGCCAGGTCCGGTCCGGGGGGTGGGAGATAATGCTCCCTCTGAGCCTGAAGGGAGGCCAGGGCTGAGATAGGGGAAGAGCCTCATTGCAGACAGGAGGGCAGCCTGTACAGAAACACCAGGGCCAGAGACAGAGTGGTACGTACAGGGAAGAGCAGAGTCCATTTTGATTGGGACAGAGTGTAGGAAGGGAAATATCTGTAGAGTCTGGCGCTAGAGGAGCCCCAAGGATGTGGTATACTGGACTGAGCAAACCTCTTGACCTCTCTGGGACTCAGTTTCTTTAGCTGTGGAAACAACCACCTTGTTAGACAGCAGGTGGTTCAGTGGACAGAGTGCTGGGCCTAGAGTCAGGAAAACCTGAGTCTGACTCTAGTCTCAGACTCTTATTAGCTGGGTGACCCTGGCAAAGTCATTGAACCTCTCTCAGACTCAAATTTCATCATCTGTAAAACAAAGGTAATAGCACCTACCTCCCACAGTTGTGAGGATCAAATCCCACAAGGGAATAGATGTACAACATCTTGCAATCTTTAAAGCCCCATATAAATGTTAGCTAGTGGTATTAATATCGCCTGTCTCTAGAGCCAGTGACCCCTATTTTATAGATGAGGAAACCGAGGCTCACAGAGCCAAAGTGAGTTGGTCAGGGATACACGGCTAGTATGTAGCAGAGGCGACACCTGGATCCTGCCCCGACTCCAGATCTAGTGTTGTCCGTATGGCACAGCTCTCTCTGTGAGATAGAGGAGATTTTCTGTCCACCCGTAGTTATATTGTGCCCATGGCTAAACGAGTGATGGGGCATCAGTCTTTCAGGGTTTTGTTTGTATTTACCTCAGACATGCCATTGTCTGGCCCTGAGCAAGTCACTGTCCCTCTCAGAGCCTCAGTTTCCCTCTCTGTAAGTTGGGATGATGATTGCTCCACTCCTCACATCTCAATGTTTTTAGAAGCAAAATGCTTTGTAAACCATAGCAATGGGAACTGCTGATATGGTCACTGTTTGCCAAGACACAGGACTGCTAGGAATGAATTGAGCTAGTTTTAAATCTCTTTAAGATTCAAAAGAAAAATGCATGTGGATATAAAGTGTTATTTAATTAATAAAAACTGTCTTCTTTCTCTTTAGTCATTTTGGCCAAGTATGGACTAGATGGGAAGAAGGATGCTCAGCTGGTAAATACCAATTATATCAGTGATGGCACAGAAAATGACGTGCTGGATGACCCAAGACTAGAAAAATTGTGGAATAAGGTAAAGTTTAGTTTTGTTTGATTAAGCGTGTGAATTTGTGCTGTTATATAATCACCAGGCATTTGTGAAGTGCCTGCTGTGTGTCATTGAACCTCCTTGGCCTCAGTTTCTTCATCTGTAAAATGAGGTGGTTAGGCCAGATGGGCCGCGAGGCAATAGCATGTGAGGCAGAGAGAGGGGTCCTGTTAGTTGTACCTCCATGAAAGCTCTTGCCTCTGTCCCTTCTCCTCTGGGCTGCCGCAGTGGTGGCCTCCTTCATCTCCCTTCTGGGAGGCTCTCCCCTCTTCAATCTGTCCTCGCCACACAGAGGCTGGAGGGAACTCTTCATCCCTGGAGGCTTGGCTCAGGGGCCATGCCTTCCACAAAGCAGGCCTAGGTGATCGTGTGTGTGTGTGCGCATTATTTACATTTAGTAGAATGTGAGCTCCTTAGAGGGCTGAAATTGTTTTTGTCTTTGTATCCAACTAGTGCTGATTCTGCGCAGTTTATGAGTACTTGGATGCTCATTGAAGGGATGAGGAATAGTGAAACCAAGCACCAGGTTTGGGCTGAAGGGACCTGAGGTCGAGTCCTGGCTCCACTCATTGCTAGCTGTATGACCCAGAGTGAGTCATGGACCATTTTGAGCCTTATTCTCCTCTTGCTCAAAATGAGCAGGGTGGGACACAGTCATTGCTAAGGGCCTCTCCAACTCTGAGTACTGTGATGGACATCAGATTAAGGAAGGTGATTCATTGTGTGGGAAAAACCCATAGTTTACAATAGATTTACATGACTTTGTTTCTCCCTTGTTGTCCCACAGTAATATTGAGGAGCCCATCCTCTATCTAAAAGCATATTTTTAAAAAATACAGAAAACTCAATGTTTCTTAAATGAGAATGGTGAGTGGGTTATTTATTTATTTGCTGGTCAGTATTCTGCTCCATCTCTGCCTGGGGAGAGTGTGGCAGAGAGCATTTTACCTTTCCTGGTTAGGGAGAGAGCTGGGTCTGTCTTACATGTCTCATTTTGACTCTAGACTCCTCCAGGTTAATCGTGTGTAGAGGTGCTTTCGTATTATCACACAACCGTAAGAATACAGTTATGACAGGGGGCCTGTCTCACATCCTTTGTCATTGGAATGACTAGTATAAACTTTCTGTTTGGGGGTATACATCATTTTTATGATTTATGACATAATTCCCAACATTTTCATAAAGGTCAAGAGTTTTGTTTCCAGGAAGCAAGCCTCGAGGTCAGCCAGGGTGTGTGTAGTTTGGATGCTGATGCAGTGAAGTCTCTGAGTTGAAGAATTAGGAGTACTGCTGCCTGTGGGAGGTCATCTAGGCAACATCTTGTTTTACAGATGAGGAAACTGAGTTCCAGAAAGGTCAAGTAACTTTCCCAGGGTCACATGGCTTAGTAATTAGCAGAGACAGGATTTGAACCCATATCACATCCTGTGCTTGCAAATACAGTGTCTTTTCCACTTTCCACACTAAATCTTTGACATATGATCCAATGGGTGCAGACTGTGAATTCAGGAAGCTTACTGTATACAATTTCCACCTTTCCTTTTACTTTTTAAACAAGCTCAGAAATAGTTAACTTTTTGAAGAGAAGTGTTTGATAAAGATAGCAAATACAGCAAGAAGATGCTCAGGGAGTAAAGTAAAGCATGGTTACATAAAATGAAAAGGCTTTTGCATGAACAAAATCAATGCCCCTAGAAGGAAGAACAGTGGATTAATGGAAAATCTTCACAGTAAATATATCTAATAAAGGTCTGATATGGAAGATAAAGATACCCAGGGAACTGACTAAGAAACATCGCCAATAAATTAGTGATCAAAAGATAGAAATAGACAGTTTTCAAAAGAAGAAATACAAACTACTAGCCATATGAAAGAATACTTTAAATCACTAACAATAAGTTATGTAAATTAAAATTAGATGATCTTTATTGTTCCTTCTGTCTGTAAATCCTAGGACTAGATACTTCTGAGAAAAGCACTATATAAATGTGAACTGTCATTATTGATGTGAACAGAATTTAACCTTGTAACTTGAGTTTCTCTTTTTTTTTCTTGTTAGGCTAAAACCTCTGGGAAATTTTCCAGTGAAGAGCTAGATAAACTGTGGCGAGAATTTAAGCATCATAAAGAAAAAGTCCATGAATATAATGTCCTTTTAGAGACTGTGAGCAGAACAGAAGGTACTCCCAATAATGTTGAAATATTCATAAACAAAAAACATCTTTGTTTTCCAAACAGTGTTCTACTAAATTCCTAAGCAATACTGTAAATCTGACATCTCGATTCCTGAGCTTTTACTGGCTATAGACACACAGTATGGTATGAATAATTTTGTGGGGTTTCCACCATGGACATATTTTGATGGGTAGTTTTTATGTGGTTTTTTTTTTAAATTATTATATGTATTTGAGTCCAGGATATCATAAATTTCAATAAATGTTTAGTCAAGTACATATAGTATATGGGGAACTATTCAAGGAACTAGAAGAGAGCCACATTTTTGTGGCTCTTTGTCCTCAGTCATTCATTCATTCATAGGCCAGTCAGTCAACAAGCATTTTTTAAAGTGCTTTCTACCTGCCAGGCCTTGTGGTAAAGGCTGAGGATACGAAGTCAGGCAAAAACTGGCCCTGCCCTCAGGCAGCTCCCAATTTATTGGGGGACACAAACCTGAGCATAGCTGGGGACAGAGCAAGGACACATAGAGTCGATGAAAGCTCCAGCAGCGGGGCCTGGGTGACTTACAGATTGGTGGTGCCCTCAGCAGGACTGGGAAAGTGCAGGAGGTGGGGAGGGCTAGAGGGAAAGGGCATGTGTTTGTTAAGTTGGAAATGCTTCCAGGACCTCCACTCTGAGATGTCCACAAGGCAGTGTTGGTGCAGGCCTGGCACTCGGCAGAGAAGCTTGGGCTGGTTGTATAGATCTAGGAATCATCTACCGAGAGGGGACAACTAAGTCCCCGATACATGCTTTGCTAGGTACCTGCTTTGCTAGTTGCTACAGAGGTACTCGGACAACAACAAAAAAATTATCTCTGCCCTCCAGGAACTTACAGTCTACATGGGAATATATTTATACATATAAATAATCCAGTTAAATTCAACAAGCCTTTACCTAGTTCTCGTCATATCCATGGCATTGTGATAGGACAGAATAGTTGAAAGAAGTGACTTCTAACAACTAGGGGGATCAGGAGGTGGCACCCAAGTTGAGCTGTGAGTTAAGGTAAAGACCATATGAGGTATGAGGTGAGGAGAGAATGCAGACCAGGGACAGAGGGGCGCCATGGAAGGCTGAGGTTGAGGAAACAGCAAGTAGACCAGTTTGCTTGAAATGTAGAGGGCATGAAGAGGAGAAAGGTAAAATAAGTCTGGAAAGGTCATCTAACACCATACTATGGGGAACTTCAGTGCTCAACTCAAGTTTGCAGTCAATTAAGGGAGTTTATGGCCTGATGAGATTTTGACCTATAAAAATTTAACTAATACATGACAAGTCTGTTAGGTACAAAACAAAATGGTCCATGTGCATGAGGCATGTGGAGCTTGGGGAAGGATCAGGAAGACTTCTTGGAGATGGGAGTATTTAAATGATGGATTGGAATTCAGCAGGTGAAGAAGAAGGAGGACATTGTGGATATTGGGAAAAGAAGGAGGCTTGGTTGGCATACAGAGAGTATGTGGGAAGAATTAGTATAAGATAAGTTTGGAAAGGTAAGGTGGTGCCATCTTGTCAAGGGTCCTGGCAATAGGGAAGATGTTGGCGAAGAGGATATGAACTGAGTTTTGCAGCAGGGAGATCAGTCTAGTACCCACATGAAAGATGGAGAAGAAGGTGAGAGAATGGAGAGAAGACTGCCATACTGGCACAGTGACTCTCTGCCTGTGCAAATCATTTTACTTTTTTAAGGCTCAGGTTCCACCTTCCTTCTGTGGATTCACCTGACTTCCTCTCCTCCTCCTCCATACCACAGCACTGCTTTATGTACCTCTCTGCCTCTCAATCCTTCTGGCCTCGAGGATAAAATAACCATCTTGCTTGCCAAGGCTAGCCCTTTCTGTGGTGACCCTTAATCCCGTTCCTCTGGGGCCTGGCTCCTTTGGACATTCCATCAGTCATCCTCATCTTCCGTCTTCTTCCTTGCTCCTTTCTCTCTGCTTAGAAACACACTCATATCGTCCCTTTCCTTAAAAAAAAAAGTTCATTCAACCACAGCCACCATTCATCATATACTCCTTAAGCAGCTACTGTGTGTACACAGGGATGGGGGGACAAAATGTTTAGGTAAGACAAAATCTGCAGACTCTTTAATGGCTCCCTCCTGCCAACTGAATAGAATCAAAGCTCTTTGCCTGGCATTCGGGGCAGTAAGCAAATTTACAGTCTGTTATGAGCTCCCATGTACTCTCTGCACCTCATCCATGCTGCCCCTCTCTGATGGCTTGCTCATGCTTTTCCCTGTGCCTGGCATCTCCTTTCTCTTGAGCTGTTGGATTTCTGCCCAGCCCTCGAAGTCTTGTTCTAATCAAATGGAGCTTAGAGCCAGTCTCTCTTCCTCTTAACTTCTGAACCTCTAGGAAAGGTGCTGCACCTGGTGCTTTTACTTGCTCAGCGTTTGGTCTCCCAGCTTGTAGGAATCTCTCCCCACAGCCACCAGACCGAGCCTCAGTTCTCATGGTCCTTGGCCTTTCTTTAACTTCTTTAACACATCACCCTGTTGACCAGCCCATCCTGCTGGGTATTCTCCCTTCCCTCAGTTTAATCCTCCCAAAATAACTGACGTCGTGTCACCAGGCTCGAAGTGTCTCAGGTCCCTTCCCCTCCCGACATCCAGTCCGTGGCCGTTCACATTGGTTGTTCTTCCATCCTCGCTTTCCCATCGCACAGAGGGTAATATGGTATAGCAGAAAGGGAAAGGGACTTGGAGTCAAGAAACCTGGATTTGAATGCTGCCTCTGACACTTAAAAGTGTCACCCTGGGCAAGTCACATAATGTCTCTGTGCCTCAGTTTCCTCATCTGTCAAATTAAGATGATAACATTGCACAAGGTTGTTTTAAGAATTAGATGAGATGATGTATGTAAAGTGCTTTGCAAACTTTGAAGTGTTTTATAAATACTTTATTTTTTATAAATACTTTAAATTCCCTTCTCTCCATTCACAAGGCCACTTCTTCCGTCTAGGTCCTCATTACCTCAGGCCTGGAATATTGTAATAGCCCCCCAGCTAGTCTTCCTGCCTGTAGCATCTCAGCCTCTCTAATCCTCTCCTCACCTAGTTGCCCAATTCATCCTCTTAATGTACAGTCTGACCATGACAACTCTTTCATCCAAAAGCCTTTAGCGTTTCCCTATTGGCTGTGGGATGGCCTCCGCACCCTGGATTTAACCTAGCTTCACTTCACTCTGCTTCCTTTCTTACACTGGACATTGCAGCCAAAGGCTTGTCTCCTAAGAGTTCCTTCTGCCAACTCCTGCACTCCCTAAGGCATCCGGTGCACTCCTTTCCTTCCTTGGAGGCCCTCCACAGGTGTGATCTCCTCCATGAAATCTTTCACCCTCCCACCTCATGCACAGAAATGCAGCTTCTTTCTCAGATTGTTTTATGTTTCTTTGTCTCCTTTGCCTATGTCACATTCTACTTTATGTTGTAATTTTTTTGTGCACATGCCGTAATTCCCCTCATAGATTGTAAAATCCTTGAGGACAGAGATTGTTGTCACTTCCAGCTTGTATTGTGCTGAATACAATGCCTTACACATAGTAAGTGTTTAGTGTTTGTTGAACTGAATGAAGCAGTATAACTAGTAATGGAATCCAGGTCTTATGACTCCTAGTCTACTTTTCTTTCCTCTACATATCAGATTAGATATTTTCTTTGACATTTTAGAGTTAGTAATCTTAACAGGTCGTGTCTCTCCTTCACAAAAGTGGAAAATCGCCGACTTTTTCAGATATTTTGACTAACATGATTTTATATGTTACCAGACTATTATTGGACGCATGACCTATCCAAAGTGACAGATCTGTGTTTTTTCATTCTCACAAACTGCCAGAGGGAGCAGCTTGTAGACACTGGCAAACTGACAGAAGGTTAGCTCGATGAGCAAGGATGAAGCAGGAATTTGGGGGCAGCCTTAAAATAAAAGTTAACCATCAAGTTGTACAAAGTTAGCAGACATTTGCTATGAAAGTGCAGTTTTCCCGCTGTTAGTTTATTTTAAGGTGGCTATCTTCCATAAGCCATTAGATGGAGAGCATGAAACAAAACGAGATTATTGTTAAAGATTTCTGCAGACTGTTGAAGGAGAAATAAAACCATCTTTCTTGCATGAAGGATATTAATTTCAGCCATTAAGGAAAGGATAGCTACAGAATAAGTGTGAAGTCCCATTATATGTGGGCAATGGGACAGTGGAATAGGAAATCAGTTTTAAACTCTCTGTAAAGTGAATGGAGGTCTGAGAGAAGAATCTGTTTTATTTTTGTTTTGTTTTCTGGTGTGGCATCGCAGGTAAAGCATTGAGCTCAAGACCCGAAGACCCGAGTTTGATTCCTGCCTCTGACCCTAAGGGCTGTTAGAGGCTCAACACCCATCTGAGCTTTGGCTCCTTCCTGTCACGTGGGGAGGAGGGTCCTCCAACTGTTTCCTTCACAAAGCCCTTGTGAGGAAGGGGTTTTGTAAACTGGCCAAGTCACTTGTTCTTTTACTGTTTTTTCAACAGAGAGCCACAAAAATGTAATCAGCCCATTGGAGGGGGGCCACATCAAAGAGGATGTCCTCCACAACAAACACACGGAACTGAGAGACAAACTGCGCAGCATCAGCCAAGGGTTTGACCGCCTACGGAAAGTCAGTCATCAAGGCTATGACGCCAACAGTGGTGAGCTTCCATTGTTTACTTCAGCTCAGAAATCTACTGCGGTGATATATAAAAGTTTGGAGTCAGACGAGGTTAAAATGGTCAGTGTTGTTATTCGTGATTGTCATCATCTTCATCATCAACAACCAATACGCTATGTGATGCATTCTGTTTGCTGGGCACCAGGCTAGGGGCCACGGTTGAAGAGACTTAGAGCTGATGGCTAGTTCTCCAGCGTTGGAACAAATCCGCTCTTCTCCTCCTGGTATTAATGGCCTCCATCATCTGTCTAGTCTTGTCTCCCACCTCCCAAAATCTCTCTGTTCCAGCTGAACTAGCCTTGTGCCCTTGCTGCAGGAGTATTTTCTTCCTCCCCTCTTCCTATTCTTTGTTGGTCTCCCCATACACCCATGTAGAGTACCTTCTCTCCTCTTTCCCCCATTTTAAATATAACCTCGTAATCTTAGCCTTCTCAGAACTCCCGCATCACTTAGATTCATAATAAATTGTTTCGTAGTGCCCTTAGAGCTGTTTCTAGATATACCCTATGTCCCTCTGCCTAGATCTTAATCTCTTCCAGAGCAAGAATCATGCCTTTTATTATTTATATCTCAAGAGTGCCTGGTTCAGTAGTGGACTTATGGAAGGTGCCTGATGAATTTTGAATGATTAATTGTTGATGCAACAAGATTTTCTTTGTGGATCAAGAAAATCTTTGCTTTAGGTTGAATGCATTTTGTGTAGTGTAGTGGAAAGCACAACTTAGGAGACCTGAGGTTGAATTCTGCCTCTGACATTTACTAGCATTGTGATCTTCCCCAAGTCTTAATAGTATACCAAATAGGACTCTGCTAAAGATCCGATAAGAACATTATGTAAAATACCTGATAAAGCGCTAAGGAAATGAGCGGAGGATCTCTGATTTTATCACCGGGGTTATTCTCTCAACCAATGTGGATCCTAACCCTTCTTCACTTTAATATCACTCAGTCAGCCAGTAACAGTTTATTAAAATGCTGCATGCCAAGTGCTAGTGGTTCAGCTAAAGTTATGACATAGCACGTGCCATCATGAAGTAGCCAAGTCTTTCACAGGGGATCGTTGTTACGGTGCTGCTGTTACTATATACTTCCCTCAGTTACCAGTTGTTTGCCACTGTAAAAAAAAAAAAAAAAAAAAAGCTGCTCTAAACATCTTTATACATATAGGTCCTCTTCCCTTTTCTTTGATCTCTTTGGGGTACAGACCTAGAAGTGGTATTGCTGGGTCAAAAGGTAGGCACAGTTTTATAGACCTTTGGGCCTAGTTCCAAATTGCTCTCCAGAATGGTTGGATCATTCACAGCTGGTACATTAGAGGCCCTATTTTTGTCATATGGTGGCTTTTTGCCCCAAAAGCTTGGATCTTTGGGTTTATCAAATGCTAGATTACTATGGTCATTTGCTACTGCGTATTATGTTCCTAATATGTTCCACTGATCCACCACTCTATTTCTTAGCTAGT
This sequence comes from Vombatus ursinus, assembly GCF_900497805.2. Classification (NCBI taxonomy): domain Eukaryota; kingdom Metazoa; phylum Chordata; class Mammalia; order Diprotodontia; family Vombatidae; genus Vombatus; species Vombatus ursinus. The sequence continues at coordinate 10,758,987 of NW_020954596.1, read as the reverse complement.
ACCAGATTGTTTTGATGATTACCATTTTGTAATATAGCTTGAAATCTAGTACTGATAGGCTGTCTTTCTTCACATTTTGTTTTCATTGATTCCCTTGATATCCATGACCTTTTGTTCTCTCCAGTGAATTTTGTTATTTTTTCTAGCTCTGTAAAATAATTGTTTGATAGTTTTATTGGTATGGCACTGAATAAGTAAATTAATTTAGGTAGAATTGTCATTTGTATTATATTGGCTTGGCCTACCTAAAAGCAATGAATATTTCTCCAGTTGCTTAGATCTGTCTTTATTTGTGTAAAAAGTTATTTTGTAAATTGTGTTCATACATTCCCTGTATTTTATATTTTCTACAGTTATTTTGAATGGGATTTTTCTTTCTATCTTTTCCTGCCAAGTTTTGCTAGTAGTATATAGAAATGCTGGTGATTGATGTTGTTTATTTTGTAATCTGCAACTTTGCTAAAATTGTTAATTGCTTCAACTGGTTTTTTAGTTGATTCTCTGGGGTTTTCTAAGTATACCTTTGGGCAGCTACGTGGCACAGTGGATGCAGGGCTGGCCTGAAGTCAGGAAGACCCATCTTCCTGAGTTCAAAGATGGCCTGAGACACTTACTAGCTGTGTGACCCTGAGCAAGTCACTTAACCTATAAGTATAACTGTTTGTCTCAGTTTCCTTATCTATAAAACGAGCTGGAGAAGGAAATGGTGAACCACTCTAGTACTTTTGCCAAGGAAACTCCAAATAGGGTCATGAAGAGTCAGACATAACTGAGCAACACAACAAAAAGTATACTGTCATATCATCTGCGAAGAGGGATGGTTTTATTTCCTCATTGCCTATTCTTATTCCTATGAGAATATTTTATATCTTATTTTGTGATATGTATATCTCATGATATATACATATCATAGTAGTTTTTTGTTGCTATAGTTAGCATTTTTAATAAAATATTGAATAACAGTGTTGGTAATGGATGTTTTTGCTGAGCTTATTAGAAAGGCTTCTAGTTTATCTCCATTAAAGATAATGCTTGCTCTTGTTTCAGATAGATACTATGTAACGTTTTAAGAAAAGCTCCATTTAGTACTGAGCTTTCTGGTGTTTTTCATAGGAGTGGGCGTTGCATTTTGTCTAAAGCTTTTTCTGTATCTGTTGATATAATCGTGTGATTTTTGTTGTTTTTGTTATTTATATGGTCAATTATGCTCATAGTTTTCTTCCTTTTGAACCAGCCCTGCATTCCTGGTATAATTGCTATACTCTTTTTGCTAGTATTTTATTTAAAATTTTTGCATCAGTATTCATTAGGGAAATTGGCCTATAGTTTTCTTTCTCTCATTGGTTTAGGTATGAAAACCATATTTGTGTCAAAAGGAATTTGGTAGGATTCCTTCCTTACCTATTTTTTCTAATAGTTCATATAGTATTAGAATTAACTGTTTCTTACATGTTTGGCAGAATTGACTTGTGAATCCATCTGGCCCTAGGGATTTTTTTTCTTAGGGAGCTCTTTTAGAATTATTTATACTGGTTCCTCTGTTAATCTGGACAATTTATATTTGGTAAATACTAATACATTTCACTTAGATATCGGTTTTACTGACCCATAATTGGGCAAAATATCTCCTGATGATTGATTTAATTTCATCTTCATTGGTAATACATTCACCTTTTTTGATTTTTGATACTGGTAATTTGGTTTTCTTCTTTGTTTTAATCAAATTAACCAGTGGTTTAATCTGTTTTACTGGGTTTTTTCCTCCATAAAACCAGCTCCTAGTTTTATTAGTTTATTGGGTTTTTTATTTTCAATTTTATTAATTTCTCCTTTGGTTTTCAGGATTTCCATTTTGTTTTTTAATTGGGGATTTTAATTTATTCTTTTCTGATTTTTTTAGATGCATACCTCATTGATCTGCTCTTTCTCTCTTTTATTGATGGACATAATTAGAGATACAAATTTTCCCCTAAGTACTGCTTTGGCTGCATCCCACAAATTTTAATACATTGTCTCATTATTGTCATTCTCCTTAATCAGATTATTGATTGTTTCTATTATTTTTTTTCTTTGACCCGCTTGTTCTTTAGGATTAGATTACTTAGTTTCCAATTAATTTTTAATCTGTGGTTCCATGGCACCTTATTGAATGTCATTTTTATTTCATTATTGTCCAAAAAGGGTACATTTAATATTTCTGTTTCTCTGCGTTTGTTTGTGAGGTTTTTGTGTCCTAATACAATGGTCAGCTTTTGTGAAGGTGCCACGTACAGCTGAGAAAAAGGTATACTTTTTGCTCTTCTCATTCAGATTTCTCTAGAGGTCTGTCATATCTAACTTTTCTAAGATTCTATTCACCCCTTAACTTCTATTTATTTCATGGTTAGATTTATCTAGCTCTGAGACGGGAAAATTGGAGTCCCCCACAATTATAGTTATACTGTCTATTTCCTCTTATGACTCATTTAACTTTTCCTTCAAGAATTTGGGTGCTGTGCCATTTGGTGCGTATGTGTTTATATTACTTCATTGGCTATGGTACCTTTTAGCAAAATGTAGTTTCCCCGATTATCTCTTTTAATTACATGTCTTTTTGCTTTTGCTTTGCCAAAGATCATGATTGTTACCCCTGCCTTTTTTACTTCAGCTAAAACATAATAGATTCTCCTCCAGCACTTTATTTTAATAGTGTGTCTTTCTGATTCTGGTTTCTAATCCATTCTGCTGTCCATTTCTGTTTTATGGGTGAGTTCATCGCATTCACAGTTTTGCTTACTATCTATTTCCCTCCATCCTGTTTTCTTCTGTTTATCCTTCTCTCTTTTTACCCTGTCCCTCCTCAAAAGTCTATTTTGCTTCTGACCGCTGCCTCCCTTAATCCACCTTCCCTATACCCTTCCCCTCCTATTTCCCATTTAGTGAGATAGATTTCTGTACCAAACCGAGTGTGTATGTATTCTTCTCTCTTTGAACCAGTTAAGATGAGAGTGAGGTTCAAGCATTGCACATTTGAAACCCCTATTTTCCCCTCCCCTTTAAAAGATCTTCCTTCCATGCCTCTTTAATGTGAGATGATTTTCCCTTTCCTCCTCTCCCTTCCCCCTTCTTCTAGGTTCGTCCCTCCATTTTTTTGGAGATTTTCCCATCACAGTCAACTCACACCCCTGCCCTCTGTCTGTGTAGACTTCTTCTAACTGCCATACTAATAATAATGTTCTTAGAATTTACATGTATCATCTTCCCATATAGGAATGTGAAAAGTTTAATAAGTCCCTTATGATTTCTCACCCATATTTACCTTTTTATGCTTTTCTTGAATCTTGTGTTTGAATGTCCGATTTTCTATTCATCTCTGGTCTTTTCATCAGGAATGCTTCAAAGTCCTATGTCATTAAATGTCAGTTTTTCCCATGAAAGATTATATTCAGTGGTTAAGATTATTCTTAGTTGTAATCCTAGCTCCTTTGCATTCTCGAAAATCATATTCCAAGCCCCTCCATTCCTTTAACATGCAAGTTGCTAAATCTTGTGTGATCCTAACTGTGGCTCCATGGTATTTGAATGGTTTCTTTCTGGCTGTTTTCAATATTTTCTCCTTGACTTGGAAGCTCTGAAATTTGGCTATAATATTTCTGGGAGTTTTGTGATCTCTTTCAGAAGATGATTGGTAGATTCTTGTAATTTCTATTCTACCCTCTGGTTCTAAGATATAGGAGCAGTTTTCCTTGATAATTTTTTGAAATATGATGTCTAGGCTCTTTTTTTGATCATGGCTTTCAGGTAGCCCAGTAATTCTTAACTTTTCTCTCCTTAATATGTTTTCCAGGTCAGTTGTTTTTCCAATAAGATATTTCACGTCTTCGTCTATTTTTTTATTCTTTTGATTTTGTTTATTGTTTCTTAATGTCTCATGGAGTCATTAGTTTCTACTTGCCCAATTTTCATTTTTAAGGAATTATCTTCTTTGGTGGGCTTTTGTACCTCTTTTACCAAGAAGTTATTTCTCTTTTCATAGTTTTCTTGTGTCCTTCTCATTTGTTTTCCAAATTTTTCTTCTACCTCTCTTTTTTGATTTAAAAAAAATTTTTTCTTTTAGCTTTTTGCAGGCATTCTTATTGGGGTTGTGTCCAATTTACATTTTTCTTTGAAGTTTTACTCATAGCAAGTTTCACATTATTGTCTTTGAATTCATATCTTGATCTTTTTTGTTGTTGTTTGCTCATTTTTCCAGTCTTTCTTGACTTAACTTTAACATAAAGTTGGTCTCTGCTCACCTGAGGAGGGGAAGCATTGTCTCAGGCTTCATGCTTTTTCATGCTGCTGTTTGGTAGCATAGGGGTTTGGAAGTTTCTGGTGCTTCTAATGTTGTGTGATCTGGGGGAGAAGTGTGGTCACTCCTCTCCTGGTCCCACTCTGGTCTTTACCCAGGAAGGGCTCCTGCTCCTTTTTGACCAAAAGCACCACTCTCCACCCTGGAGTTGCATATGGGCAGTGGAACTCCTCAGTGCTAGCGGAGGAGACCCTGTAATCTCTGACTTGTTGTCCAACTTCCTTATCCTGCCTCACTGAGAGTTCCCACAACTTCTGCTGCCTCTGTCACCTCCTCCACGGCCCACTGCTGGTGTAGCCATATGTGCTCTGGACTAGCACCTACGCCAGGGGCACAGACCATTCTTCTGGCCTCCTAAGGTGCCTTGGGCTGAAAAATGTCTCACCCTGACCTTTTGTTGTCTCTGCCACTCCGGAATTGATGTGTGGTGTTATTTTAAAGTTGTTTGGAGGGGAATATTAGGTGATCTTGGCTAAGTGCATCCTCTGTGCTACCATCTTGGCTGCATCCTGAATTATTATTTTCTAATACTTAAGTTTGAGTCATTTTAAGGTTTGAGGTGACAAAAAGTTGATGAGATAGTAGTAGGATGAATGAGTGTCTTCTCTGAATATCATTCCTATGGAACAACTAAAATATTTTCTGGTACCTCGGTTACTGAATGTCATTTAAGTTGGGGCATTTAAGCAGACAGTAATGATTGTAAGCTACAAGAAACAGCAGATAGCAGGGTAAGCAGGTTAGTTCTTAAAAAACATCCATGGAAAAGAGGATGAAAAGGGAAAAAAAATTGAGCAGCCACCTTCTGGCCTGCATCTCTGATTATTATAAAAGCCTACATATATATTTTCTCTTCAGTTTTTATTTTTAAATGAGAAGCATAACCTTGGTGCCTGTGCATTCTCAGGACCCATTCACTCCCCGACTTCTTTTATCTTCTGACTCTACCAAAAGTGTCCTCACCATGGACCTCCAGAATACCAGCTCTAATGGCCGTTTCTCACCCTTCTTGACAATTAACATTGTTTTCTATACCCCTTTGCCTAAAATATCCTATTCCTTTCATTTCTATGATAATTGCTCTCTCCAGGTTCTCCTCTTACTTCCTAACTGTGAACGTCCCTATGGGTTCTGACTTTGGCCCTCCTCTTTTCACTCTCTCCTTTGACAGTTTCCTCCATCACATCGCCTCTGTCTTGCACAGGAGTAGGAGCAGCCCCCAGATTCTCCAGTGCGCCAGAACAGTAGTTCTGATCCACAGATGTGACCCTGTCACTCCCATGCTCATTTAGGATAAAATACAAATGCCTTTGCTCAGCATTCAAGGCCCTCCACGGGACGTCTCCAGTCTCCCTTTCCAGCCTTATGCCATACTGTTCCTCTTCACCCACTCTACATTCAGGCCAAACTGGACTAGCAGCTGCCTTCTTTTGCTCCCGTGCCTAGAATGCCCTCCCTCACGTCTTTGTACCTAGTGAAGTCCTGCTCGTTCTTTAGATCTGGCGACATTGCTGCCTCCTCCCTGAAGCTGTCCAGCCACTGAGATGGAAGCGATGCCTCCTCTTCCCACTGGCTGCTAGCACTTTCCATCTGCTTAGCATGGTCTCCTCACTGATCATGTCCCCACTCTGGGATTGTCGGTTTCTTGAGGACTGAACTTGGTCATTTTTTAGCAGAGTATGTTGCACATAAGCATCACTTAATAAACATTGGATGGAGATTCATTCAAATGACACATGAGATTTAGATTCATAACATGTTAGAGCTGGGAGAGGCCTTTGGGACTGGCCAGTCCAGCCCTCTCATTTTACAGATGGGAAAACCGAGACCCATAAAGGGGAAGTGATTTAAGTCTCAGTCACCGCCTTTGTTAAAGGGGAAGAGTGATAGTTGCACTCCTTGCTTCACAGGGTTGTTGTGGGGAAGCACTCTACCATGATGCATTCCTATTTTCTTCCTTACAAAAGCCACATATTAAAATCGATGAAGGAAGAAGAATCACCGATTTAAATCAAAGGGATATTTGGTTGTTTTAGGGTCAGTTCGGGTATTCTGGATCATACACTGAAATGTCTTTATTTGAAAATGTTAGTCACATGTTAGCACCTGCCATAGTTTTTACATTTTTTATTTTCTTTTAGAGTTTGAAGAACCAAGAGTAATTGATTTGTGGGACATGGCTAAAACAGCAAACTTTACTCAGAAGGAACTGGATTCATTCCGGGTAAGAACGGCTCAAAATAATTCTTCCATAGAATCATCCAGTCTCAGAGTTCAGCTGTCCAGTCCAAGCCCCACCCAACAAGATTTCCTTCCAAGTTGCTACTTGAATACCTCCAGTCACAGGAAATTTGCTACTTCTTAGACTGTCCATTCCAGCCTGGGACAGCTATAATTATTAGAAGGTTCCTCAAAAATCATTTATCTTTTCAAAATGATGTTACCTACTTTTTTTTTCCCAAAAGTAGCAGAGCAGACAAATACTTTATCCCAGATTCTTCTCCTCACCCCCTGCTTGTTTCATTCTGTGTTGTAGGAAGATATGAGCAAGCATGAAGTAAAACCCATTTGTCTCCCTTCATTTCTGTATGACTGAGGGGAGGAAGGAACATCTGGGGGCCCCTTTTCATTTTCCTAGATTCATAGAATGTTAGGGAAAAGGCCTTCAAGACCATCTAGTTCAACCCTCTCGTTTTACAAATGAGAAAACAGAGGCCCACAGAGGGAAAATGATTTGCTCAAGGTTGTACGAGCTCATTAGTGGCCAAACTGGGATGTGCACCCAGCTTTCCCCAGCCCCGTTGCAAGGGTGTTCCTCTTTACCAGGATAAATTCTTCTATGCCAACACATTGTCCCTACCGAATAAAAATGTCAGTTAAGAACATTAGGTAAAGTGATGATTTAAGAAGGTAAATTTACTAAGATAAAAAACTCAATGGATTTAAATTCCTGACGATAATACCTTAGTTGATCAGCATGGTCAAGGAACAAAGCCGCCTTCTTATCTCTTCTACTTTCTTGTCGCTGGTTATTCTCCTTTTCATCCCAGCCATTTTGTTCTCAGCGTCCTCCAAGTCTTTTAAGACTTGCGGTCAGTGACTCAAGGGCACCTCTTACAACTTTGTCTTGGAGGTTCCTCTCTACAGCTTGACTCGCTGATGTCCACCTTCACTTTCCCTGATTTTCCCCAGTGCTGCTTCCTGGAGATCACTTCGTTTGCCTGGTGATGGCTAACCAAGGGTTTACCATATCAGAAAAAGGTTAGACTTGTAGTCTTCATTGGCAGAGAGGATTCCCACACAAGTGAAAACACAGGTATTTAACATGTGTAAGTGAGCACCTTCCCTGTGCCTAGGCACTGGTGCTTGTGGGCTCCAAGCAAAGTCAGGTGAGAATTTCTCTGTATTTAAAACAGCAGATGGATTAGTTTTAATCACTTTATTTTTAAAATGTGAATTTAGAGATGCAAGTTCATCTAGTGTAAATTCTCTCATTTTACAGATGAGGACACTAAAGCCCAGAGAGATTAATGGTTTGCTCAGGTCACACAAATAGTAGTGGCAGGTTCTTTGGCCATTTGAGAAGCTGCCACTGTCATCTTTTCTATAAAGAGTAACAGTTTTGTGGGATACGATATCTTGAGTATTCAAAAATGTAAGACCTTCCCCCTGCTACAACAGGCACAAATGGTAGTTTAGTTTCACCCTGAAGAATCCAAGTCTTACATCCAAAGCCACTGCACATGTAGTTACTTATGAAAATTTTTAAAAGTTTATTGTGAACGTTTTTCAGGGACTCAAGTTAGCATCAAGAACATGATAGAGAGAACAAAGTTATTTATTCTTGTTAACTGTATGTTGTAGGAGGAACTTAAACACTTTGAAGCCAAAATTGAAAAGCATCATCATTATCAGAAACAGTTGGAAATTTCTCATCAAAAGCTAAAGCATGTCGAGGGAACTGGCGATAAAGAGCACCTGAGCAGGAATAAAGAGAAATATGCCATGTTAGAAGAGAAGACTAAAGAATTGGGCTACAAGGTTTGTGTTGCTCATGTGTCTACTTGCTGTAGGTTTTTAATCACTTAATAAGGTCATTACAGCTGGAACTGGAAGGGGCATGGGAGATCACCTGGTGTTCGTTCTTTAGCACCTCGGGGATTCCTGATTTGTCCCTGTGGGTATGCCCTCCCCCAGTGCAGATCATAGCCTATGGCCTTAGTAAATGGTGTTGGTGATTTTCTATGGCTGAAAATTTAGCACCTTGCTGCCAGTATACGTATGGCACGCCTCCCCCACTGTTGATGGGCTGGTTTTCAGGCAGCAGACATCAGACTCTGAGCCCATATACTAGGCCCTATAGCTTGATAGTTTCCCCCAGAGCCTGTTCATAATGATTGCTCATGCTTATGTGGGGCCTTTGTCACAACAGGTCATGCAGTAGATTGTGCAAGAATGATCCCCGTGCACAGTCATGTTGTTTCTCTTATCGGAGAAGAAACTGGAGTTTTAAAAAGGGAAGTAAGTGACTTAGCCCCAGTCACACAGCTTCTAAGTACAGAAGCCACATTTCTGGTCCAGGTCTCCTCCCTCTGCATTCAGCCTTCTTTCCTCTCTACCATCAGCATGTGACTGGAGACCAGGCAGGGCCAGCACTTTGTTACTTATAAATGAAGTGTGAAAGCCATCTCTTTATTCAGATTCCTAGGATTGCACCTGAGCCTACACTCCTGTTCCTAATACAATCATTTGTCCGTCTCCTAACTTCTTAGTGTTCAGTAAGGCTGTTAACATATATCATAGTGGTGTATAGTGCAGTGGTGCTTTTGTTATTTTTTCATTCTGTTGTTAAAAAAAAAAAAAACCCTAGCCAGAGGAATAAATAGAAACCACTAGGCTAAGTATAATTATGTATGTTTGTGTTTTATCCCTCTATAGACTAGAAAGTTACCTGAGGGTAGTAGCTGAACTTTATCTTCCCCAGTACAATGAAGTTCACACAGTAGGCACTTAATGTTAGCTGAATGAGAATAAATGAGTCAGTATAAGCACTTACTATTTCAATGGCGGCCATAAATTGATCATTGGACTTGAGCCTTCACCAGACATTCTGTGTGCTTGTGTGTATTACAGATTCTGATCATATCTGACTTTAGAGCTACTTTAGCATTTTCATTTCTTCCCTGACCCCTCTTGTTTCCCGTATTGGAATTTACTGAGTGAATCTAGTAAGTTCCCATTTCCCTAGAATTTAATTACTGTAGGTAGATCTGGTTTAAATGGAAACCCAAGCTTCACCCTTAAAAGAAGCCAAGGCCACATTTTCAAGAGAAGAGTTAGACATCCAGGCATATGGGCCTTCTCCCCAGTATTCTCCATGGAGAGGAACCAGTGCTTAACACAAGAACTGTGTAACACCATTGTGCTATGGCAATTGCTGCAGTCATGTATGGGAGCCTCAATTGGAAAGCTTTGTTGTTACTGAAAATGTTTAGAGTCGCCAGGGGTGGGGAACCCACCCTTGTTAGACTAATCCAAGGCAAAACAGACTGAAATGAGATTGCAAGTCTGCTGCCCACTTTAGTAGTCTTATACCTGAGAGGTGGCCAGATCCACTAAAGGTAGAAAACAGGATCACTCTCCTGTGTGGCTACATGGGGAGTCCATCTGAAGCTGAACGTAAGAATATTAGCCTTCAGAAGGTGAATTCTACCTATAGGAACAGTAGCATGTAATGTAGGTTATTTGGGGTTAAAGTGGATTAATTTGAACATTAAAGAAATCAGAACATTAAAGCTCAAAGGAACTTTAGAGATAATTAGTCCAGCACTTCCCAAAGCTATTTGGCCACGTAACACTTTGGACCTTGTGGGAGAACATAACCTAGAAATCCTGATCTAGGGAACTTGGTGGTACTAGAATTTCTTTAGGATAAGATGTTGGAAAAAGTTTTGAGCATAACAAAAAAATCAAGCTTATATATGGCATAACTCTGAATACATGATAATACATCATATTTCAGCATTACAGAATGTTTTTCTTGAAACCTGGTGAGGTGCAGAGTAAGAATCTTCTTAGCATCATTTATAGATTAGGAAACTTAGGGATGAAGGGCGTGCTAAGGGTGTGCTCAAACTCATAAGTACATTCAGAGCCAGAGCCCAGGCTTGGGTTTTATAAGCTCCAAAAACCATTCTCTTTCCATTTTATCACCTTGGAGCTTTTGGGTGACAGACCTGAAATTCAGACCCTGCATGTGCAACTCTCTATCTAGGGCCCTTTCCATGGTCCTCTGCTCCTTCACACACCCCCGGGGCAGCCTCTGATAGGAAGTGTTCTCCAGGTTTGCTCCACTCTAAGACAGCTGTGCTAACAATCCTGAAGCCATGGTGCACAAACTTCTTAGAACAGATCAGATTCTGGAGGGTATCACTTTCTTATTTCACTCAGCAAACACAAACATCCAGTCCCTGCCCTCTAACAGCTGACAGCCTCGGAAGAAGGATCACATCGACTATTAGACCATAAAAGGTCCGATAAGTTAGCTATCCTCATCCTTCATACCTGAAATGCAAGGATGTTAGAGGAATTGCCCTCGGTCACTAACAACATAGGGCCAGAATTAAAGGATGGGCCCCTCCGCCACACTGCACCCAGAAGTTCGTGAGAGGCAGTCACGTTAGAGTGAAAAGGAGCCCCAGACCTGGTGTGAAGCCCAGGCACGGGCAAATCGCCTAACCTTCTGGAGCCTCTGTCTACTCATCTGTAGATTGGGGATAGTCATGCTTGGACCACTACTTCACAGAGCTTTTGTGAGGAAAGCACCATGTAAATGTGAACTGCTGTTATCATTATTATTGTTATAGGAATGATCTAAGCCAGTAGTTCTCAAACTTCCTGGTCTCGGGAGCCCTTACACTTTTAAGAATTATGAGAACCCCCCAAGAGATTTTGTTTATGTGGGTTATATCAATATTTTCTGTATTAGAAATTAAAACATCCTAGTATTATTATGAAACTAATTTTGTCCTTGTGGATCCCCTGAAAGGTTCTTAGGGGTCCCTGGATCACTCTTTGAGAACACTAAGCAATCAATAGCCAAATGAAGAAATGTTCCAAATCACTGGTAATTAAAGAAATACACTTTAAAGAAATTCTGAGGCTCTACCTCATATCCATCAGATGGGCAACATTGAAGGGGTTATGGAGAAGTAGGCACAGTGATACACTGTTAATGGAGCTATGATTTGACATGACCATTCTTTAAAACAATTTGGAACTATGGCCTCAAAGTTACTGTACTGGGCATATACCCTTTAATCCATGGATAGCACTATGAGCCCTGTATCCCAAAGTAGAGGAAGGTTGGGAATAAGCATTTATATGGTGCCTGCTACGTGCCAGACACAGTGTTAAGCACTTGTTACAAATATCTGATCTGATCCTCTTAATAGCCCTTCAAGGGTGGTGCTGTTATTATCCCCATTTGACACGTGAGGAAGCCAAGGCAAAAAAGGTTAATTGGCTTACCCAGGTCACACAGCTAGTGTCTGAGACTGGATTTGAATGCAGGTCTTTCTGATTTAGAGTCCAGTGCTGTATCCACTGTGCCACCAGCTACCTCTGAGAGAGATCAGAGAAAGAAGATAGTGAACCATATGTACAGAAATATTTAGAGTGGCTGATTTTTTTGTAGTAGCAAAGAACTGGTAACTAAGACGGTACCCAGCAGCTAGGGAATCACTGAGCAGATACAGTATCTACATGTAATAAAATGTTATTTTGCCATAAAAATGACAAGAGACAGTTGCAGTGAAACCTAGGAAAACTTGTATGAACTGACAAAGTGAAGTGAGCAAAACAAGGAGAAAAATTTCCACAATAGTGACAGCACTGTAAAACAAATGACTTTGCTGAAAACCTTCAGAATTCTGATCAAAGCAGTGACCAGCCATGATTCCAGAGGACTGATGATGAAGCCGGCCAACAGAGAGGCAGTGGACTCGGGACACAATCAGATAGAGTTTTTAGACATAGCCAGTGTGGGGATTTATTTTACTTGACTGTGTATTTGTTGCAAGGGCCTCTCCTTCCCCCCATTGGTGGAGGTGGGAAGGAGAGAAAAACTGATTTTTAATTGAAAAGGTTAAAAATGAATTAGAGGCATACAGATCACTTCTAACTGAGGGGATCAGAGAAGGCTTCATGGAGAAGGTGACTTTGAAGTCTTTGACATTTTGAGCTAGATCTTAAAAGAGATGGGTATAATAGTAAAAGGTGGGCTTAGGGAAGTACAGCCTGGAAAGTACAGATTCAGACGACCACCAGAAGAGTAGCACCCCATCATTCTTGTACCAGATAGTGGCTCTTTCCTGCACAGAGCATGTCTGTGTCTTCCCGCCCCCACAGCCCTCTAGTGCCTCATGGTGGCGTGGAAGTAACCCTGGACCTTCCCACTGAGATGTAAAGGCTTTGAGTGCAGATTAGTCATTGGATGGTAGGCCTGTCATTGAAGGACCAGCTTAGCCAAGAGTGGAGACTTGCACCATCGACCACCAGATGGTGACGTTTTTGGCCACAGAAATTCACCAAGACAGTTTAGAAGAAACACAAGTTGCCTTGATAGAGGTAGTACATATTGATTAAATCATGGGCCCTTGAAGGATTGTAGTAGGACATGCCTGTAATTTAATAGTAGTTACCACAAAATATTATTCTGTAAAGAGATTTAGTGCTATTAATAACAAGACTGAAGGTTACTGTTATTTATCCCTTGAGTTTAGCAATTCTGTTGTGAAGATGAAACTTCACAAATGGTAGTAGAGGAATACAAAGGGAGGAATAAGGTAACCAGACACTTCAGCTTAGTCACGTAACCTTTTTTCTACATGTCCACATGGAAATTGAAGATTCCAATAATATTCATCATAGTATCTCTACAGTAGAAGCAATCTACATACTTTAATAAGATATTTTTTTTAAATGGAAGAAACTCTACATCTACAAGGAGAGACACTGTCTCTGAACAATTTCCAGTTCTTCTTAGAGCCTGGGGAAAGAGCAGGGGCCTTGAGTCCAAAGCCCAGGGCAGGTCCCAAGGCTGAGGGTTTGTTCCCTTTGTAAAATGAAAGTAAGAATACCTCACTCACACAGCACAGTTGTAAGGAAAGCACTGTCATTTTCGTTCTATTCTCTGGCTTTTTAAATAGCAAAATGGCCTGCTGATCCAATATTGTACCTCACATTTCCATAACACATAGGAATTTGCAAAAGCTCATCCTCATAATGACCCTAGGAGGAAGGAGGGGTAAGTATTACTTTCCATTTTATGGAGGAGGAAAAGGGGGCTCAGAAAAGTCACATGCCATCCCTCCCTGCCCTAGTCATACAGCTATAAAGTTCAAGGACTTGAATTCCAGGTTTCTAACTCTCGGGCCACTGCCCTTCCACATCAGTCTCTGCTTTACCTTTTCAGTCTCACTTGTTTCCTGTTGTTTTTTTTATTATTATTATTACTATTCAGTAGATGTTTTCTAATTTCTGTGGAGTTGCTTTTGTGATATTGTCAGCTGGGTGACTGGAAATCGAGATCAATGCTATTGTTCATATGTTTTCATTTTGGTTTCTATCAGGACGTCTAGCACTGATGTTACTCCATTGACTTTATAACCTGCCCAACTAGTAAAAACTATTTTCCATCTTTAGGTTAAGAAGCACTTGCAAGACTTGTCTACTAGAATCTCAAGAGGTCTTCAACACAACGAACTCTAATGGTATCCTGGAGGTCCTCGGCATGGCGTTCCCTCTGTCTGCATTGAGCATCAGTACATTTATTCCTATAGATTTTCATCCTAAAAAGAATTTGTTAAAATGCTGTGCTTTTAATATAGAAAACATAGATAATGATTCATTAAGAGAGTCATTTGCACTTGCCATTTATCTAACCATCCAGCTAAAAAGTGGGAATGTTTTTTTCTACAAGTTTTTTTCATATTGCACAGAGAAAAATGCAGCTAGATCAGTTTGCATCCATCCACAAGTCTAGAACTCATTACTAGAAATTTTATACAAAGAAATCATTAGAAAAAATTAAAAGCTACTGAAGTATTTAAACCATCAGATTATTCCTGATTTTGAAGCCAGACCTTTTTTTTTTAAAATAACTGTCACATGCAGCATTAACTACTGTGATCCATCTTATCACTGTAATGAATTAAATGGAGAGTTACAAAAGATGTGAGTTGTTTTGTCTTTCTCTGGAAGCTCTCCCCTCGACCTTCACTGTCTAGTTCTCTAGTCCCCTTCCAGTCCCATCCATCATCTTAACCTTGTTAGAGAACCTGTGTAGGGGAAGAGAAATCCTTGGCCATCATTTTCCCTCTCTGTATCAGTGACTCAGCCTGCTGTGTTTAAGCTTACATATACATATACATACACACACACACACACACACATACAAACATTGAATGCCTGCTGTGTGCAGAGCTCAAGCTCACAATCTAGTAGGACTCTTAAGTAAGCCATGAAATAAAAAAGAAAGAATGATAGATGCTAGAGATGCAGAAGGCAAGGAAAACATGAGTATGTTGCTTTAGTTTAAAAAGCACTTTATATACGTAATCTTACTTGAGCCCCACAGCAACATTTTCAAGTACTACAGTTACTCTCTCCATTTTACAGATGAGGAAACTGAGGTTCAGAAATATTGAAGAACTTGTTCATGATCCTCCATTAGATTGTAAGCTCCTTGAGGGCAGAACTAGCTTTTACCTCTTTCTGTATTCCCAGCACATAGCAGAGTGCCTGGCATAGTAAGCCCTTGATGTTTCTTGATTGA
Source organism: Vombatus ursinus (assembly GCF_900497805.2). Classification (NCBI taxonomy): domain Eukaryota; kingdom Metazoa; phylum Chordata; class Mammalia; order Diprotodontia; family Vombatidae; genus Vombatus; species Vombatus ursinus. The sequence continues at coordinate 10,743,820 of NW_020954596.1, read as the reverse complement.
TTGATCCAAGTGTCAGAGACAGGCTTCCAACCCAGATTCCTTCCAACTCCAAAGGCAATATTCTTTCCACTATACCACATTGACTCTTGTCATTAATAGACCACAAGAGCATCTCTCGGTCAAGATCGGAAACAGAAACCTACAGTTTGTACTACAAAATAACCATGGTATTTTCAACTGAAACTCTGACTTCTGTTTCTCTTTTCTTCATTGCTGCCATCAATAATTTATTGTACCAGCATAGCAAGAATATATCATACACATGGGAAAGGAGCAAATTTAAAAGATCCTAGTCGAGAGAGGTCTCATCTGCCAGGATTTTCAGAGAATGCCGTGGAAGTCATTCTCTGACAGCACACAGACTTTTGCTTCAAGTTAAAAGGGAGTGAAAACGATTCCAAATCTCTCTCGAGCTATGAAGAGGCTTGAAACCCAAGACCTGCCTGGCCACCCGCCCATTGTTTTGAGTATCATATACATCCAAATTCCAATAACTTCAGGAAAGGTCATGAATAGAGATGACCCGAGCTCATAGAGGAGCATCAGAAAGCTTATATGTGGAAGAAGGCCAAATAACAGAGCTTTCTTTGCACTCTCAAGAGAACTTTATCAACAGTCTACGTCATCAGTATTACGAACTGCTTTTGTTTCATTGCATTCTCAACTTGACTTTTGAAATGAAATTATAAAGATGCTTGATTCACTCTATTTTAGCTGAATTAGGTCTCTAGGATGGCTAACCCATCAGTCTTCCCTACCACATATTTGAATTACAGGATCCCAGAGCTGGAAGGGACCTTGTAAGGTCATCTAGGCCAACCTTCAATCTAGATAAGATCCATTCTACAATGTCCCTATTGATTGGTCTTTCCTTGAAGAGCTCCACTTATGGGGAGCTCAGTCCATTTCCTTTGGGGTCAGCTCCTATCATTAGAACTTCCTTCTATTATGCTAAATCTGTCTCCCAGCAATTTGCACCCACTGGTCTTAGTTCTCCTGTTTGGGCCAAGTGGCATAAGTCTCTCTTCCATACAATAGTGCTTTGAGCATCAGAGGACCAAGATATTCTCTCCCAAGTCTTTTCTTGTCCAGGCTGTGTCCAGATCCTCCAACCCATTTTCACACAACACAGATTCAAGTTTCCTTTATATCCTGGCTACCCTTCTCTGGATGTTCTCAAAATCCCCGTTTGTGAGTCCATAACAGTCACCAGATATTCATTGAGCACCCACCAGACGTATGCCACAATGTGGTGTCAGGGTATTCTAAAGCCTATGTGCAATGCCACTACCATCAAGGACCTTCAAAGGAGAAGCTGGACCATAAAATCTGCAAGTGACAAAATCTTGTAAGTTGATTACAAAACTGCCTGAAGGAAAAAGGATGGATCTGGAATTTGGCTGCCAAGCTAATCAAAATAAAGTTAAAAATTAGCTCTGATTCTGATACAGAGGAAAATTAGAGGTACCATAGAGCATATCAGGAAGGAGGCAGGAAAACGAGGAACAAAAAGGCGGCCAACTGGGGCATATGGTGGTGGGTGATGTATGTCCATAGAAGACATACATATGCAGTAAACATTAAGCACTTAATCAGAGCAGAGCACTGGACAAGACATCTGGGGAGGTACAAACTTTAGATAATAGCTGACATTTATGTAGTGGCCTCATGTATACAGAGTGCTTTACATATATTCTCATTCAATCCTCTTAACAATACTAGGCATGTCATTACCCAATTTTACAGGGGAGGAAAGCAGCGGACTTGCCCATAGCAGCCCTGATAGTACAGTATCGGAGGTGGATCTGAAACCCGGTGTCTCCAGCCAGCCACACTTGGACCACTTGTCTTGTACCACACTGTCTTTACTGACAGGATCAGGAGTCACAACATGGTTTAATAAAGGCATAAAATACCAGTATCCATAATATATATTATTAGAACATTCCAGGAGAATGCGATGTAAGGTCTTGGGGGTGGAGACAGGAAGGTTGTTATGGTCAGGGAAGGTTTTATGAAGAAACAGGCATTTCATTTGGGGTTTTAAAGTCTGAGTAAACTCACCATGCAAAGGGAGGGAAAGGATGAATATTCCAGGCATAAGGAACATTGAGCAAAGATGTAGAGATGGGAAAGTACAGGATGTGTTCTAGAGCCTCTTCTGACCAGAATAGTACATACGGCATTGTGAGAAGACAATAATGAGAGAGAAGGTTGCAAATATCGGAAGGCACCAAATTATTGAGAGCCTTGAATGACAAACAAATACTTGAAGTTGATAAATAATGAGACTGAAAATTTTTAAGTACAGTAATGACACAGATCTATAGGTAAGAAAGATAATTCTGGAAGCATTATGAGAGATGGATTGCAGGGCAGAAAGTAGAGGTAAAAGAAGGAAGGAAACGGGCATTTATTAAGCACTTACTATATGCCAGGCAATTTATAAATTTTTGTGTTTGATTCTTCCATCATGCCTGGGAAGTGTTACTATCATCCCCATTTTATAGTTGAGGAAACTGAGGCAGACCAAGGCGAGAGTCACAAACTAGTAAATGTCCGAGCCCAGATTTCAACTCAAGTCTTCCCAGCTTTAGGCCAAGCACCCAGCAGTGATTCCTCTTAGCTGTCTCAGGGCAGCTCTGAGCTCTCAGAAAGGATTAAGATCTTAATGAGGATGCCATTGAAATAAGGGCTTCTGTTAGGATGGTGGTGTTGGGGTTGCAATAGAGTGAAGGGTGGCAAAGGTGGACTTAAAAGATTTGCCAACCAATTGGATGTGAGGGGAGAGGGAGAGACAAAGATGGCCCCGGGGTTTTGGATATGGGAGCTTAGATGAGTGGTGTATTCAGGGGTGGGGAACCTGCGACCTCTAGGTCCTTGGGGCAGCCTTGTGACTGAGTCCAAATTTTACAGAACAAATCCTTTTGTGAAGGGGATTTGTTCTGTGAAGTTTGGATTTAGTCAAAGGGCCACACTTGAGGACCTTGAGGGTCACATGATATGGTGCAGACAGGAAGAGTGAAGTCAGAAAGAGGAAAGACAAGCTTGGATGTTTGTTCTTAGGGGGTGGGAGGTAGAAGGCAGGAGGCTATTTTTTTGTGGTGGAACTCTCCATTGGAAATGTGGATCTGAATTAAGAAGTCTAGGAAGAGATTTGGAAGTCATCCACCTAGAGTCCTTCTGTTTAATGAAGTGTAAGGGCAAGTTAACTTTCTCATCTGCCTTGTCATTCTTTAGCTTCCTCACGAGATTACAATCCAATAAAATTCTTCAGATCCTTTTCCCCCCAGAAGCAAGTGTCTAGCCATGTCTCCCCCATCCTAATGTATACAAAGTCCCAAGTATGGGACTTTGCATTTTATCCATATTATATTTCTTCTTACTTGATTTGTCCCAATATTTTAGCCCATTAAAATCTTTTTTTTTCACTCCAGATTTTTTCATCCAGTGTTTTAACTGTCCCTTAAACCTTTGTAGGTTTGTCTGTAAATCTGATAACCCTCACATATATGCCTTCATCCAAGTTTTTGATAAGAATGTTGGGGAGAATCGTCTCAAAGACACTTTGACAGTGAAATGAAACAGACTACCAGACCAGTGAGTGCCACACATTAGCTGCCTTGAAAATGAGGAAGCTCAATGGAAAAAGGAGACTCCATGTCCCAATTGTACAAATCCAGGGAACCAATTTCTTTCTTCCACTTCAGTCACTAGACTTGCAATAAGACTGCAGAACTGAACCAAGTTATTCTTTTCCCTGGCTTGTCAATACCTCTACCAGGACTGTGCCCATTGTAGCAATATTCCCCTAACCAAGAGCTTTATCAGGGGACTATCTGTTCTTTCCATATCTTTTCTCACTAATGAGCAAAAAGGAGGATCTGTGTTCTTTGGCAGTTTGCCTTCATATTGCTTCATGCTCATGTTCGATTTAAAAGTCTACCAAAAATATACAGAAGTGACTAGGAGAATAGATTAAGGGGACAGACCAGTGGACTGTTTTTCAGGCGAGTTCTTTCCCTTATGAGGTACAGATATTTAAACAAAGCCATTATGTTGTAGCAATACAGATAAGACCCAGTGTTTGTTAGCTCCTGCAGTCTGCTGACTCATGTTAACCTGGGGTCTACAAATAACTTTGAGAGGGCCCATGCACTTAAAAAAAAAATTTTTTTTGATAACTAAATTTCAGTATGATTGCTTTGCTTTGTAATCACATTTATAAATACATAGGAATTCTATTTTTTGTATTTAAAAACCTTATTTCTAAAAGGGATGTATAGGCTTCAGATTGCCAGGAGGCTTCATGACTAAAAAAAAAAAGATGAAAAACCCCAGCATTCATTGTATTCAACCGTAAGTTGAATGTAGGTAGTGCAGATTTCAAGAGAGTTAAACTAATAATTGCCATTGCTTAGATAGTGTTTTAAGGCCTACAAAGCACTTTCCCCACAACAACTCTGTAAAGTAGGGAGTCCAAGTATGCACATTTTACAGATGGGGAAACAGACTCAGAAAGGTGAATTGACTTTCCCAGAGTCAAAACAGAGCTAATTTAAAGACAAACTCAGGTGTTCTGACTCCACTGTCCAATGCTTTTTCTACTGCTGCTACAACACTTTAATTTGGTGTAATGAATTTCGTACTTAGGGCATTGAATCTAGGGTTCTTGAATTGACCAGGGTTTAAATACTAAGCCTTATCCTCCCTAGTCTCTGTTTGTTTTCCTGCTCCTACCCTCCTCCTTTTTCTCCAGGGCCTATCTGTTGCACTACTAACTATTTTCTCTGCTAAAGAAGTACTTGTACTTGGGACCTTGCAGGTAACAACCTCCTGTTAACTGGTACCTTCTGTTCTTAACCTAGTGCATGGGAGCTTTATCACTTCCGTTTTCACAAGGAACAAAGATGGCACTCAGAGAAAGAAGGTAGAGAAAGAGTAAGGGAGACTTTTCCCTACGATTATATTACTGTAGTTGATTAGGAAATTAACAATAAACAACACTTTAATTTTCATTAATGAGTCGAAGTTTGTTGTTTAATTAAAATAGAGAGAAAGTGAATTAGAAACTAATGAAGCTTAAAGAGGCCCATTTCCGGTCTCTTGTTAGGTGGTGATGGGAGGGCAGAAGTATTTAATGAAATAAAAATCTTTCTTCACTTTCTATGATCATTAGAGAATTCCATTAGTTGAGAAAAAAAAAACTGGTGAAAGTTCAAGTCCCTTGTGTGAAGGAGAAATAGAAAATAACGGGGTAGAATCCAGTAGTTAAGGCCAAAAAAAAAATCTTCCAAAGAATCAGCCAAATTGCATTCTGTGGTTGTGAGTGCCTGGACTCCCTTCATTTTACATGCCACGAGGATGGGCCCCTGGAGGGGAGGAGAGGGAGCGGGAACAAGGCCAGAGTCTAGAGGCTGTAGACTGTGTTAATTCTTCGGGCATGGTTTGGGTTTGACTAAATGATCTCAGCTCCCGTCAACCCCAGCACCTTCTCAGTAGGGTCCAATTCTTATTCTTATTCAGGAATAAGTGGTCCCTGTCAGTCTCATCCACACAACTCAGAATTCAAAGGGGCAGATAAACCCAGATAAATAAGATTAAAATGTAACTGGGAAATATTTACAAAATGAATAAAACTACAATAAAACATAGATAACATATTTTAAAACTAGTCAGTAGGCCACCTGCAAGGATCACTATGTAGGGATTAGAAGCTGTCATTTCCATTTGAATTTGACACCATTGGCCCGGAAAATCCAGAGCATAAAGGAAACTCAGAGACCAATTAGTCCAATTTAAAACAGGAAGTTTCCCACAACAGTTAAATCACAGATCTGGACAAACATTCAGATACACATATATACACACATTTGTTGTGTCTCATTCATGTCCAACTCTCCATGACCCCGTTTGGGGTTTTCTTGGCAGAGATACTGGAGTGGTTTGCCATTTCCTCCTCCAGCTCATTTTACAGATGAGGAAACTGAGACAAACAGGGTTAAGTGACTTGCCCAGGGTCACACAGCTAGTCAGTGTCCAAGGCCAGATTTAAATTCATGAAGATGAATCTTCCCAAGTCCAGGCCCACCACTGTATCCACTCTGCCACTTTTAAAGTCTCAAATCTTTAAACTGAGATAACTCGGTAGAGAAAGATAGGGAAAGAATGAGTAATCCTTTCTCTACAATTACATTAGTAGATAATGATCATTCACTTCCTAATCCTTTCTCAATTCTGGTACACCTTCCAACTCTAGGATTAGACTTATTTGTTGCTAGTCAAAGAACTTGGGCTAATGGAAAGAAATGACCTATCAGCTTCAAATGAAGGATTTGGGGATGAAGGAGAGAAGACTTGACAGGGAAACAGGAAGGCCTGTCATGTGGAAAGCAGCTGATCTTTGGTCCACTTGGCCCCAGAAGACAGGACTGGAAGTGTGAGGACAAGTTTCAGGGAGATGGGCTCACTGTAAGGGAAACTCTTCACTTCTAAAGTGGATTGGGTCACCTCCAATGGTAGTGAGCTCCCTGTCTGTGGAGGTCTGCTAATGGATGGCTGCACAAATGGTCACTTTGGATACTATAGAGGGATTCCTTCTCAAATGCTAGTTGGAGGAGATGCTCTCTGAGGTGTGAGATTCTCCAAGTCGTGATTACACACTGGTTTATGCGGAAGAGCAAGTAGCTACGGGGTTTAAAAAAAGGGGGGGGGGAAGAATTTTTCTGCCATGTTTCTGTTCGAAGAACAGATTTCTATGACCTTGTCAGAATGCCTATTTCCTCAGCCTCTCTAAAACTCATCATTTGGGAAGGCAGGACACTTTTTTTTTAAACCCATCTCTAGCTGACTCAGGAAAGTTTTGTAGATCGAAATTTTTCTACTTTGAAGCAAAACCCAAGTGATTCAAGTCATTGCAGACTGCAGAGAACTGGCAGCTTAGATTAGATTTATTCAGCAAGTAGCATGAACAGAGCATAGACACCATTCACCACAAAATGCCAGGGAGATTGCTGAAGTCCTTTATCTTCAGTGCATAGTAGGGAAGCCTTAAATAAATGGAATCCCAGGTTATTAGAGCTTGGAAAAAGCCTCAGTGGCTAACTGAGCTAATTCTGATTGTACAGCTAAAGAAACTGAGGCTCAGAGAGGAGAATGACCCGTCAAAGACCGGCGAGAACACAGGCCTTCTGACCTCAGGTTCAGTGCTATTCCTCCGATGACACACTGTCCTCCAATTCTTTTGCACGACTCTTAATTCCTGTTACCTGCCCAAAAGAGATTCTACCTTCTGCGTCCTAACTGGACAAATTTGGGACGGATAGGACACATTGAATCATGAGATTTAGAGTTGGTGGGAAATGCAGAAGCCATCTTGCCCATCCATGTCATTTTATAGATGAGGAAACCAAGTCCCAAAGAGGCAAAGTGACTTATGTCACATCACCACAGAATAGGAGAGCTGGGATTTCAACCCAGGTCCTTTGACTCTAAATCCAAAGCTCTTTGTACTGATTATGCCATCCAAGGGGAAGGGAAGGGAAGAAGTATTTATTAAGTACCTACTATGTGCTAAGCACTTTAAAATACTATCTCATTTGATAAGTATTAAGATCCCCACTTTACAGTTGAAGGCACTGAAGCAGACAGGTTAAGTGACTTGCCCAGGGTCACACAGTTAATAAGGGCCTAAGTCAGGATTTGAACTCCAGTTTTCCTGACTCCAGACCCAGCATTCTCTCCACCTCCTCCTACCAGGCATTCACATACAGGCAGCAAAATCACAAGTCATTATGTCGTCATAATGTCAGGCCGTATTTTGCACTGGGACAAGTCCAGTGCCCAAGTAAAGACAATGTTAATACAGGGGAAGAGTATTCAGAGAGATGCAAAGAGATCACTGTATTATTCTGGCCTGAGCACCTGGCAGGGCCAGATATCTAGGCAAGTAGGTTGGCACAGTTGAGCTGAGGACCTGGAGAAAGAAAGTACCGAGTTCAAATCCAGACTCAGACACTCACCAGCTGTGTGACCCTGGGCAAGTCACTTTACCTCTGTCTGCCTCAGTGTCCTCATGTGTAAAATGGAGATCATAATAGCATCTACCTCCCAGGGTTGTTGTGAGGATCAAATGAGATAATATTTCCCTCACAAACCTTAAAGCGCCATATGAATGCTAACTATTACTATGTGATAGTAGCTGTCAGGCCTTTGAATTCGCTACCCTCTTAACTCCCTTTTGGGATGTGCCCTTCTGAAGAGACCCCTTTGCACATGATGCTTTATGTTTATGTAGTGCTTTGTCTCCATTTGGTCTGCAACAACTCTACGAAGGAGGGGCAGCTAGGTGGTGCAGTGGACAGAGCATGGGCCCTGGAGTCAGGAGGACCCGAGTTCAAATCTAGCCTCAGGGAACTTACTAGCTGTGTGACCTGGGCAAGTCACTTAATCCCACTGCCTAGCCAAAAAGGAAAAAAAAAGAAAATGCAAACCCAAAGTCACTCAAGAACATTCTGGACATTTGGGCACGTAATGTATAGCTCCATCCTGTCCCCAAGCATTGGGTCTCAGCCCTTGGCGACATCCCCAGGAGGATCCAAAGGCGCCCTCTCAAACCAGTGTATATTATGTTAGAGATGTTCGCCAAACACAGCATTCGGAAATTGTTGTTTTCCAGAAGGAAAAAAAATAGATAATTCTTTGAGTACTAACAAGCAGGAAACAAGGCATTCAGTTTAAAAACAAATCTGTCCCTGATGCACACAAAAAAAATGCATAAATAACCACAAGATATGCCCAACTTGACGAATGTTTCCCTTATGAATCTTGATAATCCATGTTTTCTGTTGTAAAGTACAGGGCTGTGGCATAGTAGGTCCTCAGTAGCTGTGTTGGCACTTTGGTGGAGGGGGTCTCCCTCTACTGAAGCAGAAAGCAGTCATTCCCACTGAACCCACCCACCCCTCCTCCTAATTTCCCTCTTTCTGTGGGAGGTACCAGCATGCTTCTGGCTGCCCACATTGGCAACCTCAGAATCCTCCTTAATTCTTTACGCTTATGCCCTCCATCCAATCAGTCACCAAGTCTTGTTTCCCCCTCTTAATACTTCTCACACCCATCACCTCATCTCCACGCAGACCACAGCCACCCCAGTTCAGGCCCTCATTACCCAGACCTCTGCAATAGGCTCTTAATTGGTCTCCCTGTATCCAGCCTCTCCCCTCGCCAATGCTTTCAACACAGCTGCCAACTTGATATTCCTAAAGCATGGGTCTCGCCATGTTGTTCCCTGCCCAGGAAGCTCCAGAGGCTCCCCCGTTGCTTAGGATCCAAGACAGGCTCTGCTGCGTTGGCATTTAGAACCCATCACCATCTGATGCCTGCCTGTCTTTCCATTGCCACTAAGACACTCTCTGCGCCAACCACTCTGGCCCCCTCATCATTTCCCAAACAGTGTGGCTCTGTGGAGCCACAGGAATTGGAGTGAGATGACCTAGATTCAAATCCTGGCCCACTTTCTCTAGCAAGCCTTTCCCGATCCCTTAAATTCTAAGGCCTTCCCTCTGCTGACGATTTCAGATTCTTCCTGTATTTAGCTTGTCTCCTCCATTAGACTGTGAGCTCCTCAAGGACAGGGGCTGTCTTTTACCTTTCTTTCTATCCCCAGCACCTAGTTCAGGGCCTGCTTCATAAATGATAACTGACTGACAAACTGATTGCCTGTATGACTCTGGGAAATCAGTTGAACTTGTTATACTCTCCTCAACTGAAAAATAAAAGGATTAAATAACCTTTAAGCTCTCGTCCATCTCTGAGTCTACAAGTGTGGAACATTCCTTGTCCCTTCTAGCCAGCACAGGTTGTCCCCCATTCCTCGTCCCCCATTCCTCCTCTGACTCTTGGAACCCTTGGTCCCCCCTTCAAGGCTCCTTCATGACACCTTTCCTTAATCCCAGAGTCCTTCGTGCATACTCCCTTCCCCATCACCGTGTGATTATCTGTATGGATTGGGCAGCTAGAGGCCAGAGTGGTTGGCATGCCCAAGATCCCAATTCAAATGTGGCTTCAGATATTTGCTGACTGTGTGACCCTGGGCAAGTCACCACACCTCTCTCAGGCTCCCAGCATCGTCATGAGGATCAAACCAGACAATATTTGTAGATATTATTCTCTGTGAACATGTTTCTCCCCAGTAGAATGTAAGTTCCTCGAGGGCAGGAATTGTCTCACTTGTTTATTTGTGTCCCATCACAATGCCTCAGTAAATGCATGCTCCCCAATTCATTCATTCTCATCCTGCACAATTCTTGTTTATGTTTCCTAGAAGTTCATCATGGAAAAATCTACCCAAATAAATTTTGTGACTCAAAATAAATTTTCAGAAGAGTAGCTTGAAAAAGTTTTTTTGTTCCCTTCAAGTTGACTTGTTTGCTTTGATTTCCAGTCAGTCAGACTGGTTCTATGGGGTGCCCTCTGCCCAGCTATGATAATAATGATGCCCACGCCAAACAAAATGCTGCAATTAGTCAAAGCCCTCCCCATGGTTCTCGCACTAGCACTGTAGGGTAGCAATAGTATTCCCATTTTATAGTCGGAGAAACTCAGACTCAGACTGCCCACAGCACCGAACTAACAGCCAGAGAGCTGGCGTGCAAACTTAAGCATCCAGATTCTTATTCCAATGCTCTGTGCACTCCAACACACTCCCCCCAAGGCAGGTGAATTTGCAACAACAGCATTCCCTGACATCCACTTCACTATCTGGCAGGAAAGAAAGAACACTGGATTTCAAAGTCCAAGGACCCATATTTGAATGCCAAGATTCAAAGTCACTCCATTACTACCAGTGTGAACTTGAATCAATCACCTCTCCTCTGCGGGACTCACATACAATGAAAGAGTTGCTTCTTAAGCTAGGATCCCTGGGGATCTATATATAGATTGCAGAAGCTCCATGAACTTGAATGAGGAAAAAAATTACATCTTTATTGCCCCTCACCTTTGGCTTTCTTTGTACTCCCTCTGTATTTTATTTCAAAAACATTATTCCGAGACTTACATATCTGCTCAATATAATTTAATCTATAAAAGCTCCCTTTTTTCTTTAGAAGAAATATAGACTTGAAAGAATAAATATTCAAACTGGAAGTAGTTCCATCAGAGACCTGGTAAATTACCAAACTTTTTGAAATTGGGTCTGGATCAGCAACATTGGCCAAAGATCCTAAAAAGAATGTTGGTGAATCATGGCTCTAGGAATGGCATTAATCACTCTGGTTGCAGATCTGTTATTCTTCTATCTAAATAAGTTTGGTCAAATTTCCATTGTCACCAGATAAATTCAATCATCTTTCTCATTGCTGGATATTTCAGTTACTTCCAGTGAACAAGCTGAACTATTTAATAAGAAATAGATTAGCCTCAGTGAAAAAAAAAAAGCAGGCAAGTATAACCATGTGATACACTGACCGAGATGGGATTAGCTTTTAGAGATAGACCACAAAATGTCAGCCCATAGGATTACAGCACTTAGAGGCCGAAGGGCACAAGCCCTTCATTTTAGAAATGAGGAAACCAAGGCCCAGTTAGGTCAGGTGACTTTCCCAAAGTCATACAGCTAGTAAGGAAGCACCAAAACCAGGATTTAAACCTAGGAGGTCCAAGCTGGAAGGGACTTTAGAATCTGTAGAAGGTTAGAGCTTCTGGAGACCTCAGTTAGTCCATCACCACCCCTGTTTGTCAAGCCAGGAGAATAAGTACCAAAGGATGGAACTGACCTGTCTGGGGCTTCCTAGCAGGTTAGGAACAGGGCAGGGACAAGGACGCAGCTCTCCCCTCTCTCAGGCCCTGCATCACTCTGCTGTTCTCTCTTACTCTCAGGACTAATTGAGAACTAGCTGAACCTGAAGTTCATTAGGAGGCCATTTGCAAGCCAAGACTAGGCATTTGCCTAAATTTCTTGCACCTAAGTGAAACAGCACCAGCATTGGGTAATCAGCAAATCAAAAAGTCTTCATTAAGGATCTTCTCTGTGCCAGGCACTGTGCTGGGCACTGCGGATACAGAGACAATGAATAACACAACAGCCGCCCCCTTTACAAGAAGCTTACTTTCTAACTGGGGAGACAAGTCCCTATATGAGTTTGTTCAGAATAAATATAAAGAGAATAAAGACAAGTAAATACAAAGTCGCTAAATACAAGGTCGTTTGGGGGATGAGGGGGAAGCTTCATGTGACGTGTGTATCTTGAAGGAAGAGACAGACTCTGAGATGGTACCCGTGAGGGAATGCATTCTAGGCCCAGGGGACAGCCAGGCCAGAGACATGGAGACTGGAGATGGTGTCATGTATGAGAAACAAGGGCGGGTGGGCTTGATCATAGAGTGTGGGGAAGGGAGTAATGTTCCATGAGGCTAAAAAGACAGGTGGAGGCCAGATGGCTAAGAGCTTTTGAAGGTAAAGAGAGCAGTTTCTACTGAGACAATAGGGAGCTATTGGAGTTCATTGAGTTGGGGAGTGGCATGATCAGATCTGCATTTAAGGAAAATCACCTGAGGAGCATTGTGGAGAGTAGGATGGATTTGCGTCTATAAGGAAAAGCCGTAGGTCTGGGAGACTACCAGATGTTGAGGAGGTAAAAGCAGCCAGATTAGACAACAGAGTGTACAGGTGCCATGAGGGGGAGTGAGGAGTTGAAGACAGCTCTGGAATTTCAAAACTGAAAGATGGCGGTGGTGCCTTTGACAAGAAATAGTGAAGCTTGGGGTTTGAAGCAAAGCTATTGGGTGGTGGTACCCTCCCTCTTTATATCAAAGATGATATGAGAATGCTCTGTTATCATTTTTAGAATAGGGGTAAGGCCAGGGAATAGATCTGTGATTTCATTGATGCAAAGAACCCTTGCATAAGAAAACTCCCTCTACCTCGACTTTCTTTACACTGCACCAGAGCCCTGAGGCTAGGGTGACTTGCCCAGGATCACAGAGTCAGTAAGTTTCAGAGGAAGGACTCAAACCCAAGACTTCCTGGCTCAGAGACCAGCTGTGTAGACTCTGTGCCTCTATATAGGCTTCCCCTATTGACCCTTGCTTTGTACAACTGAGTTCACAGTGCCCTACTCCCCCCATGTAGGTCAGGCTATCAATAGGTTAAGTCTTGTCCATGTACCCAATTTATGTAAGGCCCACAGGGCCAGCCAGAGACTTCGGGAAAACATTCCCCTAATGAGTTCATTGCTAAGATTAACATGTAAAACAATTGGAGTTAGTTCAGCGCAAGCTTATTACAAGCAAAGGGGAAAGAGGAAAAGGGCCCTGACACACAGCTTGGACACGTACGCTAAAATCGAATATAACTCCCATATGGGCTGTCCTGCATTGGGGAACACAGAGACAAGCATCTATTCGGTAGAGAGGGGGTGCTCCAGCAGGGAGGTGTACTCCTTCTGAAGGGAAAGGGAGGCTCCAGTGGTCCTCTGAGAATGAGGTTTTTGTACTATGATTTTGGGCAGCCTCCCTGGAGCTGGGCAAATCGTGTATCAGGGGTCAGAGCAGAACACTATTTGGGGGTTTGTCATCAAGGAGAAAAATAAGCTGGTGGTAGACAAAATGCTACTTTGCGGGTTTGCGTATCAGTGAGAAAAACAATCTGGTGGTGGACTAAATATTACTTGGGGAACACAGCTGTACCAACCTGTGAAAAGTATTATTGTCAGTATTTTTCCATGAGTATATTCTATAAATTACAGCCTCCCTTAAGGGGAGACTGTCACAGTGGCCTCAAACCCATCAAGTCAGATCTTATAACAATGGTTTCCATGCATAGATTCTATAAACTACAGCTTCCCTTAGGGGGAAGTTGTCATGGTGGTCTCAAAAACACCAGGCCTAATCTTATTACAGCCTCTCATATAAGATCCCATAAAATCCATAAAGATGGAGAAGTCATATCATTTTTTAAATATACTGTATCCAAAACTCCCAATTAGTGAGACCCTAGACCACCCCCAGGGCAAACAACATATGTAATTTTTCAAAGCCCTTTTTAATAAGATTATCTTAAATGATAATAATAGCTAATAAGCTCACTTTTATATGGTGCTTACTATGTGCCAGGAACTGTGCTAAGCACTGTACAAGTATCATTTGATCTTCACAACAACCCTACAAAGTAGGTGTTGTTTTTATCCCCATTTTACAGATGGAGAAACTGAGTCAGAGGTTGTGACTTGCTTCAGGGTCACCCAGTAAGCATCTATGGAGGCTGAATTTGAACTCAGGTCTTCCTGACTCTGGGCCAGTGCACTATGTACTGCACCATCTACCTGCTGATGCTGAATCTCAGTTGCTTTCTAAATCATTAAAGGAAGATGAAATTATTCTTAGTGGGGTTTTGGGGTTGCATGTCCTTTGTATTCTTGTTTTTTGAAAATGCAGGTTTGTGTTTGTTAACTCAAAATTTACTAGAATGTAGAGTTTGTCAGATTACCTCATTCTAGATAATGGGGAGTTAATTTTTGTTGTTGTTCAGTCGTGTTCTACTCTCTGTGACCCCATTCGGGGTTTTCCTGGCAAAGATAATGGAGTGGTTTGCCATTTCCTTTTCCAGGTCATTTTACAGATGAGGAAACTGAGGCACACAGGGTTAAGTGCCTTGCCCAGGGTCACACAGCTTGCAAGTATCTGAGGCCAGATTTGAACTCAGGATGATGAGTCTTCCTGACTCCAGGCCCAGCTTTCTATCCACTGTGCCACACAGCTGCCTAGCTTTTTTGTTATTCAGTCATGTCCAACTCTATGTGACCCCATGGATATTTGTCCATGGGGTTTTCTTGGCAAAGATACCATAGTGATTTACTATTTTCTTCTCCAGTGTGTCTGCATTTTACAGATGAGAACTAAGGCAAACAGGGGTTAAGTGACTTGCCCAGGGTCACACAGCTAGAATGTTTCTAAGGTCACATTTGAACTCAGATCTTCTTGACTCTAGGCCCAGTGCTCTATCCACTGTACCACTTTGCTGCTCCTAAAAAGGAGCTTACTAAATAACTATTGCATGAAAATAGCTTGTGCATGTAAGACTTCAGCAAGGAAAGATGTATCTCTGTTCACACAATGCTTGATAGACCCTTATGGAGCATTCCTCTCAAGAAAAAAGGGAATTTCTCAAAAAGGTTCAGATAGGCAGCATTTGCTGAGTGTGGGACCAAAAATCATCATAGACTACCCCCTATCCCAGTGGCTCAATACATTCAGTGACCTCGGGGCCATCTGCCACGAAATAGGAAGCAGCCAGGTATAACGGCTCTTAGAACACTGAATCTGAAGTAAAAAGACCAGAATTTACATTTCTGATCTGACATTAGCTGTGGGACTTTCCCCTCTCTAAGCCTCAGGTTCTTTGTAAAGTGAGTGAATTAGACTAGAGGTTCCTTCTAGTTTAAAGAAGTTGTGATTCTCGGGGCTCCTAAAGTATACCTTGAATATACCTTCCTGACTACCTTCCCAGGATGGGGGAGGATATGATCAAACCCCAGAAAAAAGCAGACATGCAAGGACCACATTCTGCTGTCATGCTACCCTGACTCTTTCCAGGGAAGATCTGCTTGGGCTCCTTACGTGGATAAGGACTCACAGTCATTTGTTCTAAGTCAACATAATTATTAGGATCAGAGGATGCATGATTCAGAGCAGGGAATTTAGAGACCATCTTCTCCAGAGGCTCTTAACATTTTTTTGCATCACAGACCAGCTGGGCAATCTGGTAAAGCCTGTGGACCCCTTTTCCCAGAATAATGTTTTTAAATGCAAACAATAAAATACATATTACAAAGGAAACCAAATATATTAAAATACATTAATTAAAATACAAGTTCACTGGCCCCACACTGAAAAACCCTAATCTGATGTACCACCACCCCCATTTTATAGATGAGAAAACAAAGGCCCAGAAGTTTAGTGACTTGTCTAAGAGACATACAAATAGTAAGTGACAGACAGGCTTTAAACCTAGGACCTCTGGCTTCAAATCCAGGATTCGGCTGTCTAAAAATACCACCAACCATTTTGTTCTCTTCCCTAGATAAATACGGTGTTTAATGACAGCCCTTACATGGGTGGAAATGCTGACTTTCTCCTGAATTGTGGCCACACCTATTCCCTTTTCACTCCTGTGGTTCAGCTGCATTGCCTTTCCTGCTGTGCTAACAGCTATCTGTGTGGAGAATAAATTCCAGGAAATCTGTTGCTGAGATTTTGAGTTAAAGTAAATGTTTCTTAGAAGTTTAATTCATAGGAATTAACTAGCTTCCTCCTCAATAACCACTGCTCCACTCCTCAAAATAAAATACTGGGAGGAAAATATCAGTCACCAGGAAAACCATAAACCTGTGGAACTAGACAAATGTAACATTTGTGGAATGGAAAAAAACAATAGATTTTGTTTTAGAGGACCTGGGGTCTCTTTAGATGACCTAAGGCAAGTCATTTCAGGACCTCAGTGCCTTCATCATCAAGTCAAGGGATTGGATTAGAAGATTTTTCAGATCCCTCTTAGGTCTAAATCTTCCCTTTCCCAGTATGGATTTTAAAACTTTTTTTGGATCATCCTTAGCATTTGTAGCCAGCCTAAGCTCATTCTGAGATTTAGGCCCCTGATGCAATTGAAAAAAAAAAACAGAATCAGATCATGCTTTTGTATTCCTTCTTTATTACCTGCCCTTGTTTTCATCAATTGAGAAGTGAGCTGACCTTCAGATGCACTTGTAGTCAAGCAAAGAATCTGAGAATGCTCCCCTGCCCTCCTTGACTCTCTTAGCCATACATTTGGCTTTCAGGAATCCAGTACAACTATTGTTAAAGAAGATATGATAAAGTCCTGTGTCCATCAGGGCGAGAACCTTAGAATATGAGGTCTCATTCTTGAAGAAACTACTATTTTTCTTCTAATGAAATCATAGAATCCTAGTCAGAAGGGATATAAGAAGTCTATGTGCCAAGGAAAGAAGAAAAGAAGGAAGGAAGGAAGGAGCATTTATTGATGCTTATTCTATATGCCAGGCACTGTACTAAGCACTTTATAAATATTACCTCATTGCAAAATATATTCACTTTTATGTGTATCAATTCCATTAATAGCTAGTTCCCATTTAATCAGGAGGTAGGGGAGAATATGTCCACCTTGCAGACGATCTGGCTTCTGTTTCCTCTTCATCTTTCCACCTCTTAGATGCTTTCAAATTTCCAGCTCTCAGATATTTCTTAACTTCTTTTCATGGGTAAGATAAGTGAAAATGACCATTCTGATTGGTGAGTTTTCTGCTTGTGCCTAAAATGGAACGGTACGATCATTTACAAATAATCCTAGACTCTTCATGCTGGAAGGGATCAGGGAGTGTGTCACAATTCTCCCTGTCACCCATGCCCCCATTTTCTAAATGAGGAAATTGAGGCCAAGGGGAAGTGACTGGTGCATGGTTACACAATGGTGGGGCTTTGGCTAGATAGAGGTCAGGGCTACTGTCTTCCAGGCCAACAATCTTTCTGCAGCGTCACATCCATTCTTCTCCCCCAACTCTTACAGCTAACACAGGGCTAATTCAGTTGAAGAGGCCGTATTGCAAACCTAGCCAGCTTGTTGTGGTAGTATTTTAAAATTCAGACAGAGATAAAGACCACCAGCAAGTGACCAGATTTGTCCCATTCCTGTACCTCTACCTTGGTCACTATTTCCTCGTCTCCCCAGCACGTGCATGTGATAGTTGTCACTTCAAATAAGCATTTGAATTTTGCTTTATTGACCCCTTCAAAAAAATTAAATTGGGGATGACCTTAAAAGCTATTACACTGGAGACCCTGTGTGACATAGAGCCAGTCCATATTCATCATAAATAATGTCAATCCATTAAAAAGTTTTGTGATATTGTATTCCACATATAATGGTCTTGAGAAGACTCCAATAGTTCTAGTACTCTGCACTTTCATTAATCTACCTAGCACCCTTGTCGGGTAGGTAAGCATTGAAACCTAGGCACAGAGAAATCGAGTGGCTTCCCCAGGGTCCCACAGCCCTCGACAGAGAGCCGGGATTTAAAAACTTGAATTCCTTGAAGTTTGGCACTGGCGTGAGTAACCACGGTTTATCACATCAGAAAAGTCATTCTTCCACCTGCCTGTTGGGAGAGCACAGAAGACCCCCAGAAGCCTAGAATCTGCTTTGCCCCTACAGCGTAAAGCAGTGTAAATACCTAATGTCAGCTCTGAGTCATGTGGAGAACAGATAAAGCCAAAATCACATATAAAGACACAATAAAACATTACAAAAGAGAACACGGCTTTCCAACAAGAAAATAATATGCATTTTAAAATATAATATCAAGGATTTAAAACTATTTACATGAGCAACTAGAATAGGTCCCAAGAAGCAATTACAATAAGATAAATTACAGGCTTTCTCCAATATACATGTACAGGACAGGCTTTCATCATTTGGGCCTACTATCACGCAGGGAGCATTTTTTAAAATTCTCTTCATTTAAAAAAAAATGTTTAGTTCTTTCCTAAGATATAATACAGTCTATTAATACCTATACCCATGAGAAAGTCTGTGATGTTAGTTCCTAATGCCTTATAAGAGAGCAGGAAGAAATTACTTAAAGCTATTCAAATGGTAACAGCCTGAAACACAGACTTTTGAATGCCACTGTTGGGAATTGGTAAAAATAAACCAGCCTAAACTCTAACATGAAAGGTTCCTGTCTATCCGCCCAAGGGGCCGATGCCACAAAAATAAAGGAAGTGGTGCTATCCAGATGGGGTCCTCAATGGTGGTTATACATATGTGTCTATCAGGAAATTCTGTGCTACTGTCGCAACCACCGTATCATCAAAATAACCTTCCATTCTAATTCTCCATCATAGCACGGGGGCATCCTCTGGGCTCTGGAGTGTTCCCCTGTGCGGAGCCTTCCCACAGCCCACTGATGACCTAACTCTGTGTTGTCTAAAGATGAGCTGAGCCAAGTATGGAGGCGGCCCATCACCGAATGGGGTGCCACTAAGCAGAGGAATTTTTAAGGCACAGAGGGGTCAGGATCTGCATGGAGGAGGTACCCACATAGATGAACTATCAATCTATAAAGAACAGCAGTAATTAATAATAATAAATAGCTCACATTGAAATAACACATTATGGATTATAAAGTGCCTTACATACATTATCTAATTTGATCCTCACATCAGCCCTGTGAAGGAGACAGGGCAGGGCAGTGATCATCATCATCATCCCCATTATCTAGATGAGGACAGAGCCAAGGTTCCAGCGCAGATATTCCAATATTCACCCCAATCCACCTCTGAAAAAATGTGCCAAACTGCAGTTTTTCTCTCATCAGCAGCCTGTGCCTTCAGCCTCCAGTGACTATCCTCAAAGGATTATTGGTGAGTTGCTAGTGGCACTTTCTGTCCTTTTTTATTATTTTTTTTAAAACTGAAACAGCTCAGATACATGTTATTGGCTTTTGAAGGGTTTTTCCCTGCAGTCACTAGGGACTTTTCCATCAGAGAGAAATGAAGGGGAAAAAAACATCACCAAACCTAGTACCTCCAGGCTGGAGCTCCAGCCCTGCTTTCAGGATGATTCCACACACAGACAGCAAGAAGGGCATGGATCCAAGGGCCAAAGCTGCTGTGTCTCACTTGGTTTCCATCATACTATTTAACATTTTCTGGGCACTTACTGCTATGAGCTAAATGCTGTCTCCCTATGCATGGTCATTCAGCTTTGGGGCATGCCCCCCTGTTCCATCATAGGAATTTGTGCTAAAAGGGGCTTCAGAGATCACCTAGTCCAATGCCTTCATGTTAGAGATGAAAAAACTGAGGCCCAGAGAAGGTGATTAACTTGCCCAGGGCTGCACAGCCCAGCAAAAATTCAAACCCAGTGCTCTAACACCAGCTCTAGGAAGTATTCTTCCAGCTTTACCACACTGCCTCTCTCCAAGGGGACACAGAGATCCAGGGAAAAGAAACTAATTTGGGGGTTCCCATTATCCCAACATTGATCCTCTGACCACCATGTTACAAGCTGGAAAAAAAAAATTCAGCCCATGGTGTACCACCACCATGACCTGCTTGTCTGTGTCGGAGCAAGGTCTCCAGGAGGTGCCTGGTCTGAGTGCAAGGTGCCACAGCTGGACCCAAAGGTGGCACACCCCAAAGATGAGAACACAGAGCCCTCCCAGAAGTGCCCGGAAGCCCCAACAAGGCAGCCCTCCATTGGCTCTCGACAGGCTGGTCACTGATGGGCCCCTTTTTGCTTCTGCTCCAGTTCCTGCAGACGGTCCTCCCGGGTCTGTGCATGCTGGGCACCCACTTTGTGCGCCGTCTCGGTGGCAGTGATATCAATCTGGGCATAGCGGGTGGCTCCAGCCCCTGAAAACAAGAGCTTTCATTAATTCCCAGAGCACACCCTCTCAAGGGACATGCATGGCAGAGGCTCCCACCCATTGGGAGGCTCCCTAGTGGGGTCCAGGCCACTAGGTGGCCATGATGCCTTTGGGGTATCTCCCACTAAGAGGAGCCTTTGTCTCCTCTGGCTCAAGTACAAACAGAGGTCTAATCGAGGTGCCAAGGAAAGCCCGAAATAATCCTGCCTCCTTGTAAGATGACAGGCGCCAGCTGGAGGCTCAAGGCCTTAGAGATGATATGGTCCAGCATTCTCACTCAGCATGGAAGAAGACGCTATGGCTAAAGGTGAGGATGACTTACCCAAGATCACATAGCATGTAAGGAGCAGAGTTGGGATTCAAATCCAAGCATTCTGCATCCAAAGCTATCCCAAAGTCAGGTTTCAGTTAAAGCTAGGCAGTATACTTATCGGGCAGCTAGGTGGTAGAATGCATAGAGTGCCAGGCCTGGAGTCAAGAAGACTCATCTTCCCTGAGTTCAGATCTGGCCTCAGACACTTACTAGATGTGTGACCCTGGACAAGTTGCTTAACCCTTTTTGCCTCAGTTTCCTCATCTGTAAAATGAGCTGGAGAAGGAAATGGCAAACAAATCTGGTATTCTTGTCAAGAAAACCCCCAACAGGGTCATGACTGAAATGACTGAACAACAACAACAAAAAGTATACTGATTAGCTGCTTTATATGAATTACTTTATGCTCAATTCACTTACTGAGTGTTTGGATCTGAAACAGGAAGAATTTAGGACAGAACTGAAGAAATTCCCAACTCTGAAAACTGTGAAACAGATAAACACATTACCAAAGAAGGCTGTCCCTTCTCTTTTTCTTCTGGAGATATAAGAAGGGAATAGAAAATTATCTTTTAGGAATGACTTGAGTACAGTCCTTCCCAGAGGCAGGGGTGTGGAATAGATGAGAATGAGAAGGAGGTGAGCCAGGCATCATCCAAATAGCCCAACCCTTGCATTTTTCATTTGGGAAAACCAAGGCCCAGAGAGGGATGATTTGCCCAAGGTCAGATGGCCAACAAGTGGCAAAACTGTATAGTGACTTTAAGTCCTACACACTTTCTGTTCCTCTAGAGAACCTGATTTCTCACTTGAGGCATCTTGAAAATGGGTGGCCTGGGATGGTGGTGAGATGGGCATCATGGAAACAAATTTCTGGAGCTGGCAACCATGTCCAGGTGGGACCTCTTCCCAAATGTGGTACAAGCCAAGTGTACTTGGAGATGACACAGAGAAGGGGCAGCACTGTTGGCATCTCTCCCTACCTCTTATTCCTGGGCTAGGTCCCTGAAGCTCCAATTCCATGTAGTGAAGCTGCTTCTTGGAAGTGGGACTGACGGGAATATTCACATAGGTAGGGGTCTCGCTGCGTGGTCTTTCTCCTGTAACAGGTGGGCAAGGGGGAAGACAAGAAGTAGATGGATAAGCAAACGCAAACCATTATGCACAGAACGTTTCCGAGAGAGAGTATTAACAAATGGGGAATCAGGGAAAGTCATTTCTAGGTGGCTGCATTTAGACTGAGCCTTGAGAAGGGCTGGAGGTTCCCCAAGGTGAAGCATGCAAAGGCGTGCAGGAGATAGGTGATACGATACTAAATATAGGAAATGGCAAGTAGAAATGGCCAGTTTGGCCGGAATGGAGGAGTGTATAAGGGAGAGGGATGTGTAATCAGCCTGGAATGATAAGCTGGAGCAAATGGGATGCCAAACAGGGCATCCTAGAGGCAACAGGGAGCCACTGATGCTTACTGAGCCGGGGAGTGATGTAATCTGACCTGTGTTCTAGGAATGCCCATCTGGTAGCTTTGTGAAAGATGGATTGCAGAGGTAAAGGGGCTGGACACAGCGAGATCAATTAGGATCAATAGATCCTATTGGTAGGGAGAGGCGACAGGAGCCTGCGTTAGGATGGTGGCTGTGTGAATGGAGAGGGTAAGTATGTGAGAGATGCTGGGACTGGAGAGTCGCCAGACCTGACAAGTGACTGGGTGAGAGAGGGGAGGGAGTGAGGGAAGAGTCAAGGATGATTCCTAAGTTTTGAACTTAGGGGACTGAAAGGTTGCTGGTACACTCAATAGAAGTGAGAAATTCAGGAGGAAGAGGGACTTAGGGGAAAAGAAACCACGTTCTGTTTTGGACATGTTGCGTTGGAGATGCCCCTGCGACTATAACAATGGCCTCTTGTCAGTATCCCTCCTTCCAGCCTCTCTCATCTCCAACCCATCCTCCCCACAGCCGCCAAAATAACCTTCCTCAGCACAGGTCTGCACTTGAATCTTCTGTGGCCCTGAGGATAAAATATAAACTCTTCCATTTGGCCTTTAAAGCCCTGTGAAATCTGACTTCAACCTGCTTTCCCAGGCTCATTTTCAGATTCCTCTCCCTCCATCCACTGCCATTCCAGCCAAACTGAACTTCTGCCTAACCCCAGGACTCATCTCTCCATCTCTCACCTCTGCATCTTTGCCCAGGCTGCCCACATGCCTGAAACGCATTCCCCCCCTTCGCTCTGCTTCTTACCACCTTTTGCTTCCTTGAAGGCTCAGGTCATGGTCTACCTTTTATGGGAAACCTGTCCTGATTCTGTTGTTAAATAATGCTGTCTCCTCAGATTATCTTGTATTTTCTTATTTAGGTATCTATTGTATCTTCTTCTCCTCTCCCCCGACCCCTATAATGTATATGTGCCTTGAATCTATTAATAAACATTTATTAAGCTCCTACTATGTGCCAGGCACTGTACTAAGCACTTTACAATTATTATCTCACTGGATCCTCACGACAACCCTGGGAGGTAGATGTTTTTGTGGCAAACAGAGCTAAGTGACTGGCCCAGGGTCACAAAGCTAGTAAATGTCTGAGGCAAGATTTGAATTCAAGTCTTCCTGGCTCCAGACCCAGCACTCTACCTACTGCACTGCTTAGCTTTTAAAAAGAAAAATAATTCACCCATTTCTAAGTTGTGCCTTTAAGCACCTTGAGAGATTTTCCAAAATGTCCCTAAGAGCAAAGAATACACTCATCATTACAAACATTTTGCTAATTCTGCATGTTTGGATAGAATTATCAACCAATCTCTTTGGCCATCACATTCTTCCTAAACCCTCTGTGTCAATTAGTTTGAAGGAAAACTCATCTCGTGTCTTAGGATTAGCAATTTATAGAGCACTTTTTGTCCCGAGACCACAAAGCTCCGTCATATACATCATCCCATTCACGATGAGTCTGCCAGAACAGAAGGACTGCTTTTAAAAATTGTTCTGTATTGGGCATGGGGTCCTCTCAGCAGCCATTATAAACTGAGAGAATGGATTGTGAGCCTCATGGATCGTGACAGTTCAAACAGTCCCTATACAAAAGAACTATTGGACTCCACGGCGGATGTGTGTGTATGTATACACACATATACATATACACACACACACAAACACACACACGTGTCCCAGTGGCCTTTCTCTTAGCCTGGGAGGCAACAGCAGGGTGGAGCAGAAAGACCCCTGAAATCTTGGGTACAACGTTCCCAGTCCAAACCACCCTCAGATTCCTACATCTGTAGTATTTTCACCAACCTGCCCAATTACTGATGCTCTCGATGATGACTCTGACACTCTGCTAACGCTTCCTGCATCTATGCTGATGTATTCGGTAACTTGCTATTATTGGGAGACAGAGAAAGGTAGGGTTTTATGTAAAATAATCATAATAATGATGATAATAAGGTCCCATTTAGCTCTTCCATTCTAGGCCCCAAGACCTTCTAGTATTAATATTTTGTGTTCTATAGTTCTTTCCACCACAGAATATTTTATGTTTTGTGTTACAAGGTCCCTTGGGCTCTGTGGCCTAGGGACCTGTCCTGCTCTGATATTTTATGAATTTAGGCACAAATCTGAATATTCCATTACTAGAACACCTCATAGGAATTCACTCTACTTTATTGCTTATTTTCTTCTCCTCAGTCTAAGACAAAGCATTAAAAAAAAAAATACACTGATCGCAAAACAAGAGGAGCCTGCAGCAGACAAAGAACCAGCCCCTGTCAAATGTCTTGTCAATTAAGTTCCGTCTCCAGCCCCTTGGCTTGCTGACAACATCGCTGTTCTTTAATTACAGCAGGTTCTCCATTGATCTAGGTCGTTCTCTGCCCTTGCTCCTCTAGCTCTGATATTCAGGTCCACAACTCAATTCATCTGTGTGCCCCCCAAGCCAGGAGGGCAATGCCAGAGGTGAGACAGCACTCCCAGTAATAGAAAGGAACAAAAATGCTAACTCTGGACAGCATTCCAAACCCACGGCTTCCCTGATCCCATGCTGGGAAAGGATCTCATTACTTACCATCTCTAATCTTCCCCTGATGTCCAGCCAGGTGTCTGATATGCTGCACAGACCTCGAACTGGAATCAAAGTCAGACTCTTCCCACATCAAAAGCAACCAAAGCTCTGTCACTGAAGTTCAGCTATTTCTGAGACTCTACTGTCTGCTCCCTGGGACTCCTGTCCCCCCACTCCAGACTAATGTTCCCAAGGGATGTTAGCTCTCACCTCCACCTCACTTTGTCTGTAGGAACAGGAGTTTTCACTTTGCTTGGATAGAGAGGTACAGAGGCAGGATGGGACAGTCTCTAGAACTGGAGCCAGGCAAGCCAGGCTCAAAGTCCAGCCCTGCTACCAATCATGCCACAAATGAGACTTGTCATTTTGCCTATAGCAAAAAGTTTTAGGGTTGATATAGACAAGAGAGAAGAATAACATTTTAGGACCCAGGACCCCACACTATCTTTTAATTCTTGGGGCTGATTGAACTCAATCCAATACAACAAATGTTTCCCAAGAATATTCCTTGTGAAAGGACCAGGAGATAACAATTGTGTCCCATAGGCTGGGACACCAATTCTGCAAGATTTATTAAACATACTCTATGTGCTAGGCACTGTTGTTGTTGCCGCTGTTGTTTGTTCTTCATTCTCAAAGAGCACCATGACGTCATGGAGGTGATGCCACGACATGCCGGTGAATCAGATTTAAGTGAGGCAGGGCTGTGCAAAGTCACCAGCCTCACTCTCTCCTCCAGAGTCATCTGGGTCCAGTGGCAAGCTATAGATCAAGATGACTGGAGATGGTCCTAGATGTGGTGGGGCAAGGAATAGAAAGACCAAAATGAAAGTTCCTCCTCTTAGGAAACTTAGATAGTCTACCTCTCTGAGCTCCAGCCAGAGTGGTGAACTCAGCACCTCACTCACGTCTTTGTTCACTCTCTTCCCTGGACCTGAAATGACCTCCTTGTCTTACCCTCCCTGACTGAATACTTTTTCATTCCTAAATTCAAATTTCATTCCTCCAACTCAAATGCAGCCACCTCTGGGAAGTCTTCCCTGATTCCCTATATTCAGAAAGATCTTTCTCCTTAGGCCTCACAAAGAACTTTTTATTTTGCACCTCTCTAAAGTACTTAGTTCAGTTGTTTGTTTTTTCGTTTGTTTGTTTTTCAAGTTGTCTGACTCTTGACGTGACTCTATTTGGGGTTTTCTTGACAAAAATACTGGAATGGTTTCCTTCTCCAGCTCATTTTACAGATGAGGAAACAGAGGTAAGCAGGGTTAAATGACTTGCCCAGGATCACACAGCTAGTAAGTGTCTGAAGCTGGATTTGAACTCTTCCTGAGTCCAGAACCAGCACTCTAGCCACTGCGCCACCTAGCCGCCCAACATATTTAACATAGCATCATATACTGCTGTTTCTTTGTTTGAATCTTATCCTCTTACTCAACTGTAAGATCCATTGAGGGTGCCTAAACTTCCCATCTCTTTAGACACCAAACACAGGGCTTTGAAGACCAGCTGAGTGGATGACCTAGTCTCTGCCTTCCTCCAGAAGCTCCTCACCCAAGCAAAACTGGTTTACAAACCAATGAACAAGGCAACTTGTTCAACATTGAGTGAAATTTTTGAGCCTGGGGTTATGGTAGGTTTGAGATTGAGAAAGAGGAAAACTATTTTGGAATTTTCATTTTGATTTCAGCAACTTGATATATCTCTGAACTAGGACTAGAGTTAAAGTGTACAAGAAATATGATCTCCATCCTCTGTCAAATGGCTATAGCCCTGAGAGCATGGCCCTCACAACTTAGCACTTAATGACATCATGTTTTGTCTCCCGGAAGAGATTATGAAACTGCTTTGTAATCCAAAATCATTGTACAGATCTAAGTGGTAGAAAGGGAGCAGGATGGGAAGTCAGAAGACCCAGCTTGAAGTTCTGGCTTGGCTGCCTGCTAACCCATGTGACCTTGGGCAAGTCTTTTTCATTTCTCTTGGCCTCAGTTATTTATTTGTCTGTAAAATGATGGAGTTGAACTAAATGTTCTCTAAGGTTCTTGCCAGTTCTAAAGCCTATGATCTGAAGTGGTTATCTTAGGTGAGGGTCCAGCTACACAAAATCTTCATGCAAGTTATCCACACGTGAATCAAGGGCATCGTCAATGAAGGGAACAACATGGCATGTTGAACGTGGTATCAGCTGAAATTTGGTTAGAATCCTACTATCTGAATATGCAGGTGCCTCCAGGCACATCACATTCCCCCCAAGCCTCCTTCTCCTCATCTGAAAAATAAGGGTGTTATACAAGATGGTATCTAAGGTACTTTTCAGCTTGCAATCTTTAATTTGCAATACCTTTAAAATGCAAGTCATCATTGGTAACCTGTTAGGGCCAGCTTACACCCACTATCCATCTTTCCACTGCCATATGTATGTGTGTATGTATATATGTATATATGTGTATATATATGTATATGTGTGTGTATGTGTGTATATATGTATATATGTGTCTGCCATTCCTTTTAGGAAGGAATGGCAGACAAGGCCAGGATGTAAGGAATAGCTTAGCTGTGCTATTAGCACAGCTGCAGAAACATAAGAAATCACCTTCTGGACACCAGGGAAAACCACAGTCTACAGAGAATTTGCCCAGCCCACAAGTGACATCCTCTTCCAGCGCATCCCTATTGTGGACATAAGCCTAGAAGACTGTATCAGCAACACAGAACCCAACAGGGGCCCGGCAAAAGAACGTGTCTGTCATCTGAGGACCAGCATAGCTAAGTAGACACCTTAGGAGGTAGTGAATTGCCTCTCCCTTGAAGTCTTCAAGTGAAGACTGGATGAGCGAGCGCACTTGTTGGAGCTGGGGGGGGAGGGAATCAGCACTTTCTAGCTACGTGATCATGGGCAAATCACTTAATCTCTCTGAGCTTCAGCTTCCTGATCTGTAAAATGAAGATAATACTACTTACCACACAAGTTTGTTGGAAGGAAAGTGCTTTGTAAAACTTGGTAAAAGCTCTCTAGAAAACGGAGTTATTATGAGACCTAGAAGGGCTGGCCTGGTTTAGTCCCTCATTTGACAAAGGAGGCAGCTGAGAACCATAGAGATAAAGTCACTTGCCTAAACTGGTTCACGAGTTAATAGCCAGAGGTAAGGCTAGAAATGGATCCTCAGATTCCTAGGTCAAAGTATACAACACCACAGTGGGATGGCTGAAAATTATAAACACACATGCACATATACAGGGCTGAATTTAGTCAAATATTTTGAGGACAGCCAGTTCCAAACTATTACTCAGTTGTTTTTCAGCTATGTCCAAGTCTTTGTGACCCCATTTGGGTTTTCTTGGGAAAGGCGCTGCGATGGTTTGCCATTTCCTTCTTCAGCTCATTTTACAGATGAGAAAACTGAGGCCAACAGGGTTAAGTGACTCGCCCAAGTTCACACAGCTAGTAAGTATCTGAGGGCAGATTTGAACTCAGTTCTTCCTGACTCCAGGACTGGCATTCTATCCACTGTACCACTATCTGCCCTAGTTCCAAACTAGTTGCTGACATTCATGCAAACTTTATTATTTTTACAACTAGTTTATATGTTTCTAACACTTTTGGCTATTGTCCCATTCCTCTCCTCCCCTTCAACATTAAAGCTCTTGAAACAGTTATCTGCACTCAAGATTTCCACTTCCTCCTCAACCATCACTCTCCTGAGACTATGTCCTGAAAAGTCATTCACTAATAACTTCTAAATGTCAAATCCAAAGGCATTTTTCCCAGTCCTCACCTTCCTTGACCCCTCTGTTGCATCTGACATTGTGGACCACCCCCTTATACTTGAAACCATTTACTTCATTGGGTTCAGAGTCACCCCACTTCCCTGGTTCCCCTCCTGCCTTTCCAATTGTTCTTTCTCTGTCACTTTTCATTTCTCATTCTCTTCCCAACCTCTTAAACTAGGTGTTTTCCAACGTCCTTCCCTACACTCTCTCTCATCAATCTATTTTCTGCCACTGCTTCTGCTGTGACCTCCATGTACAGCTCTCCAAGATCTCTATCACTGGTACTGAACTCATCTTTTAGCTCTGGGTCCACATCTCCAGCTGTTACAGAACCCCTCTCCCTGGATGTCCCACTGGAACCTCAAACTCAGCAAGTCTGAAGCTGTGTTAATTATTTTCTCCCTTTAAGTGGCTTCTCCTTCTGATTTTAGTCTTTCTGTACTTTTTTTTAGATAAAATCCTCTGGACTTTACCATTTCTAATTTTGTCTGTCATACAGTCATCTGTGATTACAAACCGGGGGTTTTCTTTGACTCTTCCCTCAACAATCTCATTGTTGTAACGATTAAGTGAAATAAATATATACGCGTGTGTGTGGGTATATATGTCTATGTCGTGCTTTATAAAGCATCATATATACATGTTAACTATTATTATTAGCTATTATATACAATCGGTTACAAAATTCTGCCATTTGTGTCTCTGAAATCGATCTCCTCTTCCTAAAGCATTAAGAAGATGTGCAAGATGAAACTAGTTTGAAGAGAGCAACTCAAGTCATCTCAAGAGCATTAAACAGAATGAGGAAAACAAAAAAGAAGAAAAATATGAAAGATTTACACAGATTACTGTGACATACTGTTTTCACCATCAAGAGACATTAAAGTCCCAGGGATGTTCACACAGGAGACAGAAATGTCACTAAAGAGAGCAAAGATGGGAAAAGCCCCAGACTGGACCAAATGTATATAGAAGAGATCCATGCTGAAGGAGACACGGTTGTGAGTGAATGTGCTGAATATCTGAAGGAGGCGAAGATACCAAAGACATGGAAAAGATCTTGGTCATTATTAATACAAAAAACGACGACCATCAAAACATTAACAATGACAGACCCAAATGTGTTTTCTCCCAGCTATACAAAATCTTCACATAAGTCATCTATACATGGATCAAGGGCATCCTCAATGAAAGTATTAATAGGGAAACAAATACACTTCCAAAAATAATATTCATTGATGACCACACATCTTTATCATTATGCAACTGACTGAAGCAAAAAATATAATATTACATTATTCTCATTATTTATTGATTATGAAAAAGCATATGAGCAAAATATCACCTTAAATGTTCTTTTCCAACAAGGAAATAACATCCATATACCAAAATCATTTCAGATTCCTTGAAAGATATAACAAAATAACCCTGACTTTTCAACAACCCTCTGAACATAGTCAGATGAGACATAAAAAAGGGAAATGTAAGATCAACAAAGATTTTCTCCACTGTGATGGAGGAGATTCAGTACAAAGACCAAAGTAAAGAGGGTTTCTCTCTTTAGCTTTCTTCTCCTTACATGTTCCAATTTGCTGATGGCATTTCACTGGTTACATCTAGCCCTGGAACATCGCAAAGCCTCCTGGAAGAGATTTGTATTCGTGCAGAGTAGTTTGGACTGTCTATCCACAAAGGTGACCAAGTAGAGGAAGAATATCTGTTGGCCAGGTTATAACACGTGTTTTTAAAAGCAATGTCATTTTAATGTCCATCTTTCCAATATCAACATTCTACTGGTGTTGCTATATGGCAACAAGACAAAGATTGCAACAATCTCCAAAGAACTGAAAATGATCATTACACAGGAGGCACTGGAGAGGTACATGGTGGGCATGAGAAAACTGAAACATATAACCAGTGAGGAACTGCAAAGAAGAGTAAGAATAAAAGATGTAATCACTTACCTCCTTCTCAAATAAAAGATGTCGTTAACAAGCATTTATTAAATACTTGCAATGTGCCAAGCACTGTGCTAAGTGCTCAGGATAGAAAGGCAAAAATACGGTCCCTGACCTCAAGGAGCTCACATTCTAATGGGTGAGCAGTATGTGAAAAAATACATACCGGATATATACAGAGTAGAGAGCACATGTAAGAAAATCTAAGAGAGATAGAACTGGTAGTGGGGGCAAGGAGGGACAAGGAAGAACAGAGAAAGACTTCTTGTAGAAGAGGGGATTTTATACCTGCCTCCTCCTTAAAGAACATTCACCCCAGTTCTGCCCTCTAGAGCTACAAAGAATAAGAATAATGTCCCTTCCACATGTCCTTTCATATATTGGAAGATAGCTATCAAGGAACCCCTAAATCTTCTCTTCTCCTAGCTAAAGCCCCCCAGTGCCTTCAGCTATTTCTCAGGGTGGGGTGGTGCACCAGACACAAAGCCAGTCCCTGCTCTGACCTTGCTAGCCTTTTGGCAATGGGAAGTCACTTAACCACCCTGAATCTGTTTCCTCATCTATAAAATGGGAATTACAATACTTTCCACTACCTATCTCACAGAGTTGCTATAGGGAAAGTTTTACAAACTATTAAACATTATATAAATATAAGTTATTCTTAGATGTCATGATTTCTATACCCTTTGTCAACCTAGTTGCTTGACCATTAGAGGTAGATTAATTCCAGGGGGTTCATGAACTTGAATGAAAAAAGAAATTACAAATTTATTTTCACTAACATCTAACTAAAATTTAGTGTTTCCTTCAAATATATGAAAGCATTATTCTGAGATGAGGCTCACAGGCTTCACCAGACAGCCAAAGGGGTCCATGACACAGAAAAGGTAAAGAACCTTTGCTCTAGACATGCTCCAGTTTGTCAATGTCGTTCCCAAAATGTGTTGCTCATTTAGGCAGTATTCTCTTGATCTGACTCATGGAGGTCACCTGCATTAACTTTATTAGCTGCCATGTCTTGCTGTTGGCTCAAATTCAGTGTGGGAACAACAAAACACCAACCCTACATTTTGTTTTTGGTTTTTCACATCAACTTCTCAATTCATTTCAGCAAAACACGCCACATATGTGGAAACAAAGCTGAGAAATCACCATCCTCTCTGGTAAGGAGGCTCAGACTGAATGGGAACAATTACAACAAGTACACAGGTAAGTAGGGTGTAAGGGAAGATGTGATAAGGGCTGTGACTGTAAGCAAGTCATTTCAATTCTTGGAGCCCTATAAAATAGGAATGATAACACTCCCTATCTCACAGGATTATTGAGGAGAAAATACTTTGTTCAATGGAAACCATTGTCTCAAGGCAAAGCTTTTAGGTAGTCCAAGTTACAAATGCCCAGCGATGCTGCCAGCGTGGCCACAGCCTGAGATAACAGTTAAGTACTGGGGTTCCTGGGGCAGCCAGTTTGAGTATGGATTGGTCTGGATACCCTTAAAGGTCTTTTCCAGTTTTGGAGATCCTATGATTCTGTGATACTCATCTCTCCTTTTTCTTGTCTTTTATTTATGCTCTCTCCCAGGAGGGCCTATTGATCATCTAATCACTTCTTGGAGGACAAGCAAAACCTTCTTGTTTACAGGGCCCAACTCTCTCCTCATATCTACCAGGAAGATCCTTGTATTTATTCATTACAAGGAGTCTGTGGCATTTCTCTCATTCCCAAAAAAGGAAATGAAGATAGTTTGCTATAATTTATTTGTCAGCAATTTGTCCTGACCTCTAGAAATGAGTTCGTTGTTTTTTTAAATGCTTTTTATACTTTATTTATTTATTTAGTTATTTGTGAGGCAGTTGGGGTTAAGTGACTTGCCCAGAGTCTGTGTGCGCTAGTGAGTGTTATATGTCTGAGGTCACATTTGAACTCAGGTCCTCCTGACTCCAGGGCCGGTGTTTTATCCACTGCGCCACCTAGCTGCCCTGCTTTTTATACTTTAGAAGTACATCAGAGAAGGACAGTAAACTTACCACTTTCAAGATACCAAATTTTCATATTTTTCTCCTTTTCAGAAATCTTAACACAAACCCATCCCTGGACTTCTCACATCAGTGGGGTCCTCAACTGCAGCAAAGCCATCCTTCTGCTCCTCCCTAATGAATTCTCTACACCATAGGTATCCAACTCAGATAGAAATGGGGTCACAAAACCATACATAAGAATGATCCCTGTAGGCATATATTGTCTTAGAAAGACACACATTGACATTATATATGTTGTATTGTATTTTTATCTATTTTGTTAAATATTTACCAATTCCATTTTAATTTAGTTCCTTCCTCACTCCAGAGTACTGTAGGCTGGGCAGGCTGCATATTGGATACCTCTGCTGTACATCCTCCCCAGAGCAGCTCTTCCAACCCCACTCTCCCACCCTATTTCTCTCCTCAAGCCTCTCTCACCCTGACAGCTAAGGACCTTGCCTCATATTTTACTGAGAATATAGAGGCCACTCACTGGGAGCTCTCTCTCCTCCCCTATTTCACAACCCCTTGACATTTTGCCCTATTCTCTCCTTTTTTAGTCCCATCTTTGATAAAAAGGTGACCCTTCTTCTAACAAAGACCCAACTCTCTACACGTGCCTGTGACCTCATCTTTCCTCTTTTCTCCAGCTGATTGCCCTCACAATCACTTCATTTCTCTTTCACCTCTAGTCTCTTTCTATCTATTGGCTCCTTCCCTGCTGTCTACAAATCCACCCAAGTCTCCCTGTTGTAGAAGCTCTATATACCCATTTCTTCTACTTCTTCTTGTTCCACTCTTCAAGCTTTTGTCATCTGGTTTATGATTTCCTCATTCAACTGAAACCCATTTCTCCAAAATTACCAGCGATCTCTTAATCACCAAATCCAGTGGCTTCTTCTCAGTTTCCATCCCTGCAATACTTGTCACTGCTGGTCACCCTCATCTCCTGGATATTTTCTTTACCCTGGGTTTTCATGATACTATTCTTTCTTAGTTCTCCTAACTGTTCCTTCTCAATCACCTTTGCTGGAACAGCATCCCATTTCACGTACCCTATTTGTGGATGTTCTCACCCTTCATCTCTTTTCTCTTCGTACTATTTCTCTCATCAGCTCCTATGGTTTCTGTGCATTCGACTCCCAAGTTCATTCATTTTCTCCTTTGAGATCTAGCACCAACTGCATATTAGGGATTTTGAACCAAATGCCCTATAATCACCTCAAATTCAACATGTCGAAAACAGAATTCATCTTTCCCCCAAACCCACCCCTCTTCCAAACAACCCTGTTTCTGTCGAGGGCTCCCCCATAGTCCCAGTCACCAAGGTTCACATCCTCAGTGTCATTCCCAAGAATTTGCGCTTCCTAATCTCACAAAACCAGTCCCTTGCCAGATCTTGCCTTTCCATCTCCACCACAACTCTTGCCTTTCTCCCTCAGTCACCACTCCCACGTTCCCACCACTCACCCTACCTTAGTTCAAGCGCTCATCACCTCTCTCGCCTGGACTACTGGACTAGGAAACTTGATTGGTCTCCCTGAAAGTGTCACCCAACTCAGATGCCAAAGTCTGGTCATGTCAGTTCCCTACTCGATAAACTCCCTATTACTTTCAGAATCAAATATAAACTTCTCTAGCTTTTAAAGCCCTTTACAAATTGTCCCCAAACTAACTTTCTAGCCTTATCATACATTCCTCTCATTTGCTCTCTCTTTGGTTCAGTCAAACTTGCTTTCTTACATGGAAATTTCTTTTTTTGTTTTTAAACACGGAATTCCATCTCCCATCCCCATGTCTTTGTACTAATATCCCATGCCTGGAATACCCTTCCTCCTCACCTCTGCCTCCTAGAATCCCTAGTTTCTTTCAAAGATCATGTCAGGAGCCACCCTCTACAGGAATTGTTTCCTGTTCCCCACAGCTACTAGTTCCTTCCCCCCAAAATTATCTTGTATTTTGTATCTTCCTGTTTCACCAGGCTAGATTATACATTCCTTAAGGACAAAGACAGAGACAGAGACGTTTGTATTTGTATCCACAGCACCTAGCACAGTGCCTTACACACAGTAAGCACTTAACATTAAATACATGTTGTTTAATTGGACTCATAGAATCTTAGAATCTCATATCTGCAAGGAACTTCAGAGTTCCTCTAGCCCAGAGGTATCAAACACCCCCCTGCAACACTCCCAGTGCTGGGACAACCAGATTAAAACCTAATTGGTAAATATATAACAAAATAAATAAAAAATACAATAGAACATAGTTAATGTTAATATGTAGTTTTCTGAGTCAATATAGGACCTGCAGGGATGATTATATATGGTTTAACAGTCCCTGTTTTTGAGTTTGACACAATTGCTCTAGAGTTACAGATACCTGAAGCATAAATCCTCTCTAGATTACTTAAGAAAAACTCACAATGATAAAATATTTTAAATTTTATAAAATAATTTCTTCATAATGACCCTATAAAGCAGGTAGTTCAAGTATCATCATCATTCCCATTTTATAAATGAAGAAGCTGATGGCCAAGGGACATGTCTCACAGCTAGTAATTGTCAGAGCTGGGACTTGAAGCCAGATCTCCTGACTTTATGTCCAATGCCCTTGGAAAAAGTTATCATGCGGCCTCTCCTTAAAGATTTGCAATGATGGAGAACTCAGTACCTCCAAGAAACTCATTCTATGGTTAGGCAGGTCTAATTGTTAGGAAGTTTTCCCTTATATTATGCTAAAACCAACCTCCTGTGACTTTCCTGTATTATTTCTAGTTATGTACTACAAAGCCAAATCAAGCAAATTTCTTTTCAACATAATAGCCCTTCTAGTACTTACAGACAACTATCATTCCTTCCTGAGTGTACTCTGTACCAGGCTAAACATTCCTAGATCCTTCGGCTAATTAGTCTTTGAATGATATAATGTCCAACATTCTTGATAACAGTGAACTTCCTCTAGCCACTCTAGTATGCCAATGTCCTTCCTAAAATGTGGTATATCCAAATACTTCCAGTCAGGAATTATGTTGGCCCCACAGCAAAGATTTGAGTTTACTCCATGAACAAGTAATACACTTAATGGCATCCTAGGAACAGTCCATCAACAAGCAGTTATTAAGCACTTACTCTGCCAGGCAGCCTCTTATTTTACAAATGAGAGAATAAGATACAACCACATAAAGTAACTTGCCCAAAGTCACAGAACCAAAGTCACAGATTAATGGTAGAGCTGAGACTAGAACTGAGGTCTGATTCAAGTCACTCCCCTTGTCTGAGCCCATGTTTTCCTCCTTAAAACAGGGATGGATAATTATGCTTGCATTACCCGCTTCACTGGGCTGTTAGGAGGAAGTGTTTTTTAAATGGTGAAGTAGTACAGAAATAGGAGCTGCTAGAGTTTTTGCTATTAATTCAATTCAACAAGCATTCATTAAGTACTGAAGGAAGCACTGTGCCCACCATTGGGTTCCTGTTTGACGCCTCTCTGACTATGCCACACTGGATCTGTCTATTGAGGAGTCCAGGCCTATGACACCCTCAAAGGCAAATAAATATTTTCATGCATTAAGAATTCACTGACATTCACAGCGGAAAAAAAAATGTGCTGGAAGAAAGGACATCTTGTTATTTCCAAACAGCAGCTTTCTAATGGGATTAGCAAATTGGGAAGACAGAAGAGGAAGCCCCCGGCTTCTCTTCTGATTGATTTTGCATTCCTAATCTCCCCAAGAACCCCATAGTTCCTCAGCTTACATACAGATGACTGTCCAATAAGATTCTTCCCTTCTGCCAAGAGCCTTGTATGAGATGAGCAATCTCTGTCATTCGTACCCTATCTCTTTTTATTTCTTTCAGCCAGTGCAGACCCAATTCCAGACATCAAGACCTACAGCTAGACTTTAATATCAGGAAATCCTAGACTCAGAGAATTTTCAAACTAGAATGAATATAATTAATCAAGCAATTATTAGGTACCTACTGTGTGCCAGACCCTCTGCTAGGGACTAGGGATAAAAATACAAAGAATGAAATGGTTGAGGAGTTTATTGTACAGAATGTCAGAGCTGGAAGGGAGTGTAAGACATGTGAGACATAAGACATAGAATGTTAGAGCTAAAAAGCGTTTTGGAAAATAGAATGTTGAATCAAATAGAATCAAATGTTGGAGCTGTAGGTTGTTTTAAATATCATCTACTTCAAGCCCTTCATTCTACAGAAAAGGACACTGAATGAAGCCCAGAAATGGGAAGTAGATGCCCACAGTCCCATCGCAAGTTAATAAAGTCAATATCAAGTTAAAGCCAAGTATAAAAACCCTGGTCTTCTGACTCCTGGGTCAGGGCTCTTTCAAACCACACTGCATTTGAAGGAAATATAAGATTCCCTTCCCTACTTTGCCAATTGGGGGTCTCCCTATATTGTTTAACAAAAAGAAGCTAGTTGTGATCTGAGAGCTGATTCTATTAAATTGAATCTAAGCCCTAAATTGATTCATCACATAGCCTGCATTCATAATGTGATTAATGATATCCATAGAGTTGGGATCCATTATCACTTGATGAAATAATCCACCGAATACTAAAATGCACATGTATTTTTCTTGTATTTGGTTTTTAGCAACTAATAGGTGGCAGATGGCTTGATGTACTGGCCCTCAGTGATCTTATTACCTGTGGGACTTCTGGGCGGTCAGTCCAGCCCTCCGGCTTGGCACAAGGGATTCAAAGCAAGAACCCTAGGAGCACAGTTTTAGAGCTAAAGTCAAATCCCTCATTTTATACATGAAGAAAATATGGCCCAGAAAAGTTAAGTGACTTGTCCAAAGTCATACAGGTATTAAGTACCAGCATTGGGATTTGAACTCAGGTCCTCTGACTCCAGTGAGGTATAGTAGTTTCTCTGTACCTCACTGCCTCCTTGACTTCCTGATACATCAGTTTCCATGAGCACCAAGTTTCTCTCAGCGAAATATCACTGACCCAGCCATACTCAAAAAGTGTCTCTATTCAGTCTAATTCTCCCCTCTCAACCTCTTAACACCCAGTGATCCTTTTGGATCCACAAAGAGGAGAAACCTTTCCCTTCACCATGCTTAGTGTGCATAGGACACACAATCTCTGATGTTCATGTAAGAAAGCTTAAAAGACTAAGATCATGGTGTGTTATGGCTGCAACGAACCTTAAAGACAAATTAAACCAAATGCTTCATTTTACAGAACAGAAAACTGAGACCCAAGGAGAGAAAGGAAGTGACCCAAGGTTGCATAGCTAGTTGATTGCTGATGCCAGGATTTGAACCCAGGTCTTATGACTCCAGGTCTAATGCTCTGTCGAGTCCAGGGAGTTGGGGGTAACCTGCAGCCTTGAGGCCACAGGTTTCCCCCCCAGTCTAGTCTATTACTACCCCTGAGTTTGCAACAGCCTAACCTCCAAGTCAGGAAGCCAGATGGACTGAGTTAGTAGTAACCAGAACTAAACTTTCCTGAATACACTTTGCCAAGGAGTATTGATGGCAAAGGACCGAGTCTTTGGTTGGCAGTGACTATGTAGGGAATAACCCTTTGGACAGGAGTGGTAAACTATAGAAACAATGCAAGGGAGAAGAAAGAAGATGGGTAAAACATCATCCTACACCATCATAGGGAGAAACATGGGGGAGAAATGGATGCCCATGCAAACGTGGGTATACACTCAGCAAATGCTACCTCCTCTTTGTGGCCCAGCTCAAGTCATCCAGAAAGCTCCCTCTAAGTAACAAAATTCTTACCAATCCTGCTCAATCAGGAATGCCCAACAGCCCTTAGAATCTGCCTCAGTGGCACAACTGACCGTTTAATCACTTCCTTTCAAGACTCATTCTCTAATTAGTTCACGTGTGTTAGTTTTGTCTGTCCAAAAACATCCTAAGCTTCTTTAAGAGCAGAAACCAGGTCTTCTTCTGTTGTCTCCCCAGTAATGTGAGCCCAGGGTAAGTTTTAGTCAACCTTGGTTTGCTCATTATCATTTGGTCCTTCTAAGAACATTTATTAGGTACTTGTTATGTGCTGGGCACTGTATTAGGCACTGGCATATTAACAGGAGTGAAATGGTCCCTGCTTTCAAGTGATACACATACACACATATATTTATATGTATATATGTACACACATACATACATACAAACATATGTATACACATACGTATACATACATATCTGTATTCCATTTCACTATTGCCAGATATACCTATGTGTGTGTATTTACATATATACACACACATTCATACAATATATACAATATTTATATATTTGTGAATATGTTTTATATATCACAAACATATCCAAGGTATACATGTATATGGATAAACATGCTATAGTCACACACAGTAACTTCTGAGTCCCTGCTCTTTACATTCATTTACATTTACATCATTTACATTCTCATGGGAGAGATGATATATAAGTAAATGTGTATGTGTGTATCTATATACCCATACCATATATACAGAAATATGTATCTTATAAGTATATATACTTGTAAATATATGTACTTATAAATATGAATATATATACTTATATGCATATATGTGTCTGTGTTTAGTGTGTTTATCCATATATATGTATATACCTTGTGTATGTGTATATATAAACCTATAAATGTCAATAGGTATATACACGTATAGATAAATTTACACAATAAAGCCATAAAAGGAAACTCTGGGTGGGGAGAGGCACGACCTGGCAGTCATAGGGGGACTAAGACAGTACTTATACAAAAGCGTAAGCCTTGAAGGAAACCTGGGATTCCAAGAGTGCCCCTGAGGGTAGAGTATATTCTAGGTCTGGGGGGATAGTCACTTCAAAGGCACAGGGACAGCAAATGGAGTGTCATGGATGAGGAACAGCACCAAGGCCATCTTGACTAGACCACAGAGTGGCACCATGGAGGGAACGGTGCCAAATTAGGAGCCAGTGGAAGTCACTGAGGAAGGGGGCGACATGGTCATACCCATGGCTGCTGTGTGGAGGATGGGTTGGAATGGGGAGTAACTTAAAGCATGAAGACCAATTAGAAAGCTATTGTAATAGTTTAGGTGATTAGGTCCTTAAGAAGGTTGTTGGCCGTCTAAGTGGAAAGATGGGGACACATGCAAGGGATATTGTGGAGGGAGAAACAAAAAGATGATTTAGCAGCTGACTGGATACTGGGGGTGGAGTGGGAATTAGAGTGAGGAGTTAAGGATGACACCAAAATTGGGGGACTAGAAGGAGAACAGTGAGCTCAACATTAAGTATTTTGGGAGAAAACAAATGAGTTTTGTTTTTGACATGTGGAATTTGAGATGCTTACAGGACATCCAGTTCAAAATGCCCAACAATGATTTGCTGATGTGGGACTAAACTTCAAAAGACAGACTGGAGCTGAATCTATAGATCTAGGGGTCATCAGCAGAAATGATCATTAAATCCATGGGAGCTGATGTAGTCACCAAGGAAAAGTATAGAGAAGAAGCGAGGTGGGCCCAGAAAAAAGAGCCTTGGGACACAGTGACAATTAGTGAGCATGACATGGGTGATGATTAAGCAAAGGAACTGAGGAATCAGACAGAGGAATAACGTGCAGACCCAGAGAGGAGATAACATCCAGGAGGGGAGGGTTTCAACACTGGCAAATGCTGCTGAGGGATCTAGTATTCAACTGCATGTAATATTAATCATAATGGTGATAGTTCATACTCACATAGTACTTTTATGGTTACAAAAAGGGTTTTGCAGACATTAGCTCATTTTATAGATTTTCAGAGAACAGAAGACAGGAGATTAAGAGATGATAACTCTCTCCAAGTCTCTGAAGGGTTGCCATGTTCTGCTTGGCCCCAGAGATCAGAACTAGGAATAATGGATAAACAACAACAAAGAAGATTTTGGCTTGATATAGAATAAACATTTACTGATAATTAGCATTTATACTCTTTAACCTTCACAAGCAACAGATACACACGTACTTCCTTAGTGGTGGAGCAGAAGGTCTTGTATGCACCAAGTGCTTAAATTTTTCTTGATTCATTGATTAAAGCAATTAAAAATGAAATGGGCTGCTTCACAGTAAGTTTCCAGTGCTGGAAGTCTCCAAGCAGAAGATCATTCATCAAGGACATTATATAGGGCATTCCTGGAATAGGCAGGACTAGATATTTGATTTCCTTAAAAACCTTGTAATAATAAGATAGTCACAGCCCTGTAAGATAGACAATGCAAGTATCATTATATCCAGTTTATAAATGAAGAACCCAAGGTCCTCAGGAAGGAATCCAACTTCATCAACCCACATTTGACTTTGAGAGGACTTAGATTTCCACAAGACTAGACAGTCTGAGCCACTGATGCTATAAGCAATAAAGTTTCATCGAAGCACATTTTATTTCACCCAAAGGAAGGCACCTGACTTGAGTCACTGGGTGAGTGGGGAGGGGATATGAGAAGAAGAAGGAAGATGGGATAAGGTGCCATCAATATCACATTCCCCTGAGGGGCAAGGATACAATGGGATTTCCAGAGAGACCACATACACCTGCAACTCAGATAATGGGGAAGATGGGGCCTTGGGTAAAGTGTTCTTGAGGCTAAGGCAAGAGGAGAAATGAATGAATGAAGATTTAGTAAGCGCTTACTGCATGCAAAGTACTGTGCTGGGCCAAGCACTGAAAAATAAAAATAATCCCTGTTTTCAAGGTGCTCACGTTCTAATGGGGAGGACAACCGTTATGGAAGGTTTCAACTCTAAGTCATTTGGAAAGGAGGGAGACTGAACATCCATGTGGACCCAGTACTCAAGTTATGCTAGGCTCTCATCACTCCTCCTAGTGTGATGTGGGCACTGGGTTGTTCCTCAACATAGGGCAGCTTGGAGATTCAGATAAGAACCAGATATCACAGGATATGATCATAGAATCACATATTTAGAACTGGAAGAGCTGATTTTACAGACGAGGAAAGTGACTAGAGTCCAGAGAACTTAAGACTTGCCCAAGGTTACACAGCTAGTTTGAAGCAGAGACAGGATTCAACCCCAGGTCATTCTGATGCTCTTTTCACTGCACCATGATGCTTTCACATGTTTTATATGAAGAGTTGGGATATTGCTCAGGTTTGTCTGGTTGGTTTCCCACCTCCAATGTCACAAGCAGGGAGGCTCCAAACAGCAGGGTGGAACGGGACATGGAAGTTTCTAGGCATAGAGCTTCAAGACAAGGGGCATAGAGGAGAGAAAGCCTCCCACAAAGGATTAACCCCCCAAAAAGAACCAGAGGGTTTTTCAGGCTACCACAGTCAATTGATGACATAGTGACCAAGCTGCAGCTGAAGCCCAGGTCTCCTGATGTCCTGTCATCACCCTAACTTCAGAATAGGCCATTGCATTCTTCCTGACAAGGCAGGCTGAATCCTGAAACCACATGTCACCAGAGACATGAGCTTTCTTCTCTCTAAGTAGACACCAACACCACACTAAGCCTTTCCTCAAGATGTACATATACACATAGAAGTAATGGGACTTAAAATGGAAGATACATAGTGTCCCAACATTATCAGAATGAAAGACTTTAAAAAAAGAATCTTCAAAATCAAAAGTGGTAAACATAAAATATCCATAATCTCTTCCATATTCTGGGAATGGAAAAGGGAAAATGTGGAGTGAGTGCTATAGCCACATCAAGGCTTGGAGCCACATAACCATGAAATCACAGAACCTTAGTTACAGAAACACAGGCTTAGAGCCACAGTCATAGAATCACAAAGTCATAGAATCTTAAAATCACAGAGCTCTAAAATCTTATAACTATAGTCATAGAATCTTGGAATCATCATATTACAAGATCTTGGAATCAGAGAGTCACAGAACTATAACATCATAGAATTCTAAAAGTAATAGAATTCTAGGGTCCTAGAACCTTAGAATGAGAGTTGAAATCTTGGAATCACAATAATAGAAATTTAGAATCAGGAAAGGAGTTCAAGTCAAAGAATCTTAGAATCATAGTCATAGGGTCATGGAATTATAGTTTTGTAAGCACTAACTTGTACCCAGTACACAAAGTAGGCACTTAAAAGCTTTTAAAAAGAATAAGCAAAAAGGAGGGAGAAAATTTGGAACTAAAACTAAAATAAATTTAAAGAAATAATAGCCATAGACTTAATGAATCTTGGGATCTCAAAATTAGAAACTTTGCCATCATCCACATTTTTTTTTGCTGGTGAGAACATGAAGCCTGAAGGTGGATGAAGGTGAAAGGGGGCTCCTCTGAAGTCACCCAACCTTGTCTGTGTGCTTCCCATCACACCATGCCATTCCTCTCTGTATGTCATCCATCCCACTGCCATTCTAATCCCCTCTGCTCCACTCCTGGAGTCCATTGGTGGCCAAATCAAACTGGTCAAATTTCAAGTCCAGGTGTATAAGCTACAACTAGTGATTTTGAGTTTTTCATTTCATTATCTCACAAAGAGAGGCCAAGTTTAAATGTGGGTTCCTTAGCATAGCTTCCAAAGGAGATATAACAAAAACCCTCCTACCCAAACATGCATCCACATTGTACCAACCTGAGAGTGCTGGGAAGAGTCTCAGGGGAGAAAGAGCTGCTTCCTAAACAGAAGAGAAAAGGGGAGAATGAGAGATTTCTTCACTAGAATCAGAGTCCTTGTCAGCCTTTGAAAACCCATAAGCTTAGGTCTCAGAAATCCTGCATGCTGATGTCTACTAGACAGCCACAGCTTCTTGCAGATGGCCCTTGGGGTAACTCATCAGGTTTACCGACTGATCTCTTCTACCAAGACTGGTTTTGCCTTTTACATGCAGAAAGATATTATTCCTGCTTCCTTCTGGGAGGACAGATTTGAAAACCTTCCTTCAGTCTTTAGGTGTGATGCTAGTACAATCTTTCTTAAAGTCACCTGGAAGATATAGGACTTTCCATGTCCCTTTTCATGGAGAGAAAGTGACCTTCTAATGCTGTGCAGGAGGGCGTATAGCCCCATGTAAAGAATCATGGGCTAACAGTGTCAGAAGGGACCATAAAGCATAGAATATTAGACATGGAAAAGCCTTAAGAATGTAGAAGAGCAGCTAAGTGGTGCCATAGTGAATAGAGCGCCAGGCCTGAAGACTCTGTGTGACCTGGGCAAGTAACCCTGACCCTGTTTGTTTCAGTTTCCTCATCTGTCAAATGAGCTGGAGAAGAAAATGGCAAACCACTCTAGTATATTTGCCAAGAAAACCCTAAATGGGGTCACGAAGAGTCAGACACGACTGAAAAATGACTGAACAACAGCAACAAAAAAGAATGTAGAACATAGGAAGGAACACCGAAGTGAGAGGAAATCTTAAATAAATAAATAAATAAATAAACAAATAAATATTTAAAAACTCTCATTGTATAAAGGGAAAAAATGAAATGCAGCAAAAGAGAGTGTATTAGTATTGCCTAGGGTCACATTGAGAGTTGATGGCAGAGCTGGGACTATGACCAGGTTCTGTCCACTCTGTGAAATGTACTAGGGATATGGAAAGGCAGAAATGCTTCAGAAGCACTTTTGCAGCTTAGATTTTATTTTTTT
Organism: Vombatus ursinus; assembly: GCF_900497805.2. Classification (NCBI taxonomy): domain Eukaryota; kingdom Metazoa; phylum Chordata; class Mammalia; order Diprotodontia; family Vombatidae; genus Vombatus; species Vombatus ursinus. The sequence goes on along the minus strand of NW_020954596.1, from coordinate 10,699,666 downwards.
TTAATCTGAGGCTGCCTCTGCTGCTGTTCATTAGTCGTAGAGCATCACCAACCACTTTGAGAAAGATGAAGACCTTGTACATGATAGGGACACAGCCAGGGGCTAAATAGCAATCCTGCCTTCTAGTGCCTTCTGCTTCTTGGCTGAATGTGCAAATGGGGAGGGAAAAATAAGTTACTGCTTGACTCTGGTGGAGAGTCATGAAAAATACATTAGAAGAACTTCTGGAATGAATTAGGCTTTTTCAGAAATAAATAACAGAAAGCAGGTCTTAAGTGAGGGACAGGAACAGAAATTCAGCAGGATAGAGGTATGAATGCCAACTTTGGAATTCAGTATATTCTAGGCTAGTATCATAGACTAACAAACATAATTGGAGGGGACTTCAGAAGTCATCTAGTCCATCCCCTGCTCAACTTATACATCCTCCCTGCAGCATATCCCACATGATTATCCAGTCTCTGCTTGAAGACCTCTAAGAATGGGGAGCTCACTACCTCTTTCTGGACAACTCTAATCGTGAGAAAGTTCTTTTCCTCACAATAAGTCAACATCTGCCCCCCGAACATCCCCCCATCATTCCTATTATTGCCTTCTAGGTCCAAATGGAACAAGTTGACTCCCTCTTCCAAACTGCAGTCCACATTTTAAAAATCTTGATAAATTTACAGCTCCTACTGAGCATGGCAACTGGGATGGGGAAGGTAAGAGAAGGAAATAAGCATTTATATAGGACTGACTATGGGTCAGACACCTTGCTATGTGTTTTACCAATATTATCTCATCTGATCTTTAAATAGCCCTGCAGGTAGGTGCTGTGAGACCCATTTTACAGTTGAAGAACATGGAAGAAAACAGAGGGTGACTTCAGGGGGGTAGGGAGAGGCAGACAGCTAGGAAGTGTCTAAGGCTAAATTTGAACTCATATCTCCCAGACTCCAGCCCCACTGCTTAGCCACTGTACCACTTAGCTGCCTCCATTTGCTGAAGATGGCAACTGGCATTGGGCAGAGCCTTAAAAATATGTCATCTAACAAGGGTCACCTGAAGGAACTGCCTTCAGGCATTTGTAGGGCTGTCACATGGAAGAAGGATCAGACTAGTTCCCTCTGCCCTAGTTCAGATAGCAGAACTAAGAGTAAAGTGTGAAAATGCCAAGGGACAAGTTCAGATTTGGGATAAGAAAAGCCTTCAAGCTGCCCCCAAGAGGAATGGGCTTTGTCTGCAGAGACAGGGTGACTTCTTGCTGTCTATATTCTACAGGGGCTTCTCTTTCAGGTGTGGCAGGTGGGTGAACTAAATGACCTCTGAGTTCCCCTTTGATTCCTAAATTGTGATTCTGTGGTGTATTTGAAGACAGCTATCATATCTCCCCTAAATCCTCTCCTTTCCAGATTTAATGTCTCCAGGAAAAATACTAGGTAAGGAATCAGAAAAGAATGGAGTACTCTAGTGGAAAAAGTAATGACAAAGAATAAGAAGACTTGGCTTTAAGTCTCACTGTGAGTATCTGTCCCTAAGTACCCACACTACCAATGCATCATTTCCTAGGTCCATGCTGCACCTACTATGTGCAGATCACTGAGCTCAGCATTTAGAGAAATGCAAATTTAGATCACACATGATCCTCAGGGCCATCACAGAGCTTATGGCCAATAGGGAAATAAAACACAAACATCTATGTAACACATGAATCCCCTGACCTACTAACATTACCAAGGCCTCTAGGTTGCATAAGACTAAGCCAACAAGATCAGTCGCCATTTTGCCAAAGTTTGAGCAGAACTCATCAGAGACTATGGCAGAGTTGGGGCAGATTTGCACAGTCGTCCCCAGCTAGCCTTCATTCCCTTACCTACCATAACTTCCATGCTTCCCATCTTCCAGGGATGAAGGTAAAGGGCCTATTTTTTTCCAGTAACCTTCCTTATGAAGGAACTTCACCTCATTCCGAATATATACATCTTAATTTCATTTCTTGACTTTGATTATTTGACCCCTGGCCTTTTCCCTCTCCTACTTCTGTGTATTTTTTTTTTTCTGCTGCTCACCTCCATACCTATAAGACACTCCCTCTCCCTTTTACTTGCTAAAATTCTTCTTTCTACAAAATCCATAGAAATCAAGTGCTAACTATACAAATTTACCCCTGCTCCCCATCCCATCCCCAAGTGAAAGTGGTATCTTTATCCTAAAATCTTCCCATCGCATTTTATCTGGATCTCACCTTTGTCCCTGATACATTACCCCCTGTGTTAGGTACAATGTCACGGATGTGTTTAATGACCCCTAGTAGACTATAAGCTCCTTGTGGACAAGGATTGTGTCAACCTCGTCTTTGAATCTCCAGCCCCAAGCACAGGACTCCGCAAATTGCAGGCACATTGTGCAGGCTTACCCACCTGACTGATTACAAAGTGGTTTTCTAACATGTTTAGGCTCAAATTTAAGTGACAAAGTCTATGTCACAGAGATACAAAGTCATAGAGGTGGGACTGAACTTAAATCATTTAATCACTCTCTATTACATCACTCACGCTCACTGGCACATATCTCAGCAATTTGGAGCAGCTTTATCCTTTGCTGGTTTCATCAAAAGTAATATGATCCTGGGGTAAGGAGAAGAGGAATGGAGGAACATCTGATTATGGCCTGCAGCCACGCCACAGGAGAACTGTCCCTCCCCAGAGTGATTGTCAGGTGATAGCTAAGACCCTGAGAAAACCACAGACTCCCAGAATCGGACAGAACTCGGGCAACATTTAGTCCTACCAATATCTAAGCAGGCACCTCCTTAGTAATACCACTCCACGGCCAGCCAGCCTTCACCTAAAGACCTCTCCACAGTTGAGGAACCACTGCCTCTTGAGGTGATCTAGTCCATTTTGTGATACCTCTAATTGTTAGAAAGTTTTCCCTTCTACCAAATCAAAGTCTGCCTTTTTGCAACTTCTGCCAAATTCTTCCAATTCTGTCCTCTGGTTCCAAGCCAGACAAGTCTGATCCTTTTTCCAGATGATGGCCATTCCAATACCTGAACACAGTTACCATTTCTCACCAAATCCTTCTCTCCTCCAGGCTAAACATACCCAGACCTTTCAACCAATTCTTATGTGACATGGTCTCCAGTCTTTTCACAATCCTGTTTGTCCTTCTTTGGACGTGCCCCCGTTTGTCAATGTCCATATACGTAGAACTTAACACAGGCCTGCATATCTGTACTCTCCATGGCACAGGATAACTGGAAAGAACCTCCCCTACCCAAGTATTTCCTGAACCAGATTAAAACTTAATTGTGAAATATCTAACAAAATAAATAAAAATACAGTAAAACATAGATGGGGGAGAGAATAAGCATTTATATAGTACCTACTAAATGTCAGGCACTGGGCCAAGCACTTTGCAAATATTATATCATTTGATCCTTACAACAACCCTGAGAAGTAGGTACTGTTATTATCATCATTTTATAGTTGAAGAAACTAAGGTAAAAGGAGGCTATGTGACTTGCCCAGGGTCACTTAGCTGGTAAGTATATGAGGCTGGATTTGAACTCAGGTCTTCCTGACTCTAAGCCCAGAAACTTCTATCTACTGTGCCACCTAACTGTCTCAGTAGTGTTACATATTAAAACTAAGTCCTTAATATGGAAATGTGTCTTGCATGACTGCACATGTATAATCTATGTCAAACTGCTCGCCTTTTCAATAAGGGAGAGGGAAGATAAGGAGGGATAGAATTTGGAACTCAAAATTTTTTAAAATGAATGTTAAAAATTGTTTTTATATGTAATCGGGGAAAAAATAAAATATTAAATAAACTTTAAAAAAACTAAGTCAAAACGTGGTCAGCAGGGATCCTTATGTATGGTTTAGTGGCCCTATTTCTATTTGAGTTTGACACCACTGCTCTAGAATTAAGTCATCACATTAATCTGACCTCTAATCTTCCTATTATTGTCTTTTACTCTGGTAACTGGTAACTGTTCTCATGGTCCTATTTCCTTGACCCTGCGGCAATTCATACACATTCTCCCAAAATTCTTTGACTTCTTCATATTTGTTATGTGGCAATAATATGCCACAACATTCACACATAATAGTTTGTTCAGTTATTCCTTAGTCAATGGGTACCTACTTTTCCATAACTACCACTAAAGTCCTACTGTGAATATATTAGTATAAATGGGGCCTTTCTTTGTGCTTTTGGCCTCTTTGGGGGTATATGTTGATTGTAAATCTAATGCTGAGTTAAAGAGTATGAATAATTAGTTTATTTTCTTAAATAATTCCAAATTCGTCTTAGAATAATTATATCATTTCCTACCTCCACCAATTGTATATCTGTGTGCCTATCTCCTCTTCTAATTTCTTCTTTCTAGGTGATTTGTAATATACCTACACCATGGAGGTGTACTTCTATATCTCTTTCCATTGATCCTCACTCAAACACCTTCCATCATATATGTCCCGTTAGGTTCCTGGATTTCCTGAGCTGGGTATAATTTTCTTTATAGGATCATAGAATTAGAGTTTGATGGATCCTGAGAGTGCATCAATCCAACCTCCTCAATATTTATATGAGGAAACCAAGGTCCAGCAAGATTAAGTGACCAAACAGAGCTTCGATGTGAACCCAAGTCTTCTGACTTCCAATTTCATACTTCCCACTACCTCACACTGCCTACATTCAGAATGTATAGTGTAATTTCTTTTTTATATTCTGTTCCTTTTAAATAAGACATATTCTTCCAGAGTCACATTCCAGTCCTGAGTCCCATCTAAAGTCTCCCATATCAGGGAGTATCATATTAGTTACTTAGAGGCACAGTTGTACATAAGAGGGTAGGTCTGATTGCAAAGGGCAACTAGGTGGTACAGTGGATGGAGCGCTGAGCCAGGAGTCAGGAAGACATAAGTTCAAATCTGGCCTCAGACACTTACTATCTGTGTGACCCTGTACAATCACTTAACTCTGTTTGTCTCAGTTTCCTCATCTGTAAAATGAGCCAAAAAAGGAAATGGCAAACCATTACAGTATCTTTGCCAAGAGAATCCCAATGGGGTCATGAAAAGTCGGATCAGAAACAAATGAACAACAACAATTGATTTTAAGGCCAGCACTCTACTACTACAGCCTCCACACTGTTTCCCATCTCAAAAATGAGTGAATCTGCCATGAATGAATTCTTAAGATAGGCGAGTATACATTCCAAGAATGGGAGCCTGCCAGTGTAAGGGCATAGAGCTAAGAGAATTCTGTGTTCCAGCAACAGCAAGCAGGGAGGAAGAAAGGAATAAACATTTATATAGTGCCTACGATGTGCCAGGCACTGTACTAAGTGGTTTTTACAAATATTATCTCATTTTGTCCTCACAGCAACCTGATAAGCTAAGTGCTATTATTACCTCCCTTCTACAGTTGAGGAAACTGAGGCAAATAAAAAAAGTTAAGTGACTTGCCCAGGGTCACACAGTGTCTGAGGCCAGATTTGAATTTAGTTCTTCCTGACTCCGAGACCAGTGCTCTATCCACTGCACCACTAGCAGGCTAGTTAGACTACACCACAGAATTCATGAAGAAGAAGAATGTGTATTTTTAGAGAGATTAGCAAGAGTCAGATTTTGAAGGGCTTTAACAGCCAAACAGAGGATTGTGTACTTTATCCAAGAGGTGAGAGAGAGTCACTGGAGCTTCTCAAGGAGGAAAATGGCATTATCAGAACTTTGCTTCAAGAATATCAATCTGATAGTTGAATTGAGGATAGATTGAATAGAGGGGAGCCTAGAGGCTGGGAGGTCCATTAGGTTATTATAGTAGACCAGGAATAATGAGGTCCAAAAATGGAGTGCTGGCCATATAAGTAGAGAGAGATGGGTAAATAGAACACTTCATTCTGGAAGTAGAATCACCAAGACTTGGCAATTGGGTGGATGTGAGGGGTCAGAGAGAAGAGTCAAGGATGTCTATAAGGGCTGGGTGACTGGGAGGATGATGTTCTCAATAGAAATATATAGGGAAGTTAGAAAAACCAGAGAGTTTGGATGGGGATGAGGAGAGAATTATCAGTTCTTTCTTGGACATGTAGAGTTTATGCTTTCTCTTGCCTTATACCCTCTTGTTTAATCTTTCTCTTCCCTCACAGTTCAGCTCTGGTGCTTCCATGAAGCTTTCCCTGATGCCTTTTGGAGGAGAAAGTGAGGCTGGTGACTTTGCATAGCCCTCCCTCACTTGAACCAAAGTCAAATTGTAAGTCATATCATCATCTCCCTGATGTCATGGTCCTCTTCGAGAACGAAGAACAAACTGCACAACTACCACAACAAGCCTGATGCCCCAAGCTAGAAGCCATCAAATTTTCCTATGCTACTTTATCTGGATTTCTCCTTTGGATCTCCCCTTCACTTCTCTTCAGTTCAGTAGAATGTAACCTCCTTTAGGACAGGGGCTATCTTGCTTTTTGTTTTTTGTCTTTGTATCTGTACCTGAGGGCACATCGTAGACCTTTAATAAATACTCGATATGACAGATATTTATTAAATGCCTATTATGTGCAAAACACCTTTTGTACCCTACCCTGTATCACATTCATTTGTATACATGTTATGTCTCAACTCCACCACTACCTCAGCTCTAGCCTCCAGGGTGGAATGATGGTAAAGTATAACATATACACAGATAAGTGTAATACAAAGTAGAGAGTGAAGGGCGCTCCCCTGAGGCTTTCATTGTTTAACTTTCAGACAACTAGGGAAGTGTTTGGTAGTTGCTGCTCAAAGCAGAGATCCTAGCACTTTTAATCATGAATAGCTCCCTTTTTTAATCTGGACATAGTCAGGGGCTTGCAACAACATCTAATGAACACTCATAGAAAGCTCATCATTTATATTCAAATCTGATGCTTGGGCATCTGGCCCACTCAGAACCACCCATTTCTTTGAGATGATCTCCAGCTTGGCTTTTGACTTCAGTTCTTATTAGCAAAACATTGATTCGGGTAAACCTTATTTAATTCATTCACTCATCCCCGCCTCCATGTTCCCAATTCTTTCTTCTGATTTTATAGCACTTCACACCCCTCTTGTGCATTTACTATATTTTAATTTCTATATTAATCTGTGTACACATCTGATACAGCTTAAACTGTAAGCTCAGCAAGGACAAGGATTGTTTTATTTATCTTTCTTACATCCTCCAGTATAGCCTTGGTTTATAGAAGGTGCATAATAAATATTGTGCAATTTAATTGAATCACTAGAGAACAAGCTGTTAAGTTCATGCATTCTAAGTTATAAATAATAAGACATTGAACATTTATTGAAATTAAGTAATAAAGAATGAAAAGGCATAAACTTCCACTGATGTCCACCTCCTATGCCTCACTGTGCGGTGAGAAGGACCCTGGATTTTCCAAGGCTGTGCCAGTGGCTTCCCAAACTTGTCCACATTCTAAAAAGATGGAAAGGCTTTAATGAGGCGCCCAGAGAGGGGCTGTGTATCTGTCATCTGAGGACCAGTTTAGCTCAGCACAAAGGGCATGTCACCAGAGCCATTGGCTGGCAAATTGTTTTGACCTCTTTAGTTGACGGAACACCTGGAAAGATAGAGAGGGGCTGGTATCTGCCTCAGTTGGAGGGGTATCTACCCTGAGAAAATCCTAGAACCTTTAAGAGTATCATTGGCGTCTACTGCTTCAAGTCTTAAACACTATTCCAATTTAGTTCCTCCTCTTATATAGTCTAATTGGCTAGGAAGTACATATGCAAAGCATGGACTTCATGAAGCCTTAAGTTCAAATATGGACAAGGGTACCTTCAGTCTTTCTTCCCTGGGAACCTGAAAGTGGTCAGTGAGTTAAGCAGGTTACTCTTAGAGAGGAAGCTTGTTGTAGTTACTATTACTACTACTTGGTGAACTTACTAATACTCAGCGACTACACTGTATGTAGTTGCTTACACACTGCCCTTAGAATCAGGATGCTTAAGCACAAATCCCAACTCTGTGACTTAGTGGAAAGTCATTATTCCCCTCCTGCTTTGCTGGTTGATGTCCTAGAAATCCTTTCAAAGTCCATCTCAAATGCCACTTCCTCCAAGAAGCCTGCCCCATCCCCAGTCCTGACAACCACTTCCCCCTTGTATTCTCACCTAACAATTGGCTTGCATCTGTCTAACATACTCACCTAATATGCATATTATAGTTAACTTGTAGATTTTTGTCCTATTAATAATAATAGTTCACATTTATACAGTGCCTTAAAGCACTTTTCTCACAGTGGTCAGTAGGTAGAGGAAGAATTAATCTCCATTTTTCAAATAAAGAAAAAATTTAAAGAAGTTATAGGATTTTACCCATGATCAGACCTAGAAAGGGTCAGAAGTGGGATTTCTCCTAATAGACTATAAATTTCTTGAGGGTAGTCACCCTATCTTGTCTCTCCCAGGACATAGAGAGGCTGCTGGTTGCACAGTAGATAGAGCTCTGGGCCTGGAGTAAGGAAGACCTGAGTTCAAATCCAGACTCAGATATTTATTAGCTATATGACCCTGGGCAAATCACTTCATCTCTTTTTGCCTCAGTTTCCTCATCTATAAAATGGGGATAATAGCACTAACCTCTCAGGGTTCTTATGAAGCTCAAATAAGATAATGTGTAAAGCATCATAGTGCAGCGCCTGGCATGTAGTAAGCACTTAAATTTGTTTCCTTTCTTCCTTTCTTTTGTTCTCTGGACCTCAATTTCCTCTTCTGTAAAATGGAGATAAGAACAGCACCTGGGGCAGCAAGGTAGCACAATGGATAGAGTTCCAGGCCTGGAGCCAGGAAGAACTGAGCTCAAATTTGGCCTCATTCACTTACTAGCTGTGTGACCCTGGGCAAGTCACTTAACCCTATTTGCCTCAGTTTCCTTATGTGCAAAATGAGCTGGAGAAGAAAATGGCAAACCCCTCCAGTAACTTTGCCAAGAAAACACCAGACGGGGTCATGAAGAGTTGGACATGACTGAAATGACTGAACAAAAGCAATAGCACCTGCCTTGCAGGGTTGCCATGAGTCTCAAAGAGATAATATTTGTGAAGTGCTTAACACAGGACCTGGCGCATAGTAGGTGCTATATTCCCTTCACTTAGCACAGTGCTTAGCAAACAGTCGACACTTGATAATTGTTTGTTGAGCTGAATTAAACTTCACTTCTCTGGCCTTCATTTTTCCTCATCTGTCAAACTGGCATAACATCATTTAGACTAATTTCCTCAGAGAAGCACTGTAGAGTTCAAATGAGATAATTCTCCCTCCCTACTTGGGGCATACAGTGTTACAGTAAAGTACCATGTAGCTATTATAAATAATACTGCTTTGATCAGTCCCTGCAAGGAAACTAGAGGTTACAGTATAGAAACAGCACTTGGCTTGCAGTCAGTCATAGGACCAGGGTTCAAATCCTAGTGCTAACATTTCATGTGTAACCAGGGGTGAGTTCCCTTCTCTAGGCCTTAGTTTTGTCCTCTATAAAATGCAAGGATTAGACTAAATAATGTCAGAGGTCTCTCCTGTGACATATAAACATATTCTTAGGATTTGAATCCAGGTCTTGGGATTCAAATCACAGAATGTTGGGGTTGCAGAGCTCTGAGATCATCTAGGCTATCCTAATTATTTTACAAATGAGGAAACTGAGGCCCAGAGAGGGGAAAGGACTTGACCAAGGTCATAGAGCATAAAATGCTATATAAATGCTAGCTGTTATTATTAATTAACTAACCTAGTAGGTGTTTATGTCAAAGGTAGAAAAGACAGCATTTGGATCCCCATTTTCAAAGTCAAGAGCATCTATCTTTGCAGGATGAGTTGCTTTCTCTGGTCTGCTTAGGAAACGAGAGGCTGTTTTGTAAAACCAGTGAAGTTAGACATTGTTCAGAGGCAGCCAAGGCAAGGGGAGGTTTGATACACAGACAATTCAGGAAAGGAAAGCAAATACAGATTGCATAAAACACCCGAGTGTCATCACCCCACCCAGGGTTCATCTCAGAGTCCGGGGTACTTAGTTGCTAGGCCTGTCTGGCTCATGGAACAGATGGTGAACTTGG
>NW_020954596.1:10638453-10689569 GCF_900497805.2 Vombatus ursinus | reverse complement strand
CCAAGTTCACCATCTGTTCCATGAGCCAGACAGGCCTAGCAACTAAGTACCCCGGACTCTGAGATGAACCCTGGGTGGGGTGATGACACTCGGGTGTTTTATGCAATCTGTATTTGCTTTCCTTTCCTGAATTGTCTGTGTATCAAACCTCCCCTTGCCTTGGCTGCCTCTGAACAATGTCTAACTTCACTGGTTTTACAAAACAGCCTCTCGTTTCCTAAGCAGACCAGAGAAAGCAACTCATCCTGCAAAGATAGATGCTCTTGACTTTGAAAATGGGGATCCAAATGCTGTCTTTTCTACCTTTGACATAAACACCTACTAGGTTAGTTAATTAATAATAACAGCTAGCATTTATATAGCATTTTACCAATATTATCTTGCTTTGTCTTCACAACATCTCTGGGTGCTACAATCATTCCCATTTTGCAGGTGAAGAAACTGAGGTGAAGTGACTTGCCCAGGGTCACACAGCTGGTAAGGGTCTGTAGCTAGATTTGAACTTGGGTCTTCCTGACTCCAAGTTCAGCATTATACCCACTGTATCACCTCATGAATCTTATATCAAGAGATATAAGGGACCTTAATACAGAGAATAACAGATCTGGGAAAGATCTTAGAAAAGAGAATGGCAGAGCCAGAAGGGACGTTAACTGTCTTGGAATCAGAGGATAACAGATACAGAAAAGACTTTTTAGACTACCTAGTGTAACCAATCCCTTCCTTTTGCAGATGAGGAAGCTTCAGATAGAGAGAAGAAATGCTTTGCTTAGGATTACACAAAGAACCTAGAATGGTAGGGGCAAGATTGAACCAGATGATCTAATCCACAGCCCTGATTTTCTAGACAAAGAAATTGGAGCCTAGAAAATGACTTTCCCAAGGTCACACAGCTAGTGCAGAGCTGGAATTTGAACTTACATCTCTCTAACATCTAAATCCAATGTTCTCTCTGTGTCCTCCCATGCTTTACTGAAAGCCAAGAAGGTAGGGCTGGGAAATGGGATGGTGTTCATTTTGGAAATGGAGAGATGGAGAGGGGAGAGTGAAACCACAGTCCGATGAATTGAAAAGTAAATAGTATTAAAAAATAAACAAAGCTCTATAAGCACCTATCATTTGAGGGAACTGTGCTAATCAGTGAACTCAACTTATACTGCGCTCCCAGGGAAGAGATCAAAGCCAGAACAATTACTATCGACCAGAGCATGATCTCAGAACAAGAGCCTGAGGCAAGGGGAGAAGGGAGAACCTCTGTCCAAAATAAAATGGAAAGGGGCTTCTTGAGCTGCCAGTTACTTCCTTCGCAGTCAATCTTCCACCCGTACCCTGTCCTCTGCTCCCAAAGCCATCAGAAGGGAAGTCAGGCAAACAACAGGCACGTTGCCTCATTGCTCATACCCCATCAAACTCAGAGCTGGAAGAGACCTCACTGGATGATCCAGTGATGTTGGCTCCTTGCAGTTCCTCTCATACAACACTCCATCTCCAAACTCTGGGCATTTTCATTGACTGTCCCCCACGTCTGGAATTCTCTCCCTCTTCATCTCTGTCTCCTAGCTTCCCTGGCATCTTTCAAGTCATAGCTAAATTCCTATTTGTTAGAGGACACTCTTCAAGATTTTCATTAATGCTAGAGCTTTTCCTCTGTTAATTATCTCCAATTTATCCTGTTCATATCTTGTTTGACCTAGTTTTCATGTTTCATGTTGTCTCTCTGTGAGACTGTGAGATTGTTTTTGAATGTCCAGAGCTTAGCACAATGCCTAGGCATATGGCAGGTGTTTAATAAATGCCTTTTGACTTGAAAAATTAACCAAGGCTTTTGCAGAAGGTGGGGTTTGAGCTAAGACTCAAAGGAAGCCAGGAAAGGTAGAAGACAGAAGCAAAGAGGAAGAGCATCCAGTCATGGCAGACATTCAGCGAAAAACCACAAAGATGCTTATGAAAGTGGAAAACAGAAAACGTATAGGAGAAAACTCTGTTAACATAGTAACAAGACTTGGCAACAAACCAGATGGATGGGGTGAGTACAAGCGAGGAGTTGAAAATGGTACTGAGGTTGGGAGCTTGGGTGACTGGGAGAATAGACTGCCTTCAACAGTAACAAGCAAGTTGGAAAAGGAGGGCATTTGGGGAGTGGGGGGGAAGAGAAGACAATGAGTTCTGTTTTAGACATATTAAGTTTAAAATGTCCATGAGACATCCAGTTTGAGCTGTCTGAAAGGTAGCTGGTGATACAGGATTTCAGTTCAGTAGAGAGAGTAGGGCATAAGCAGGCCATAGGCATGCTATAATAATAATAACAATAGCAACAACAATAATAATATAATTTATATAGTGCTTTAAGGTTTACAAAGCACTTTACAAACATTATCTCATTTTAGACTCACAGCAACCCTGAGAGATAGATGCTATTATTATCTCTATTTTACAGATGAGGAAACTGAGGCAGAGAAAGATGAAGTGATTTGCCTAGGATCACACAGCTAATAATATCCCCACACAGCAATTTGAATTCAGGTCTTCCTGACTTCAGGTCTAATGCTCTATCTTGCTGCAACACCAAGTTACTTACAAATGATGATTTGTGCTTGAGAAGTGGCATAAAAGACGTTGTCAAGAATATGCATGTATCAAGGACAAGAAGGTGAGCTTTTCTGTAATGAAAAGCTTCAATATAGTGGCTACAAACTTGAGCACTGTGATGGTATTTATATAATATTAAAATTAAAAGAACATGTGTTACTTAGTCATTTTCAGTCGCATCTGACTCTTTGTGACTCCATTTGGTGTTTTCTTGGCAAAGATATTGGAGTAGTTTGCTATTTCCTTCTCTAGCTCATTTTACAGATGAAGAACTGATGCAAACAAGTTAAGCGACTTGGCCAGGGTCACACAGCTAGTAAGTGTCTAAAGTTAGATTTGACTCAGATCTTCCTGACTCCAGGCCCAAGGCTCTATCCATTGTGCCACCTAACTGCCCTAAAAGAACCATATGACAGCCTTTAGGACATTGGATGGCTCCTTTATGGATGTTTCTCAGGAAGACATGGATAAGAAAAATTGAGCAGAAGGAATAAAAGTATGCATGGGGAGAGCTGTGATCCTCACCCGGGTAATCCGTGCACTGATGAGATCACAAATCCTCTGCTATACGCAAGTGTCAAGAGTAAGGGAAATAGTACTCCTCTTTTTCTCTAGTCAGACTACATTAGGTGTATAACTGAGAGGATTGTGTCTGGTTCTAGATGCCACATTTTCACAAGGATATTCACAAGCTTGAGTGTGTCTAAAGGAGGAACACTAGGCCTGGAGAGAGAAGACTAAAGATAATAGGAATGGTTGGCCTGGAGAATACAAGATTTAGCATATGATAGCTGCATTCAAATATCTGAAGGGTCGTCCTGCAGAATAAGTATCATTCTTGTTCTGAATAGCCCCAGAGAGAAGAACTAGGAGCAATGGGGAAATTACAGTGAGTCAACATCTGTCTTCCTTTATCTTCCTCCCACTGGCCCCAGTTTTACTGTCTGAAATTGTGTAGAATAATCCTAATCCCTCTTCTACTCTGCATGATTCAGCATGTGAAAGAGTTTTACAAACTGTGGAATATATACAGAAAGAGGGATAGTAATAATAGAAGCTAATGTTCTTATGGTGCTTAATAATTTACAAATCCCTTCCTTTCTTTTTTTTGTACATTTTTGTTTTGTTTTGAATCCAGATCTCCTTATGCCCAGGCCCAATCCCACCAAGAATCAGCATGGAAGTTTTGACCTGCTCCATTTTTTACCTAGACCAGTTCACCCCTCCCTAGGCAGCCTACCCCAGACCCTTAAGGCTCACTCTATTCTTCCTAGACAGTGCAGGCACCCAATTGGCTTTAGTCCTACCAACACTCAGAACTCCCAGGCTGAGCTAAAGTGATCCACCAACTTCAGCCTCTTCAGAAGCAGGAATTATTAGCAAGCAGGTACCATCACACTTTGCTATAAATCACTTTCATATTCATCTCTTATTGATTCTCAAAATAGACCTGTTGGGGGAGCTAGGTGGCATAGTGGATAGAGTACCAGCCCTGGAGTCAGGAGGACCTAAGTTCAAATCCGGCCTCAGACACATAACACTTACTAGCTGTGCGACCCTGGGCAAGTCACTTAACCCCATTGCCTAGACCAAAAAAAGAAAAAATAAATCAAAAAAAAATAAAACAAAAACAGACCTGTGAGAAACAGTACATCCAGGGTTGGGAGCAGCAAAGTCCCAACACCCATTGGAAAGCATAGAGACACAGCATGATTCCCAGATGCAGGCCGGGCAGACCGTAGCACCCAACAGGGATCAGACCAAGAAAGAGTATTGAGATGATATCACAAAGACATCATTAGAGACATGAATGGCCTCACATGTGTGCTGGTCCATGTGGACCTTCCACATATTCCACTTGTATGTACCTCCCTGCACCATCCCTAAGCACATCCACTCTTCCCTCTGCTGGTGTATGTATTTGTGGGAGTGTGCCCCAGATTCACGGGAAGAATGTTCTATTGCTACTTTTATTGGCTGTACTATTTCATTAATGATTGTGCTTTAAAAGACAAAGACCAGTGAGTGACACCTGTGAGGACAGAGGTCATAGAAGCTTGGGGTTTTGAGCTGGAAGAGGCCTTGGGGATCACCTTGTCCAAATCCTTCATTGAAGAAATGAGGTTAACTGAGGTTCACAGAGCAGTAACATACCCAAGGCCACATTGTTGCCTAGAATAGACCCCAAACGCAACACGCTTCCCACTGCACTACATCTGATTTCCACTGCCCATAATGATGTCAGATACACAAATTGGGAGGAAAATAATTAAAATGTTGGATTCAGCCTAAAAACTGGCTACTTGAATGGATCCAGGTGCTCCTGCCAAATTACCCTCTGCTGAAACCCAAACATTCCCTCTCCCCACCCAGCCAGTCCCTGAAAACCAGTGTCCGTGCCTCAACAGAGAGCCAAAGAAAATCACCCAACCAATTCCTGACTTCCCTATAAAATCTCATAAAGACAAGAGGAATTGCTGGTCATTGCTGACTAAGAAACAAGACCAAGGGTTAGAAGTGAGGCCCTCCACATCCACTCTCCATCCACTCCCAAAGAAGAGACAGGCCTCTCTCTAGTGACTGCTTCATTCCAACTCTAATCAGAAAAATCATAGCTTCCATGTCTAAAACACTTTTAGGCTTACAAAGTGCTTTTCTCACCACTGACCCAATGAGGTCAACAGGTAGTCCAAGGATTTTTATCCCCATTTTACAAAGAAGAAATTCAGAATTACAAAGAATTAAGAAACTAGAGCTCTAGGCAGGAAAGTGTTTTTGCTAAAGGTCCCACAGTGTTAGTAGCAAGACTAGAACTCGGTTTTCTTATCTCCAAATCCAGTGCGTTCCTCTACACAGAATGATGACCCTTATTTTCAATAAGACACAGGTAATGTAATCCCTGTCCTGTATTTAAAATATATATATATTTTTTTAGGCAATTGGGGTTAAGTGATTTGCCCAGGGTCACACAGCTAGTAAGTGTGAAGTGTTTGGTCTGAGGCCGGATGTGAACTCAGATCCTCCTGACTTCAAGGCCAGTGCTCTATCCACTGCGCCACCTAGCTGCCCCCTAAAATAATATTTAAAGTCTTCCCTCTCCCTTTGATGAGATCTTACATTCCTGATTTAAGATTAGAGCAGTTTCATTTTTAAAACACAAATGAGTATTGAAAGAGAAGAGATGTGTCTCCAATAGGAATCAGGACAGACCTTTAACTGGGGCCTTGTTATTACAAATAATTAAATGTTGAAGAAAGCCCCTAAAGGATTAAAAACCCAGTGACTCCAAGGGGTGACAGACATTGAGGCCAGGCATCCTGCAATAGCCAAGATAAAAGCAACTTTAGTTCCAAAGAAGGGAGCCAATCTCAGTGAAAGTTCAGGGCTCCCAGGCCTTAACTATTGGATATATCTACTGGAAAATTATTTTTTCAGTGTTGAGAACATATTTAAAA
Source organism: Vombatus ursinus (assembly GCF_900497805.2). Taxonomy (NCBI): domain Eukaryota; kingdom Metazoa; phylum Chordata; class Mammalia; order Diprotodontia; family Vombatidae; genus Vombatus; species Vombatus ursinus. The sequence continues at coordinate 10,683,525 of NW_020954596.1, read as the reverse complement.
AAAGATAAGAAAACCTTCCAGCCTGATCATTATCACATTCCATGTCCTGGACAGTAGACTTCTTGCTGGCAGAACCACTTCCAACACTTAGGAGGGCTTTTAGAAAACCCCAGATAAACCCCGTCTTCCAGAAATTAGAAATCTTCCCCATGGATATCTAGACTTCTGGACCTGGTGCTTCTTGATTCTCATTGGACCAATATTTGAGGCTGAGCCACAGACCAGGGGTTATCCTTGACACAGACACTTTTTAAGAGATTTTTTTTTTTAAGTCCCATTATAAAGATCTCTGAGATAGATTCACAGTGAGAATCTAGACTTCTTATGGCAATGCTCTCACTGCCTTGACGTATTATTTAGATTATACAAGTGCCTTAAAAAATCAGTACCTCTAAGACGCACTATTTGACCTTAATAGGGTATTTTTTAAAAATAAGTGATGGTTGACAGTATGTTTTAGATTATAGGATTTAGTGTCAGAAGGCACTTAAGTAATCCAACCACCTAATTTTACAGATGAAGAAACTGAGGCCTAGAGAGGGGAAGTAATGTGTTCAAGGTTACACATTTAACAAGTATGTGTGTTGTGGAAGATCAATGCTCAAGAAAAAGGCAAGGCAGGTGAGGGTGGGATAAGGAGCAGAGAAGGTACATGGAAAGGTCCAGGCAACATAATTTACATTTCTGTAGTCTTTCATGATTATTAGGTATTTTTATATCCATTATGTCATTTGACCACCATGACAAGCCTAAAAAGTATGTAATGCAAATATTATTATCCTCATTTTTACAGATGAGGAAGCTGAAACTCAGGAGAAGTGACTTGCCCAAGGTCACACAGTCAATACGTTGCTGAGCTAGGACTTGAACCTGGATCTTCCGGCTCCAAGTCTTGTTCTATTTTCTCTGCCAGGACAAATAGTAAGGAAATCTTGGCTGCACATTCCAGTTTTGAAAGGACCCTCAACGTTCCCTTCTCAAGGTAGGGTTTTTATTCTTAACAAATAGAGACAGCTAACTACTAAGAAGGGTTTTGATGCAGCTAAAGTATACTGTGAAATATATATACATATATATATATGTATATAACTTTCCCTATTAAAAGGAACATTAAACCGAGATAGAGACAGACAAAATCTACTAGTCTTCTTCTGGTGCCTCACTGGTGGGGTGGCCCTGGTTCTTAAAGACCATGCTAAGTGCAGCATGTCTTAAAGACATGCTAAGTATCTGGTGGGTCCTACCAAGCTGAAGGGGCTTCAAACAAGGGTCTGATGATAGACTGTATCTATCTTCAGAGGGTCAGCATAACTAAGTGATGAGAGACTCCTCCCCTCCAGAGAATGAATTTTCTTTTCAGCCACAGAAACTTCTAAAACCATCTACAAACATACTGTGTGTGCCCTCCACTGAGCTATGATTCTGAAGCTGTAAGCTGTTCCCAGAGGTCATCTAGTCCAACACTTTACAACAACCCCAACAAGTGCTCATCCACCCTGTTTGGAGATATCCCATGATGAGGAACTCATCACTCTATTGGTGGAAGAAATACTCAGTCCTTGATGTATAAGAGTTAGTAAGAGTTCTAAGACTCCTCAGGGGTGTTCCAATGAAAAGTCTAATTTGAACAGACAAGAGAAACGGATGACAGAGGTAGATAAGTGTCTTCTTCTCCCTCTCAATTTCTAAAGCTATTTCACGGTGACCTTAGTCTGAAGATGGGCTGGGAAGGTCTTATCGCACCTATTCTTGGAAGAGTCCAGGAATGAATGTGGATATAACCTAACAGCCTTCACAGTTCCCCAGATAAGGTCTGTAGCAGTGATTGAGTGGTGAAAGCATTGGGGCAAAGGAGCAGAACCCTAGCAGGGCTCAGATTTGCAGCAGTGCATTCTTCTCCCACCCTGTAACCACAGCATCCTGGAGATGGAAAGAACCTCAGAAGGCATGTAGCCCAGCTCCCTCCATACCTTACCAAACAAGAGTGGTCTTCCAGCCTCTGCTTGAAGACCTCCAGTGCCACTGAGCATGCCACCTCCAGCTCTATAACAAGGCAGCCCATTCTATTTTTTGGAACAGCTCTTTATGTTAGGCAATCCCTCCTTATATTGATCCAAAATCTGACTAATGGTTCTAATTTTGCTCTCAGAACTATAACATGGTCCAATGGAGTTAGTATCATATTTGCAATCAGAAAATCTGAGTGTGAATCTCAGGTCTGCTTCTATGACCTTGAAGAAGTGACTATCTCTCTAAAATGAAGAGGTGAATTAGATGACCTCTAACATCCCTCAGAGTCCTATATCTGCTCCCATGATCCTTAGTCTGGGTAGTTGGCTTGACCTAGTGGATAGAGGACCAGCTTTGGCTGCAGTCCTGCCTGTGCCACATAATAACTTTGTGACAAAGGGCAACTCATTTAAAATCGCAATGCCAGGTAATTCTCTAAGACTGCATGTTACAAATAAATTGCTAATATGGATCAATGGAGGAAGTTTCTGTATTAGGGAGTTCCCCAACACAGATGAAATCACAGGTCTGGATCAAAATGGAGGTGGTGGTGGAAGAAGAGGGTAAAGAGAGTGAGGGGAGAGAGGGAGAGAGAGGGAGAGAGAGAGAGAGAAAGAATTTGATCTACTCTTGTCTTCCACATGACAGTTCTTCAGATATTTGAATAATGTGATCTGTCCTCATCTCCAGAATTAATATCCCCAGTTCACTTATCTATTGTTCAGAAAACATAGTTTCTAATCTCATCATTCTGGTTGCAATCCAGCTTGTCAGTATCCTTTCTAAAACGTGGCATCTAGAACCAAGTATGATAATCCAGTTACAGTCTGACCAAGGGAGAAGATAGTTGAACTATCACCTTCACTTAAAAAGCTGCTAGGACAGCCTAAAATTGTTCACTTTTTTGGTTGCTGGTCCATAATGCACGTGTGTTCACATTTGGTTGCTACCTTACATTGTGTGTTAGCTTTTATTTGGTTGCTGACTTACATTGGGCTTCCAACCCAGTAAAGTCCTCATTCGTTTTTTTTTTCACATGCCCTATTATACATCTATCTGTCTGTCCCCATGTCATTGGTTTGTCGTGTTTTTTTTTACCAAAGTGCAAGACTCTAAATTTATTAAAAGCACTTTAGAGACATTAATTTAGTAATCCTTAACTCTTCTCCACTTTCCCTTGGGGTGTATGTATGTGTATGTATTTTTAATAGCATGATGTCCTGGGTGCCTTTGCAGGCTCCTGGGGGTATCCAATAAGGATGCAATCGAAGAGTCATTATTTATGACTTAGAGGTGGGAACAACAAGCTAAATATCACCACCAAGGTTCCAACTGGAGGTAATTATGTATGTTATTATAGATTTATATCTCATCTGTTTTCCAAAGACCTCATGAGATCTTGATTCCCTAGACTGGTCATTAGGCTGTCATCCTCGGCCTTCTGAACAATGTCACCAGTGGCAGCCTTGCAGACCCAAAACACAGAAAAAAGGACAGGAGTGATAAAAGCATCAGACAGGCCCAGACTCTGTGGTGTCACCTCTAGGCATGTGCAGATGTCACCAGGACTCTCCTCGCATACCTGAGTGCCAAAGTACATGCAATCAAGTGGGTGAAACCAAAGAAGCAAAGGATTTTTTTAAAGTGAGAACAAAGGTTGTTAGTCTTTATAAGATTGTAGGCTTTAAAGTTAGAAGGATCCATATCCCTGCTCTGTTGCTTTGACTCTGTATGACAAGTCATTTTGTCTCTCTGGGCCTCAGTTTCCTCATCTATCAAATGGAGAGATGATGACAACTAAGGTCCTTTCTGACTGTAAAAACGTATGATCCTCCTTCCTACTTGAGGTATCGGTAGCCTGTTAAACCAGGGAGTAGAGGGGCTTCCCCTTCCCAAAAAAACAGGTCTGGAAGAAATGTCCCATTCACATTCCTCTTAAGCTGGTCCCTTCTTGAAGTTTTTGCTATACCAGCCCAGCTTCAATAAGACCCTATCCTAGAACCTTGGGGTTGGAAGAGACTTCTAAGGTAACCATCTTTATGATACATGAGATCACCAAGTGGAAGGGGAATAAGGCATGTTCTCCTTAATCCCAGAGGGCAGAGCTAAGACCCCAGGAGTAAGTTATGAGGAGAGGCAGATAACATCTCAACAAAGAAAGACTTCCTAACATTGGAAATGGATTGTCTCATTATGTATTGAGTTCTCTGTCACTGACTGGAGGTGTTCAAGCCAGAGGATAAGCAATCACTTGCCAGGAACATTCCAGAGAAGGTTCCCACATCAGGGAGAGGTTTGGGTTGCATGACTCCCCAGGTCCCTTCCAACAAGATATTCTGTGATTTGGAGTCATGCAGACCAACCTCCCTCATAATGCAGGGATACCCACTATAGAATCCTTGAGTGACGCATATGGACAGTTTGTTTCTTTGTGGCCTGAAGTATGTGACCCAATTAACCCCATACCCTATCTCATTCTTGCCATCCTCCTAGGCTTCTGTGGATATCTCTATCTAGCCCCAGAAATCCTGATCTGAAAGGGCAGAAAAGCCTCACCTTCCACCTAAAGAAAAAATGCAAAACTGTGTGGTGTCACATCAGAAACCCCAAGTAAGGATCAGTGATACTGACAGCCAGGTTAATTCTCCTATAAGCATATGCATGCGCAGGAGTACGTACACACACACACACACACACACACACACACACACACACGGACACACACACACACACACGGACACACATTCACCCAAAGGCAGAATTAAAAGATTGTTAGGGCAATGAAATCTTCACAGCAGCAGTCCAGCAATCAGCCTAATTTTCCCTCATTGCTGAAAGCTCCTTAAGGTCTCAGTCTTAGAAAAAAAGAACCTCATGCTGAGACTGGTGAGGGAACAGTCAGTAGGCAGCCCAGGCTTGATTCATTAGTGTCTCGATTTACAAGTCCATTCCATCCACACTCAAAGCCACCTCTGTGAAACTGTGCTCTAATACTGCCCATAGAACATAAGATGAATCTGCTCTTGGATCCTGGAGTGTGCCCAGTCTCCAATGCCAAATGCCAATTGCAGGAAGGCATTTCAGATACACTCAAATTACCAGCATATTGGGAGAGGGGTTGGGGAAAGACATTGGCCAAATGGAAATGGACAAGATGGTAGGAAAAGAGAAAATTTTATTTCCAAACTAAGAAGGTATTACAAACAATGGATGATTAAAAAAAATAAAAATAGCATCAAAATGTCACCTGACAATAAAGTTACAGAGTAAAATATGTATACATTAAGCTACTTTATCCCAAACCAAAGCATGGAGAGAGGGTAGCAATACACCTGAAAGGGTACAAAACAAAAAGTGATCATGGTTCCCAACAGGAGATGTCTGGTGATGTGTACAGGGCACTTAGCTAACACCTTTCACTGGTGCAACTGAAATCTCAGAGTGAAAATAATTAAAATGATGCAAAGAAATTCACACTCCATGCAGTTTGTCATTAAGAAAATTCTCTGCAGAATGGCAGAGTTAGGCTAGAAGATGAAAAGATTGGAAGGATCAAGGCCCTGATCTTTCTTCTCTGATGCTAATGCTATGTTCCAAAAGTTCTTGGATTCTTAGTCAAGGGCTTCTCCCTGCACTGAGAAGGCATCTCCTTGCCATCTCCATCCTGAATGTGATGCCCTGTATCCTAACTGCCATTCTTCCCAGTCCAAAGTCATAAGATGAGGGTCTATCTGGATCCTTAGCTATACTACACGTCCTCAAACTGAGTAAAGTAATTCATTTGGACTCTATGGTCCTCTTACCACCTGCCAAAACACACTTCCCATCACTACCTTGTAAGAAACTTCAAACAACCAAAAGCTTAGTCAGCCATAGAGACCAGCCTGTTGGTTGCATAGAACCAGATTCTAGACTCAGGCAATTCCCAAGGGTGCTTTTTCACTACATCTATCCACTAAGGAACATGGGCTGATAATCTACTCTATTGCAACAACAAAAAGTAACTCTCCCCAAAAATCCCTAGGTTCAAAAGCTGAATAAATTCTACTGTCACTCATTTTGATCACCCTACAAGTCCCAAAGTACAGAACTAATGCGCTTCAGCATTTACCATATAAAGGATTTCTGGAAGCTGCCTGGCTGAGGCTGGAGGAGTCAGAGGGCATGGAAGGCACTGTGGACAGCCCTGAGATTGGAGCTGCCCAAAGGATGCTCAAGCTCTTCCTCAGATATCATTAAATAGCCTCTCCCACTCATGGCATCATGAAGGCAAAATGGTCATTTATATAAAGAGAAAAGAAGATAACAGGGCCACTTGATACTGGGTGATGCTCACCACCATCTCAGCATGAAATATAAAGACAGAACCAGAAATGAGGCTCCCCATCTTCTTCCTGCTTATGGGACTCTTAAGTGCTCCCTGGGAGACTTCAGCCTCTCAGGAGGCCATGCCCAGAAGCCATTTTGACTCGAATATCAAAGTAACCTCTTGAGTTATACTTTAATCAGATAACACTTGATCACAGATCTTCTAGGAGACTGTTCCTAGTTCATAATATGCACATTAGGAAAACTATTCATTCTACTCATGAGGTTGAGAGAAACAGATGAGAAAGGAGATTCAAACAGAACCTCTCAGATTGCTCAAAATTTTACCACATCCCATGACTGCATTGCAAGGGTCTGGGGTATTTTTAAGCTAATTTACACAAAAAGCACAGATAAGGTGCTTGCTTCCAATGGGACCACTATCCACTGCTACTTCTACACCCCTAGCAAGTTAAAATCAGTTGCAGCGCTTTAACTAAAAAGTCCTACTGAAAACCTAGAGGAGATATGTATTTCAGGGTTCTATTAAACTTGGGAAGGGAGGGGGATGTGGTGAGGGAGAAATAGCTTAATGATTTTTTTTTAAAGATTCCCATTTTAGATTTACAATCCCAGAATCTAGGTCTAAGATCTATTGTCTAATTAGTTATCAGTGATGTAGTTGAAAAAAAAAAACAAAACACTGGATTAGATTTCAGGGAAGACCTGGGTTTCAATCCTATGTGTCTGCCACTAACTCACTGTGTGAGCCACGAGAGACGTTGCCAGTTAGATCTTCAGGTTTCTTTTGTATAAATTTTGAGGATTGGATGGGATGTTGAGATCCCTTCCCACTATGTTCTAGATTCTAAGGACCCTTCTAGTTCTAACTAGTCTATCTAAGACAGACCTATCTCATGTTAACAATAAATGGTGCTAAGTTATGGTCAGAACATAGAGGGGAGAGAAACAGCATTATCTGTCACTTAACTCATCACTGCTCAAGGATGCAGAGCTCTGTTTCCAGAATCACAAGGCAAAGAAATAAAGTACATGCAAAACACGAGAGGTGCAGGACCAAGAAAAGCCAAAAAATCTTGTAAGCCTTATCTCTCAGTCACTCTCAGTTGGGTCTCCACTATCCTTGCCTCACTCTTTAGTTGGTAATTCTTGCGCTGTGTAGACTGAATGTATTGGCTTAAAGAAAGTACAATATGGTGGGAAAAGAAAGAAAAAAAGCACCGGTTTGGACACAGGAGTCCTGGGTTTGATTTGAGTCTCTCAGCTCTACCATTTACCAACTGTGTGACCTTCATCAGAAGTCACTTGACTTCTCTCTTCCTCAGTTTTCCCATCTGTACAATAGGGATATGGCTTGAACTGCCTGCCTCGCAGTACTGTTGCAAGGGACACATTTTATAAATCATCAAGCACTATAGAAAATGGGAGCTATTGGTGTAAATAAACAAAGCCATTTCAATCTTTTATATTCTGAAATTCTCACCAAGAGGCAGTATGAGGAAATGGAATAATAAATTCCGAGTCAAAAGACCTAGGTTTTATTCCTGGCTCTGCCACATACTGTCTGTGAGACCTTGGGTAAGTCCAGTCTCTCTCCTGGGCCTCAGTTTCCCCATATAAGACAAGGAGACTAGATGACCCCTAATGACTCTTCCAGGTCTAAAATATGATCCTTGGATCCAATCTGCGTTTCTGGACAGTACTCATATTCCTTCTCAAGCAACATATCCTCAAGCTGGGATTCTTCTCTCCAAATATAAGCCTTTCTTCCCTTCCTGAGGCTTCCTCTCATCAAAAGTATGTTTAAACACTGAGGAGGTGCTCTCTCCACCCACCTGCTCTCTTCTCCAGAAGGAAGAAAACTACCTGCATCTTCCAAGCTAAATGACCCCAGGGTTAGTAGCCCATCATTTAAAGTACTCCCTGTGCCTTACCTTCAAGGCCTGGGTCTCTCTGGTGGGGTTTTGGTCATTCATCCCTCACTTTCTAAGCTAATTTATACAAAAAGCATGGATGGGATGCTTCTCCAATGGGACCACTGTCCATTGCTACTGCCACATCCTCAATAAACTGAAATCAATCACGTCACTTGAACTCAGGTTGGGCCTGGGTTAGCTTCTGCTCAGGGATGGGTATTTACCTTGAGTCCACCACAGACTGGACATGATGTAAAGAAAGCTCTTGGAGCCCCGGGGCGGGGGCTACACATTTCACAAGGCTCAGCAGACACTCCACTAGGTGAAACCGACTCACTACTTTGGGATTCTAACACCTGTCCTGGAGGTTTGATGCCTGACCATCTGGAAAGAAAATCTGCATAAGTCTCATCACCCAAGTCTTTGGTGCCTTCGGCAAGGGAAGCAGTGGGCCCCCCCAAGTCTTGGTCAGGCTCAGAGGCAGCTCCTGCCTCCAAGGGTAGGGCTGGTGCTGCTTTGGGGTCACTGGCCTGTTGAGGGCCTGGGGCCTGGTCCTTGGGTCCTGTGGAATCTGCACCATCACCATGCTGAGCATCCTTAGCAGCTGCTTGTAATACACTCCTGGGTGTATCATAGAGATGTCGGAAAGAGCTGGGAACCTGATACTCCAGGCCCCTGTGGGGCTCACTGGGCTGGCAAGTGCACAAACTCTGTTCTGAAGCAAAGTTCAAAGGCAAGCTGAGCAGGGAACCAAACTCGTCACCATGGCAGATGTCCAGGCTCCCAGCATAGGAAGAGAAGCTACCAGAGTAAGAAGAGTGACTCCCGGTGGCTATTCCACTGTCAGAAGAACTCTGGCGGCCGATTTCCTGGAGCTGTCTGGACCGGAGAGGTTTTGGCAGCGGCTTGGCGGCACCATGTGTAGCCTCCGCGTGTGCCTTGTCTTCCCCAAGTTGGAAAGACTTAGCAGATGCCAGCCCATGGCTCTCCTGGGAGGTGCTGGCCGAGGACTGCTCGGGCCAAAGAGCGAGTCGGCTCCCAGCACTGGCATCTGAATGACTGGTGTCTGACGAAGAACTGGACAAACTCCTGTCATCCCCTGAAACAAGAGAAAAAAGCAAGGTCATCCAGGTGCCGACAGCCAGGAGACAGAATGGTAGAATGCTAAAGGTGAAAGGTCATCTAAGTCCAACCCTCACCTTTTACAAATAACAAAAATGAAGCCCAAAGTGGGAGGGGCAGCAAGGTGGTGGAGAAGGCAAGGGATGACTTCCCAAAGGTCCACTAGCTAGTAAATGTCAGAGCAAGAAATCAGACCCTCTAACTAATCAGGTCCTCTAACTAATGCTTCAAGTCCTGTTTCAGCCTGGTCCATTCCAAAAACATCAATTATTAATTTATTAATAATTTTTAACTTTTTAATTCTCATTAGATTTAGGGCACAGTACCGGACAATGAAGACACAAAGGTTAAAAATGACACAAGTCCCTGCCTTTAAAGAACTTACAGCTAGTAGCAGGTCACATGTTGACTATATGACCTTGAGCAAATATATTACAATGATAAAAAGAACACTAAACTTGGAGATGAGAACCAGCCTGGCCCATAGTAGGCACTTATTAAAGATGTATTGATTCACCAGGGTCTAAGTTCTGGCCCTATCACTTACTAGCTATCAGACAGTGGACAGATGATGTCCTCTCTACAGGGCTTCAATTTCCTCATCTACCTCACAGAGCCACTTTCTAACACTGAAAGCACTCTAGCAATAGGAGTTATTATTACCCCAGCCTTGCCAACCTCACAGGACTATAGTGAGGATCAAATGAGACAATGTATGAGAAAGTAATTGTAAAGTTAAGAAAATATTAATGTAATAAAACATAGTAAAATCTAGAACTCTAAGTTGTTGTTCAGTCATGTTCGACTCTTCCTGACCCCATTTGGGGTTTTCTTTGCAAAGATACTGGAGGGGTTTGCCATTTCCTTCTCCAGCTCGTTTTCCAGATGAGGAAACTGAGGCAAACAGGGTTAAGTGACTCACCCAGGATCACACAGCTAGTAAATGCCTGAAATCGGATTTGAATTCAGGAAGATGAGTCTTCCTGACTCTGTGCCACCTAACTGCCCCTTTCTAAAAGCTAGCAGAATACAAAGAGGGAAATGGAGGAAGAGGGGAGGATTTTATTTTCCTATCATGCTTTGCTCTATAGATCCATCAGTAAATGCAGGTCCATGGAGAAATTTTAAATCCAAACATCTGTCATCACTGTGCGCAAAGAGATCAACTAGAAAGCCATCATATTCTGTGGCCATGAACAGACTCCAAGGTAGCGAAGGAGCTCCAGAGCCAGGCTGACTTGGGAGAATGCCTCCAAACTAGAGGCTGACCCAGAGCTGCTGAGGAACTCTCTGCACTGCTGGCCACTTTTAATCCCCCTCCAATTAATCATAACAAAACGAAGATTTCACAGGGCACGTGAGAAAAGAAGCAGTTGTTCAGAGTATGATTAGCTTTGCCCTTGGTTGCTATATACAGAATACTGGAAGGCTACATACTGAGAACCAAGCCCTCCTGACCAGCACGTGGGCAGTCAGAAATGCTCCAGGCAAGAATACAGCCTGGTTCACTTATAGAAGGCCTTATGGACTGCCAACTCTATCTGTGTTAAATGGGCTGCTTTAATATCAAGCCAAATATGAGGATGGGGACAGAAGCTGGACCTGTGATTTTTATCAGGATAAGGAACTTCCAGGTGAGGGAGCTCCCTCTACCAATACAGGTTGGCACTTTCTCTGTGGTCTCAGCCAGTTGCCTCAAACACTAGGAAGTTAAGTGACTTTCCCAGAGTTATGCAGTCAACATGTGTCAAAAGAGGGACCTGAACCCAAGTATTCCTAGCTTTGAAGCCTGGCTCTCTATCCACTCTTACACATGCTGCCTCTCTCACTTTAATGTGGGTGCTTTAAAACAGGTGAAGTTGGGAAACACCTAAATATGAGAAGTCTTGTGAGGAGGGGGACACAACGATTGCAATCTTTTAAGTGTTTCACAAGACTGAAGAATCCCTGTGCACTGGGATGGATCCCAGAGATCACCGAGTCCAATGCAGCTAAATGAGAATCTCCTCTCTCTTGTCCCAGAGGAGTCATCCAGATTCTAATGGAACACTTCCTGGACTGAGGAGCCAGGACCTCTTGAGGTAGCCTATTTCACCTTTGGATAGCCCCAATATTATGAAGTTTTTCCTTTCATTGAGTCTGAATCTGTTTCTCCGCAATTTCCTGCTATCTCATCCTTGTTCTGGCCTTTAGGACCAAGAATAAATAAGTCTAATCTCTTCCACTTGACAGTCCTACAAATCCTTGAAAGTCTCTCTTCTCCAAGATACATATTAATATTTAGTTAATATTAGTAAATTAAAATATTTAGGTAATATTATAAATATATATAAATTAAATAGCTGCTTTTGTTGTTGAGCCGTTTCAGTTATGTCTGACTCTTTGTGACCCTTGTTGGGGTTTTCTTGGCAAAGATACTGGAGGAGTTTACCATTTCCTTCTCCAGCTCACTTTATAGATGAGGAATTGAGGCAAATAGGGTGAAGTGACTTATCCAGGTCAAACAGCTAGTAAGTGTCTGAGGCTGTAATTGAACTCAGGTCATTCTGTCTCCAGGGCCAGCTCTCTATCCAATGTGCCACTTAGCTGCAAATATACTGTTTAATTAATTTATAAAATATGTTTTATATTTTACAAATATAAAACATATTTTAAATATATTTAAATATAAAATATTTATAAAAATTTATAAAATATTTATAAATATTTATAAAATATTTATACTATACATAAAATACTGAGGGCTAACATGAAAATAATGAGAACCTTGGGGGGAAAGTAACTATTCCATTTAGAGTTTATGATAAAAAAGAGTAAAGCTGGGAAAATATGATATGTACCCCAGATTTTGAAAAAAAAATTTCAAAGGTTCAGAAAAAGATTAAGTATGATCTAATAGACAATAATTCTATAGAGGAAGTCAATCCAGGAGAAATGGGAGGCTCCCAAGGATAACATTCTAAAGGCACAAAGAAAGACAAATGAAATATCAATGAGGAAGAAAAAAAGGAGTTGCCTAGAGATAGAGATGTGGATGCACAAGGATCTCATCCACCCACAAAGACTTTTAAAAGGCATGTTTATAGATGGAAGTAAGGGAAGGAAATGAATGATGAACACAAAGGCAAGGCATGGTTCAGTAAAGATGGTGCCAGGAGCCCTAACGCATGGAATAAGCTGAGGCTATCAACGAAAGCCAAGGAAACACAAGATTTGAGAATTGATTTTTCATTATGGCGGTGGTGGTGTTACTATTCTAGGAAAAAGAGGAAACACAAAGGGATATGACTGCTGCTCACAGAGAAAACGACAGTGATAACTAATAATGGAAGGGAAGTGATGCTGCCCAATAATTCTTCTGCCTTTCTATTCTCTGCCAAGAATGATCTTTGAACTAGAAAAGATAGAACAAAAATGGCTCTTAGAAAATCAATACCCAAGATAAATAAGAAGATAGTAAAAGAACACCTAGTTGCTCTTGATGAGCTCAAGTCACCAGGCTCAGAGAACTTAAAAAAAAGAAAAAAACACCTGACAGATGTGATTACTAAGCTACTGTCAGTAATTTGTGAGAAAGAATGGGAGGACCACCATAGGACAAGAGAATGTGGCCCGAGTTTTCAAAAGAGAGAAGAGAGCAGAGCCAGTGAGTTTGGCTATAATTCATGGAATATACTATGAAAGGAACAGTTAGATTGTAAAATTAGATTGTAAGCTCCTTGAGGACAGGGACTGTCTTTTTCCTGTTTTTGCATCCTCAGCACTTCACATAGCATTTGACATAGAGCATGCATATGATAATGGTTACTAATTGATTGATAGTAAAACTTTAGAGATGGAAGCCATGAGAACAAAGAGCTAGCATGGTTTTCTTAAGATGAATTTATGTCAAATTAATTTCAATGTTTTTATCAGGATACAAGACTGGTAAATCAGAAGAGTGTTACACATAGTTTACCTACATTTGAGCAAAACATGTGACAAAGTCCCTCAAGTTATTCTTATGAAAATAAAGTCAAGATTTGAGCTAAATGATGTTAGGTGGATTTGGAATTGGTTGAATGATTAGCCCCTAAAAGTAGCCAGTGATCATTTGACATTAATATGAAAGGAATGATATCTCTAGTGAAATATCCCAGAGGTTGTATTAACATTTTACTTTAAGTGATTTCCGTAAAGATATAGGGATTTTTTAAATATGAAGATAATACAAATGTAAAAGGGATAACCAATATATTAAATGGTAGATCCAGGATCCCAAGAGATCTCAAAAGGCCAAAATGTTGGGTCAAATCTAGTAAGATGAAATTTAATAGAGATAAATATAAAGTCTCACACTTGGGTTCAAAAATTAATTTCACAAGTACAAAATGGGAAAAACATGACAAGGTAGCAGTCTGCCTGAGAAAGTTCAGGCGGTTTCAGAAGATTATAAATTGAACATGAGATAACAAAGTGATAAAGTAGACAAAGGATGCTAATGTAATCTTGGGTTTTATTTAAAAAGGCAGAAGTGTCCAAGACTAGGGACCATATCTTGAGTGCTATGTTCAGTTCTAGACACTATTTTACAAAGGATATTGATAAGCTTGAGACTCTCCAGAGGAAAGTGATCAGAATGGTGAAAGGTCTTGAGATTATGTCGTATCAATCAATCAACAAATATTTATTAAACACTTACCAAGTGCCAGGTAGGGTGCTAAGCACTAAGGATTAAAAAAAAAACCTCATAAATGAAGCAGTCTGTACTCTCTATTGGGAGAAACTGTGTACCAATGGTTATAGCAGGAAAGCACTAACAGCTGAAGAGGATTAAAAGGCAAAATAAGCAAAGGAATCAGAAGGACAGTCAGATAGGTAGGTGGAGAACCAAGAAAAGACAGTGCCTTGGAAGCCCAGAGAGAAATGGCCAGGATGAAGGTGGTCAACACTATCAAATACTGCAGAGATATTAAGAAACATGAGGAGGTTTGGTTGTTCAGCCACTTAATAGGAATACAACCACCATCTTCAAAATCATTTCATATGGATGAGAAAATTAACCTATTTTGCCTGGCAGCAGAAAACAGGACTAAGAGAAATAGGTAGAAAATGAAAAGAGGAAAAATTATCTCACCCACAATGTAATAGGCTGCCTTGGGAGGTAGGGAGAGAAGGGAAGATGGTTGTCTACCTATTGGGATATTGTAAAGAAGCTTTGCCCTCTTTCTGTATTATGAATCCAAAGCAGAATTTCTTTATCTTTTTTGTGTCACGGATCTCTTTGTCAGTCTGATAAAGCCTACTGACTTCTCAGAATCATGTTTTAAATTCATAAAATAAAAAAGACCACAAAGGAAACCAATTATAGGAAATACAGTTATCAAAATATTTTTAAGAAACAAGTTAGTGGAACCTAGGTTAAGAACACCTGATCTTTAAAAAACTAGAGAGTCCTTTAAAAAATAATCTGGTTTGTTTCCCCAGTTGATAAGTGGTCTAAAGATATGGCTAGCCAGTTAGTTCTCAAGGGAAGTAACTATTTATATTCACATGAAAAAATGATACAAATTACTAATAATTAAAGAAATGCAAATTGAGGCAACTAGGAGGTTCTACCTCATACCATCACGTTGGCAAAATTAACCAAAAAAGGAAAATAACAAATATTGGTGGGGCTGTGGGAAAACGGTAGACTTGGTATGTTATTCATGGAGCTTGTGAATTGTTACAATATTCTGGAAAGGAATTTGTAATTGTTACTATGCCCCAAATGTTACAAACTGTGTATATCCTTTGACTCAACAATACCATTGGGAGGCTTATACTTCAAAGAGATGAAAGGAAGAATAAAATGTCTTACATGAACAAAAATATTTACAGCAGCTCTTTCTGTTCAGATAAAGAACTGGAAACCAAGAGACTGCCCTATATAAATGTAACAAAATACTATTTTGTGCTTCCAAAATTACAGATGAAACAATTTCAGAGAAACCTAGAAACACTTGTGTAGACTTGTGCAGAATGAAGTGAGCAGAATCAAAAGAACAATTTATCCTATGACAACACTGTGAAAAAGAAGATTTTTGAAAGACTTAAAAATATGACTTCAGAGAAAATAAAGATTGCTACATACCTGCTGACAAAGAAGTGATAGATTAATATGATGAATAATATATATACAGATTTGGTCTTGGCCAACATGGGAATTTTTTTTTGCTTGATTATGCATATTTATTATAAAGATCTTTTTTTTTCTTTCCACTCCCCCACCCCAGGAAATGGGGATGGGGAGGAAGAAATGCTTCATAACTGAAATTTTTAAAAAAAAATTAATAATAATCTGGCTTAGAAGACCTGATCGACTGTTGATATCCAGTATAACCAAGGAGTTCTAAACAGGCAGCATAATACAGTAGAGAAAGAACAAAGTTTGGATTAAGAGGAAGCCTAGGCTTCAATCACTGGCTCCAACTTCCACTTGCTAGGACACCGTGGACAAGTCTTATCTAATTTATAAACTAGAAATAATAGTCCTTGCTTTCCTTACCTTACAGGGCTATGATGTTGAAAGCCCATTGTAAACCTTAAGGTATAGAACTGTAAGTAATTATTATTCTTAAACCCTCCTAGCATTTTTGAACCAGACATACAAACTGGTGACAGAGGATCACTGACATGAATAGCACCCTAAAACACTGTTCGGTTTTTTTTCCCCTATTATCTCACATAGCACCAATCTAGCCTCTCTCACCAAGACACTGCCTCAGA
Organism: Vombatus ursinus; assembly: GCF_900497805.2. Taxonomy (NCBI): domain Eukaryota; kingdom Metazoa; phylum Chordata; class Mammalia; order Diprotodontia; family Vombatidae; genus Vombatus; species Vombatus ursinus. The sequence continues at coordinate 10,667,398 of NW_020954596.1, read as the reverse complement.
AAGTTCCGAGAAAACACTCACTAGTTCCTGTTAATGTGAAGAAACTACCCCCTGAGAAAAGGAAGCTGTTTTTCCTCTGTCATCCCCCTAACCCCACGCCATCAGGGTGGGGGGTCGCTGATGGACTTCAGTGGCCTCTCACCTCCACTTCCCGGACGACTCGAATGTGAAAGAAGACTGAGCCTCTTCTCGAGCTGCAGAGCTTCATGGGCCACTCTCTCTTCCATGGATGATGGGTTTGTATTTGGATCTAAATACAAAATGGGGGAAGGGGAAGGCAGCAGGATATAATGATCAACCACAACAAGATAACACATTTCTCCTCCCCGCTCCCTGAAATTAAATCCCCTCACTCTTCACCACTCTAATGTTATATCTACTCTGGCACAGTCATGTGAATTTGAATCTTGAGAGGAACTCATTCTCTAGAACAGGATGAAGTGCCCAGCTTAGTTTTATTTAGGCTGCTTTGAGTGGCAGGTTTCTATCTTTCATCATCGTTGACAGGCAATCTGGACCATTTGGGTCCCACCCCTCAGTGTACCCTCATAAACTGGGTTTTCACTTTGTCTCAGTGACCAGAGCTAACTTTGAGGAAAGCCCCAAAGGTGCCAGGTAACTATAACACCCTCCGCTTCATTCTGCTAGTGTAGATAAAAGGAATATGGGTAAGAAGACAGAAAAGTTATCAACTGGATGTTGGCTAAAATGAAACTAACTGGGTCTAAAAATATGAAGACTCAGATTTCCACAGGTGTCTACTAATGGATTATCATTAGCTCCAGAGAAGTATGATTAAGTTAAAGTAAAAATGTTGTCGGACAGTTGTTTTTCAATCATGTCTGACTCTTTGTGACCCTGTATGGGGTTTTCTTGGCAAAGATACTAGAGTAGTTGGCCATTTCCTTCTCCACTTCATTTCACAGATGAAGAAACTGAGGCAAACAGGGTTAAGTGATTTGCCCAGGGTCACACAGCTTGCAAGTGTCTGAGGACAGATTTGAATTCAGGAAGATGAGTTGTCCTGACTCCAGGTCCTATATTCTATCTACTGCACCACCTAGCTGCCCTTACAATAAATTTTAATTTCATTCAATTTCAACAAAGACTTATTAATTATTATACGTACTCTAGTGTGGTATGTTAAGCACTAGGGATACAGAGGTGAAAAATGGTCCTCAGGGAACTTACAGTCCAATGAGGGTATTTATATCGTATACACAATTAAGTATGATACCCTTTAGAATGAGATTTGCTTTGGGCATAAAATTCAGAGTGGGGAAAGACAGGATGTAATCCAACAAACTGCTTTGGGGAATAGGATATGCTAGGTAACAGTCAAATTCTTGGATCCCTAATGCACAATCCCATAATCCATGGTCTCAATATCAGAGGCGTCAAACAGCAGCATATAGAATCAGAAAATCACAAAAGAATATTGTCTACAATGTATCACATTTTTATTTATTTTGTTAAACATTTTCCAGTTGCATTTTAATCTGGTTCTGAGTTTTCCTGGCCAGCAGGGAGTTTGACATCTCTGTTCTACAACATTACTGAAATCAGGAGATACAATTGTTCACAAATGATAGGGCTTTCTCAAGCTCTCAATGCACAGACTGACAAGCGGCTGAGTTACCAGTTTACAATGAACACCCTAAAAACAACAACAACAACAATAATGATAATAATAACTAATTTACATGCCACCTTCAGGTTTGCTTGTTACTTTCTCCACAACAGCTGGTATTCAAGCCCAAATCCTCTGACTCCAAATCTAAAATTTTTTCTACTATACCACGATGTCCCCTAAGGCCACATTGGCTCCAAATCAATGGTTTAGTTAAAAAAAAAAAGGCATGAGGCTGAGCCTAGTTTTATCTTTCACTGTCCCCTTGGTCCCTTTAACGTCTGACTTCATAGTGAAAAGGATTCCAAGGGAATAACTTCCCAGAATCCATTAGAGCAACCTGGTTTCAAAAAGAATCACAGGATTTTAGCACTGTAAGAAAACTTGTTGCATTTCAATTGGTTTCCTTGGCAGAGACACTAGAGCAGTTTGCCATTTCCTTCTCCAGCTCATTTTACAGATGAGGCACTATGGCAAACAGGGTGCAGTGACTTGCCCAGGGTCATTCAGCTAGTAAATGTCTGAGACCAGATTTGAACTCTTGAAGATGTGTCTGCTTGATTCCAGCCCAGCACTCCATCTACTTCACCACCTAGCCACAGTAAGGAACCTTAAAGATTATCTAATCAGAGAGGCATAGCTCAGCATCTGGAAGGGACCTCAGAAGCCATCTAATTCAATCCTTTCATTTTACAGGTAGGAAACCAACGTACCGGAAAATTAAGTGATCTGCCCACAGTCTGTCTCTCTCTGTCTCTCTCTCTCTCACACTCCCACACACACACACACACACACACACACACACACACAAAATAACAGAAATAAGATTTGAACCTAGATCACCTAACTCCTAATCCAGTGCTCTCACTTCCCACTGCCTCTTCAAGATGAGACAGGTTTGGATACTTTCAAACTGCATTACTATAGAACACTTAGCGTCTCTGAAAATCAGTCTCCTTATCTGCCAAATGGAGACAAAAATATTTATACTGTGAGGAAAGGGCTTTGCTAACGTGAAAGCAGTATAGGAAGGAGACCTGGTATTAGGAGGTAGGTAGAGCAGGAACATTCAGTTCCATTTTTTTTTCAGATGAGAGGTTAATCTCCTTGCCAAGGTCAAATAGCTGAATAGCCTCAAAACCAGCAATAGAATCCAGCTCTTCTGTTTCTAAGTTTCCTTCCTCCCCTAAGATCCTGCCCCACCTCTAAAGCCCTCCAAAGCTGCTTACTAGAACACCTAAAAACTGTTTCTGCCAAGGCAGCAAGTTAATGTTGGTCAACCATTGCAGACTTTGTGGATTATAAATACTTCAAAGCTTCAGATTAACATCACGCCCCAACCAGATGTTGGTGGCAATCTGGAGGGTATTTCAACAAGATTACTGTCAAGAGTTTAAAAATGCCTGGCATCCTTAGCAGCCATCGTACCAATGGCTATCCTTCCTTTTAACTGTAAGCCCCCCCCCCACCTAATTACATGAGGAATAGATCAGTGCAGGAGGAGGGCCTAGCTGTCTCAGAAACATAGCCAATTTATCCTCATTCTCTAAAAAGAGGCAGCAGCATCACCAAGGCACCATTGAATTTCTCTAACTCTAACTCTAACCAGTAGTCAGTTCAGCCTCCTGCTGATCTCTATCCATTGCTAGCGAGGAGGAGCTCATTACCTTTCAAAGCAGCCCAGTCTCATTTTTAGACATCACATTTTTAGGTAGTTTTCCTCTCACTGAGCCAAATTCTAACAACAATGTAACCTCTACCCATTGCTCCTAGTTTGGTTCTCAGGAGCAGAATATGACATTTTAAAACTCTGCATAAAATCTGAAAGCATGTTGATAAAAGTTTAAAAATGTAGACTCCCAGGCATCTGAAAATTGTTCCTTCTTCAAGATCTATGCTATTATGTTTCTCAGAAAAAGTAATCATTTTCCTTGACAAATTAATTGTTTAAGAAAAGTGAGTTATGTTTAACATGATTATACATGTATAACCTATATCAGATTGCTTGCTGTATTGGGCAGGGGGAAGGAGAGGGAGGGAAGGAGGGAAGGAGAAAAAATTGGAACTCAAAATTTTACAAAAATGAATGTTCAAAACTATCTTGACATGTAACTGAAAAAAATACTACTAAAGAAACATTTTTAAAAATAAAAGACTGATGGAAGGAAGGAAGGAAGGAAGAAGGAAGGAAAGAAGGAGAGGAGAGGAGAGGAGGGGCTTCTAATCAGGAGAGCTGGGTCTGGATCCTAGCTCTGCCAGATTAACTGTGTGACTACACACATGCAAGTCACTCTTTCCCAGACTCTATTTCCTTTTCTATAAAAGAGGATTAATATCACCAACTTCTCAAATATCCTTTTTGTTGTTCAGTTATTTTTCAGTCATGTCTGACTTTGTGGCTGTGTAAGGGGTTTTCTTGGCAAAGATACTGGAGTGGTTTGCCATTTCCTTCTCCAGCTCATTTTACAGATGAGGAAAGTGAGGCAAACAGTGACTTGCCCAGGATCAAGTAGCTAGTAAGTATACGAGGCCAGATCTGAACTCAGGGAGATGAGTCTTCCTGACTCCAGGTCTGGGACGCTATCTACTGTGCCACCTAGCTGCCCCATCAAATACCCTATCCACTTCTCAAAATTGTTGTGAGGTTCAAATAGGAAAGTAGAAGAAATACTCTGTAAATATAAAGTACTATATGCTAATAACCGCAGCTCACATTTGTATCCTGCTTCAAGTTTACAAACAGAATTTTTTACAACCACCCTTTGGGGTGGTTAGTGCAAGATAATTATCCATATTTTAAAAAGAAAAAAACTAAAGAGAAGGAATCTCAGAAAAGCAAAGTGAACTGGTCACACAGCTAATAATAATGTGTTGGAGCCAGGAGAAGAAGCATTATTATACTTGGAGTTCTCTGTTTGAGAGCTGGAAATCAGAAGCATAATTTCCCCTAAAGGCTTAGAGATCCTTGTCTTTTGAAGTTTTAAAATACCTCCCTGTCTTGTCTTTCTTTTGTTGACTCCTTTTGGGTAGTTAATCCAGGCAAACTGCTTCAGGGACTTGAAGAGGACAAGATGAATTCCACGATACACTGTGAAAGTTAATTTCCTACAGATGAGGGAAAGGAAGGAAAGAATTCTAGATAGAACTAAAGAAAATACAAACTCTTTGGCTCAGCCTTTAAGACTTTTCACAATCTAGCTTCAACCCTCCTTGAGTCCTTTACCAAAAGGTCTTCTTAATACTCTAGATCCCAGCCAAACTTGACTAGGAACTGGGTCCTGACTCTACCCTGCCTGCCCCAACTCATCACCACATATGTTCATTACAGTGTGAAAGCATGCCCACTTTTCATCTCTGCCTACTGAAATTCCTCCCTTCCTTCAAAGCCCAGCTCAAGTGCCATCTCCTTCATGAAGTCTTCCCTTACTCCCCTAGCTAAAAGTCATCTTTACCTCCTTAAATTTTATAGCATTTTGAACATCACCACCACCTTGGCACATACTCCTTGCATTTGTGCATTTCATTGCATACATAGTAGATGCCTAACATGGTCCAGTGAGAAAAGAGCTACGTTCAGAGTCGGTGGACCTGAGTTGGAATCTCTACCTTGCCTCTGCCACCTGTGTAACTGTGGATAAATCATGTAACCAGTCCAGGCCTCTGCCTCCTCATCTTTAAAGTGAGGGGATTGCACTAGATGATTGATAAGGTGCAAGCCAATGTTCCCCTGTTAGATTACAAGCCTCTTGATGAAGAGAACTTTCTGTATCTTTGTATCCCCATCTCTGGCTTGCCCATAATAGATGCTTAATCAATGGTCATTGAATTTGTTGGCATTAATCATGTGAGCTATCTGATTTCCATGCACTATATCCAGGCATGTATGTAGATAGGATGAGGAATGACCCATACCACCGTAAGAGAGAAGTAGCTAGGTAACACAGTGGTTGGAATTCTGGACCTAAAGTCAAGAAGCTCTGATTTCAGATCCAGCCTCAGACATTTACTAGCTGGGAAAGTTGCACCCGCTGTCTGCCTCAGTTTCTTCATCTGTAAAATGGGGACAATAAAAGCACCTACTTCCCAGGGGCAGCTAGGTGGCACAGTGGATACAGAGCCAGTCCTGGAGTCAGGAAGACCTAAGTTCAAACCTGGCCTCAGACACTTACTAGCTGTGTGACCCTGGACAAACCATTTAACCCTGTTTGCCTCAGTTTTCTCATCCATAAAATGAGTTGGAGAAGGAAATGGCAAACCATTCTTTGCCAAGAAAATCCCAAATGGGGTCACAAAGAGTCAGACATGACTGAAACAACTCAACACTCCCCAGGGGCATTATGAGGATATGATAAAATAATATTTTCAGCTCAACAAATTTTAAAACACTATATAAATGCTAGCTATAGTTATTATTAAACATTTATTTGTTAATTATAACTACAGTAGGAGCTTCTATGTAGCAAGTAACCTGCCAACAAGGACTTTCGCCTGTACTAGCATACCCTCTGAGATCCCAACTACCTCCTCTGAACTGGGGCTAAATGTACGTGCCTAAGTAATAGAATCCCAGGATGACAGAATTTAAAGCCTTACCTTACATGGGCAACACAGTAACAAAACCAGGATTTATACTCACAACCCATGACTCTAAATCAAGTTTTCCTTCCACCACACCACACTGACTCTTTGAATAGAATTTAATAGCTAAACCAGTTATGCAGCCTGGGCATCTGATCACCCAAACTCCATTTTTTTTAATAAATACAGCAACTTCCATTGACATGGTATTGACATTTAAGGACTACAAAGCACTTTCTTTACAACTCTAAACTGTAGGTAATGTAAGAACCATCCCCATTTTATATGTGAGAAAACTGAAGTGAAATAACTTACCCGGGGCCATATGACTAGTAAAATGTCAGAGCCAAAGCTAAAGCCCATGCTTTCTCAACCACATCACTACTGTCTTCCTCTACTGTCTCCTCTGAAGCCTGCCACTCACCAGTAGAATCCCAAGTTTAGAGCCTAAGACCAGACCTGAAGATGGCAGGCAGATAACAAAATATGAAAGTTCTGAAGGAAATAAGGATACTGAAATATACAGATAACAAATTTGGGGAGCCTCTGGTTAAATTAAGAAGAAATAAGTCCAATGGAACATGGCCATTTTGAAGATTCATTCAGACCTTGTATATAAGCATGGTATCCTACGCGTGAAATCACAGGACCAGACGAAGTACATATTTACCAAGAAGAACTATCATTAGCAAGTTGTGATAGACAATTCCTTAAAGGGATCCTAGTCAATCCATTATGTAAGTCTTGACACTTGCTGTATAGCAGACTCAATGGCAACTCAACCTTTGTGCTTGGCTCTTAGATTCCTTTATGTTCAGGGGGGAAATTCTCACCTCTGGGAAACCCAGAGAGAAGATTAAACAGCCACATGACAATCTGGGTCACATTTCCCAAATACCATTCTGGCAAAGGGATGGAAATTCTGTCCTTGCCCAAACTAGTTAACAATGCAAACCTTTCTTCTGATGAAGAAATGCCTTTGGATAAAATCAAAACAAAGACTGCTCTGGTCCAGTGACCTTACTGAAACCCATTGAGCCTTTGCCTGCAAAAGGCTTTTGCCTCTTACTAGCCCCTCACCTGCAGCATCTGCCCAGCTTCACAGACCTCCCTCCTCTAAAGACCCATAGAGCTTTCTGGCTATAGCAGTCATCTGCTAAGTAATCATCAGATATTGTCTTGTAACAGCTCTTTTTGCTGCTGTCAAGAAAAGTTATTTAAATTATGTGAAAAGTTAAATAATTTAACTTTTTAACTATTTAACATCTGAAAATTTTAACTGTTCAACTTTTGCCAGGCTCATTTAACTAACTTTCAAAAAATTAACTATTTAACTTTTCTTACACTCATTTTCTATCCTTCCAACTAGAACTCCGCCCCCAAAAAATAGAATTGGTTAGATCTCCAGCAATCATCCAGTCCAATCCATATCCTCTTGACAAATGCCTGAGTGGTCATCTGGATATAAATGAAAATCTCCAGATATGCGTTATTCACTGCTCCCCAGTGAAATTCATCCTCCTGGTAACTGCAAAGACTTATGCACTCACAGAATCTCAGCACAGAATGGGACCTCAGAAGCCATCTAGTGTAAGGCATACTCACAAAAAATATCCCTGACATATGGCCATCCAAACCTCACTTGAAGACCTCCGAGTGATACGGAACTTACTAGAGACTGGAGTCAAAATCTACTTCCCTGTAACCTTCCCACCCCAGGGATCCCAATTCTGCCCCCTGGGGCCAAACATAACAAATCTAATCCCACATGTCAGACTTGCAGCTATTTGAGGACAGTGATCATGTTACTTCCTAAGTCGTCTTCTCTTCAACTGGCTAAAAGCATCCCTATTTCCTTCATTAGTTCCTTGTATAGAATGGGCTCTAGTCCCTTTACCATACTGATCGCCCTCCTCTGGATACACTTTGAAAGGTGGTTTATGCCCTTCCTGAGACATAGAACTCAAAACTGATGTGGTATGACAAGAATAAAGGATAGAGGAAGTATTGTCTCTTTCCCTAAGGACACGAAACTCGCTTCTCATGCAGATTTGTATCCAAATTATCCAAAGGGTTCAAAAAACTGAAAGGAAGCATAAAACCACTGAAAAACCCAGTTTAAGAAAATTCTGGGGGTAGCTAGGTGACAACACTTACTAGCTGTGTGACTCTGGGCAAGTCACTTAACCCCATTTGCCTAACCCAAAAAAAAATATTCTGCTTTTCTTGTGGTCTCCAAACTCACTGCCATTTTCCTAGTTCTTAAAGACTTAATCAGTACTTTCTTCACAATGTCTCCGTGAGGAAGGTCACACAAATATTATGAACTCTTTTGCTCATTAGCAATGGAGGCACAGAGACTTCAGGTAACTTCCCTGGGAATCATGACAGCCAGGATTTGAACCCATTCTCTATGGCTAAGAGGTAAGTGTTTTTTTTTTCTTTTGTATTTCATCATGGTCTTTTCTTGTCTCTGTCTCCTATTAAAAAAAAAAAACATGACCTTTCTCTCACCTTCACCTGCCAGATAACCATGCAAGAATAAGGCCCTGAATGTAGCAGGAACTTGGATAAATAAATATATAGTGAATTAAGATATAACTGTGACAAACTCACAAACCAGCAGCAGGGGGAGTCAGCGCCCTTCCTAACAAAAAGTATCACACCACACTAATGAAAAATCAAACCAAAGTAGATGGATGGGAGCAATACTACCAGACCTGGAAGGACACTGGTTCTAGGATTCTGTGAGGTGAGTCCTAGGATGAAACTCTCCTAGGCAGCAGAAAGAGTCTGGACCACTTTCAAGAGATGTGGGTATTAATGCTGGGTCCAAAACCTAGTGGCAACTTATCACCCTTCTCTGAATGTCCTCATCTGCAAAATGAGGGCAGTGATACTTGCACCTGCAAGGAAAGTTCTTTGTAAACTTAAAAGTGCTTTAGAAATATGTGGTTGTTTTTAACAGCTGCATTAGAAGGGCCCTTAGAGAGCATTTAATCTAGCCCTTTCACTTTATTTTTTTAATTCCCATTTTTTCCTCATTTTAATTTTCCTTATTCCCAGTCTAGAATTTTTAATATTGCCTTTCAAGAAATATAAAACTCCCTTCCCTCCTTTTCCAGCTATGCATTCTCATCCATCTTTGTCATTATCCTTAAAAAAAATGTTATCTGTGGTATCTGAAGCCTCACCTGTTATGATTAAGAGCTGGGTACTAGGGATGACTGGCAAGAGCCCTATCTCATCTGGGCCCAGTTTTGTGCTCTGTTCAATGTTCATAAAGTATTGTTGTGTGAGGTTCCTGTTCCCAAGTGTGGCAAAGTACAGAAATGAATGGCCAGGGCACCCAGTGGCTTAGCTGCCTGGGTAGTCTGAGGTCTCCTGCCGTCTCCCTCTGGGTCTGTTTTGGTTGACTTTGGCTGGCGTCTCTCTGGGGAAGGCAGGCAGAAGCTCATGTGGCATTTCTGTGTTCATCTGGTCATTTGTATGTGGTCCATATGTGTATGGTACTCTGTCTGAAGCCATGACAAAAAATACATCAAAGAGGGAGTCTTGTCCCACATGGCAAAAGAAAAGAGATCTCCAAAGTCCCAACATCCTGTGGCCAATAAACTCTCTTGTTTAGAACACAAAGCTAATGCAATGAGGCCAAGGTCAAAGATTAAACTACTTAGAAGTTGGCTAGCTTAGCTCTGCCCACAGCCACTACATAGCTTGGGAGGAAAGACAAGACAATTCACAGCACATGTCATAGTGACGGGGTGGACAGCATCCTTTTTTTGTGTACAAAGGACAACACCAGCTTTCCATACACAATATGCTCACACAGGGCTGCTTCTGGCAACTGCTTTGACTCAACCCATCTGGATGAATGGAGCCAGGAAAGAGTTCAAATATCCATCCTGAGGTACAGGCAAGACTGATGCAGACTGGACCAACAAAAGATTTTGGCCACATATGAACCCATCTCAATTGTATTTACTAATTCCACTTCTTAAGTCTCCACCAAATCTAATTCAAATGCCATCTCCTGAATAAAGTCTTCGTCAAGTCCCAAAGGAATGTGAACTCTGCCTCCTCTCCACTCTCCCAGCATGGCGTCTGTACCTCTAATGCACTAATCTCATTCTATTTTGTTTCCTAGTTTTATGTGTTCCTATGTGTCTTTCTACTGGGCATTGTGGTCTAGGGGAAAGAGCATTGGACTTAGAGTCAAGAGAGACCTGAGTTCAAATCCTAACTACAGCACCCATTAATTGTGTGCCTATGGCCAAGTCATTTAACATCTCTAACCACCAGATTCCTCATCCGTAAAATGTGGATAATAACAGAACCTACCTTCATGGGGTCATCCTGAGGAAGAAATCAGATCAGGTACATGAAGTATTCTTCCAGTCTCAAAGTTCTATAAAAATGTAGGTTATCACTAACCCATTATTACTACTGGACCACAAAGTTTCTTAAGTACAGGCACTTGAGACAGCAAGAAGCAACAGGATTTGGAATAAGAAGCCCTGCTTTCAAGTCCTAGACTAGCCTCCACTTATTAATTCTGTGATCTAGGAAAACTCATTTAAACTCTGAGCCTCAATGTCCTTATCTGTCATCTGCGGGTAGCAATATATATATATATATATATATATACACACACACACATACATATATATATACACACACACATATATATACATATATATACATACATATATATATACACACACACATATATATATACACACACATATATATATATATATACACACACACACTATTTACCTCACAGGGTCTTTGTGAGAAAAAGGCTTTATAAATTGTAGATACTATACAAATCAGAATTGCTGTTATTCAGATCTGCATAATATTAGTAATTCACTTTCAAAAGTAAGGGAGGAATTTTAGTAGACTGTAAGTAAGCCCAATGAATTAACAATACCCTATGGAAGTCAAACAAACAAATAAGATCTTAGGCTATATTAATAAAGGGAAAATGTCCAGAACAAGGAAAATAAGTGTCCCTGCCCAGGTGAAACAGATGTGATATACTCTGTGACGTTCTGGTGGTCTTGTTGTAGGAAGGCTCTAGTTCAAATCTAGCTTTAGATACTTACTAGCTGTGGCACCCTGGGCAAATCACTAAATCTCTGACTGCCTCAACTTGCCCATCTGTAGGATGGGGTTAATAATAGCACCGAGTTTCCAAGGCTGTTGTAAAGATAAAATAAGATACTATTTGTAAAGTGCTTTGCTTTATATCTAAATATATATTTATATATATTATTTTCATGAACATGCAGAAGAGGGCAACCAGGCCAGTGAAAAGATTAGGAGATTGTGCCATACAGGTATCAGTTAAAGGAACTAGAAATATTTTTCCTAGAGAAGAGAAGACTTAGGAGAGAGATATGACAGCTGCCTTCAAGTATCTAAAATGTTACCATGTGGAAGAGAGAAGATTCATTGGAAGACAAAAAAGACAAAACTAAGAGCCATGAGTAGAAGTTACAAGAAGGCAAATTTCAGTTCAATTTGAGAAAAAAACTTCCTTTTAATTAGAGTGGTCCAGAATTAGGCTAGGTTGTTTTAGCTGGTCATCGGGTCACAGATTTAGAGATGGAAGAGGACTCTAAGTTATCTGATCTAGCTTCCTTTTTACATATAAGGAAACAGAGGCCAAAAGATGCGACTTGTCCAAAGACACAAAAATAAGAAGGGGTATGGGCAGAACTCAAACCTAGTTCCTACAACCCTTCTTCAACTACATCCATCTACTCTAAGTCTTTGGGCAGCAATCTGTTAGATAGTCATTTGTTGGGGAGACTATAAAGGGGCGTCTTCTCCAGGTAGAATTAGACAAGCTAACCTCTGAGCTTCCTTTCCATTCTGAGAGTCTGTGATTCCATTAATATCTTACCCAGAGATATCTGTGTGAGTCCCTAAAAATTTCCATTATATCTGTATAGTTCCCATCGACATTTTAAAATTTTTACTATGGCCACTAGTGGAACAGAGTCAAAAAACCTCAACAAGACTCAGGATGGCTCAGAGTTCTTCATATTTCAATACTTCAAACTTGTGGCCAGTTTTCCAAAGGTGACCAAATCTATAAGTTTTTCTTAGAAATCTAAAACACCTGACGAACAATGGGTTTAATGTACTAATTAAAAAGGACCTTAGAGGACATTTCCTCTCATTCTACAAAGGAAGAAACCTCAAGGCCCAAAGGAAAACTATTTGTCTGAGGTCACACAATGAGTTGGGACAAAAACTCAGTTCTTCTAATTCCCAGTCCTGTTCCCTGCCCACCAGTAATACCTAAGGCAGCTGCCTGTCAAGTCTGGTTTACAAAAGAGTTCAGAGAGACTTTATCTCTCTAAATCCTACCAGCTCCCAGATCATCTCAGTTAATTTTGGTCAGAGACCTATACAAACCCTTGGAATAGCAGCTCCTAACCACAGCTTAATGGAAAACCATATGATTTGGCATAGCCATCAAAAGGCAACACCCTAAAGCATTATTTCAAAAGCTCCAAATACACAGATTTTCCCCGGATGTTCCAAAGTCTCATCTTTCAGCCTGCCTACTCCTCCCCTTACAAGGCTTGCTCAGAAGCACTAACATATGACATTTCTTCATCCCTTCAACTGCAAGGCAGCATGAGTCTTTGGAAACCATAAATACACTCATGTCTATTTCTCCTGCTGCAACCACAACAAAGTCTAGGCAGTTTTTATTTTTGAATAAGCAAGAGGACTGTGTTTCTCCAAAATAGAACACTTTTAAGGAAATAGGATAGTGCAGTGAAAAAAGAGTATTGAACCTGTAAGCCACACAGTGCTAGTACATAGTCTCCCTTTACTTACTCTGTGACCTTGAGCAAGTTAATTCATTTTTCTGAACCTGTCTCCTCACCTATAACAAAATAGGGCTGAGGGTCAGATCCTCCAATCCTAAGGTTCCTTTCGGATTTAAAATTACAGGAGCAAAGGGAATATAAACAGGATTTAGAATTTGAAGGCACCTTAGAAATAATTTTCCAGAGGAAACTGAGAACCAGAAGAATTAAGTAATTCTAAGGCCCAGTTCAACCATTTACTAGCTTTGTGACTTTCAGCAAGCCATTCTTTCTCTATAATCTTCAGTCTTCCTCTCCGCCAAATGGGGATGATAACAATGTAAAGATCAAATGAGGCAATCAAGCGAAAATGTTCTGTGGCCACAAAGTACTAGACAGTCATAAGCCGGTATTATTTAGTGGTCCATTTAGGACAAACAAAACAGAGACCAGTCCAGGTTGTAACAGGAATGTGAATGAGCTGAGAGGACAGCAAGAGAGAGCTAGGTGCCTGGGACTGATACATCTGGACTGCGGTGACATTTCGGAATGAAAACCACCCTGCATCCCAGGGTGTGGCATCTGCAACCTGCCATTCCAAGTGGAGCCGCAAGCACTAGCCTAGGCAGGCGCCAACACCAAGGGGTCACTCTACACTTCTTATATTAACCTGGGAGGACCGGACGCAGGCCAAAGGGGCCTTTCGTGGGGGAGATGCCCCGGACGATACAGTCGAAAAGAAAGCTGATCTGCTCTCCTTCTGCGCAAGAAAGGAAAAATACACCAGCCCCTGGAAAAGAAGAAAAAGAGGACATTATCAATCTAGGCTCTTGTTTTGACAACTGGGCAAAGCATTTAAAAAAAAGATTCTACAGACACGGTGTCCTGAAGAATGCGGACTGCTCGGCACCAGAGGAAATCAGTGTGATTTGTGAGCCAAGAATAAAATGACCCAGTCTAACCCCAGCACACACCAAGAAGGAGAAGCAAAGGCAGATTCTATACTTAGTTAATCACTTCTCTAGTCCGAATACACCTCAGGAGGGAGAATCATGCAAATGAAGTGAAAAAAATTAGAGCAGCTTAAAAAATGAGCACCATAATGGAGCTGCTGGATTTTTACGTTCTCACTGCTATGTGGATCCTTAGCATTTCCCATGGCTGCTGACACAAATGATGTATCTCAGCTGAGAAAGAAAAAAACCTTCCTATAACAATGAAAACCAAAACACTTTTCTCATTGACATAACATGTCTAATTAGACGGTAAATCTTTAATTGGTGATGGCAACATGGATGGAAAATTGTAACTGTATCATTGTCCAACAAGGGGTAAAGAAGACTAAAAAATTCTTTCTTGCCCGGAATTTTGGAGCACATTCTGTTCACTCTTAGAGACCTGGGATCTAGTTAAACAAGCTATGTGACTGTGGCTAAATTCCTTCACCACTCTGAACCTCAAGTTTCTCATTTGTAAAGTGGGGAACTGGGCTAAGTGACCTTTAAAGCCCCCTCTTGCTCCCAACTTCTAGGATATCTGAGCATAGTTAGACCTAGTTCTCAAGCTTTTAATCCCAACAATTAGGGATTTACAATTTAAAACCTACAAAGCAGTTTCTTGAGGGCCACCTGCTTTTTACTCTTTATTTTATTGATCAATCAGTCCATAATCAATCAATAAACATTTTAAGTGCCTACTCTGTGCCAGGCACTATGCTAATAAACATTAGGGATACAAAAAGAGGCAAAAGACAGTCCCTGTCCTCAAGAAGCTCACAACCTAATTCTACTTTATCAACTTCATTCTGAGTCCCCTCATAACAAACACGGCCCCAAATAAGAATTGAGACTCCCTGAGAAAGCCAAAGAAGGGGCAGAATCGAAATGATGGAGTAAAAGACAAAGAAGCATGGCAGCCATCATGGTGGCACAGAGAGCTAACAATGTTCATGCATTCATTATTTATAGAACACCTACTATGATACTGAGTAAAGTCCTGGGATTGGAATAAGCTATGGTCCTGGGCCTCTTTGAGGAGGATAAGACATGGACACAAATAGTTATTACAGAGGCAAGCACATGATCAGTGTCACAAGAGAACAAAGAAAGAACAGTGGAAGCCAGAGAAATGACAGCATAGAGTGGCCCATGAGTTAAGTCTTTAAAGACTGAGAGGTGGAGGAGGAGGCAGAGGAGGAGAGATGGGCATCTAAACCCAGGAAAGAGTATGAGCAAAGGTCAAAGGGGAGAAAGCACAGAAAGCTATAACAAAAAACAATATTATAAGGGCACTACAGAAGGGGAGCTAAGTACTACATGAGAATTTTTGGGCATAGGAAAAGAGCCACAGAGGGACCATATGAAATGGTTTATAAAGTACAAGTGGGTCACTCCCCAGTTGATAAATGGTCAAAGGATATGAACAGGCAGTTCTCAGAGGAAGAAACTAAAGCTATCTATAGTCATATGAAAAAATGTTCTAAATCACTATTGATTAAAGAAATGTAAATCAAAAAGACTCTGAGGTATCACACCACACCTATCACATTGGATAACATGACAAAATAGGACAATGATAAATGCTGGAGAAAATGTGGGAAAATTGGAACACTAATGCATTGTTGGTGGAGTTGTAAAATGATCTAACCATTTTGGAGAGCAATTTGGAACTATGCCCAAAGGTCTATAAAAATACCACTTCTAGGTCTATATCCCAAAGAGATCATAAAAACGGGAAAAGGACCCACATGCACAAAAATATTTATAGCAGCTCTTTTTGTGGTGGCAACGAACTGGAAACTGAGGGGATGCCCATCAATTGGTGAATGGCTGAAAAAGTTGTGGTATATGAATGTAACAGAATACTGTTGTGCTATAAGAAATGATGAGCAGGCAGACTTCAAAAAAACTTGGAAAGACTTACACGAGCTGATGCAGAGTGAAATAAGTAGGACCCGGAGAACATTGTACACAATAACAGCCACATTATGGGATGACTGACTTTGATAGACTTGGCTCTTCACAGCAACGCAAGAATCTAAAGACAACTCCAAAAGATTCATGATGGAAATTGCTATCCACACCCAGAGAAAGAAATATGGAGTCTCAATGCAGATAGAAGCATACTATTTACTCTCCTTTTCCTTCGTTGTTTTGTTTTATTGCTTCATTCTCGTGGTTTCTTTCATTAGTTCTAATTGTTCTTTACATCACGATTAATGGGAAAATATGCTTACCATGAATGTATATATAGAACCTATATCAGATTGTACACCATGGCGGGGGGGAGGGGGAATGTGGGAGAGGGAGAAAATTTAAAACTCAAAATCTTATGGAAGTAAATGTTGAAAATAAAAACAAATTGAAAATAAAAAATAAATTAATTAAATTTTTAAAAAAGGACAGGTGGGAATCCAATAGGCAAAAGTAAGGAGGAGGGCATCAGAGGCATGGGAAACAGGATAAATAAAGTCAAGGAGGGGAAATATTTGGGGAAAGGAAGGGGGATGTTGTGGGGAGGGATAATTCTGAGGGAAGATGAACTGGGACCAGGGTTATACTGGTAGATGTTTTTAAAATGACTCTCAAAAAAAAAAAAAGTTCACACAGCACACTTTTAATTTGCCTTTTTAACATTTTCCCTATTGTTTTCTTTGTTGATTATTGATTATCTCA
This sequence comes from Vombatus ursinus, assembly GCF_900497805.2. Classification (NCBI taxonomy): domain Eukaryota; kingdom Metazoa; phylum Chordata; class Mammalia; order Diprotodontia; family Vombatidae; genus Vombatus; species Vombatus ursinus. The sequence goes on along the minus strand of NW_020954596.1, from coordinate 10,650,680 downwards.
ACAATCAACAAAACAACAAATGAAGCCCTGATTTAGAGGGTTTGCTGATTTCCGAGGTGTAAATTCTCACAATGACAATTTAACAACTGGCTCTCATGAGATGGTTTGAGCTGGTACCAGCACATCTCTGACTGGAGCAGTCAGTCTACTAGCATTTATTAAGTACTACCATTAATAGGCACTGCATTATAGTTTTGGGTTACAAAGAAAGGCAAAAGGCAATCCCTGCTCTCAAGCAGCTCACAGTCTCACAGAGGAGACAACATGCAAGCAACCATGTACAAACAAGTTATATACATAAGATACATACAAACAAGATACATATATATATACACACATACATATCTTATTCGTATATAATGTATAAGGATAAACTGAAGATAATGTACATATACATAAGGATAAATTGGATATAATTGATTGAGGGAAGGTGTAAAATTAATTAGAATTAAGAGGGATTAGAAAATGCTTCTTGCAGTAGGTGGGAGGGTATTGGATGGATGAATGGATGAAGAAAGCCCAGAGTGTGTTCTTCAGAAAACTCCATTTTGGCTGAAATAGAGAGCATCCCAACACCTCAAGAGCCTATAATTTTGGCAACATAGATACTCCATCTACTGACAGATTGTAACCTCTCTATTATTAAGGCAGGTCCTCAGACAACACGTATATGGTCAATAATTGCGCCTCTACTTGAAACCTTTCCAGCTTGGTGGAAAGCTATCAAGAATACACATAGCTATAAAGAACCTAGAGTCACATCTTTTCCATGATGAGGGGTTGTAAGACTTAAAGAAGAGGATATGGAGGTGCTTTTAATGTCAAGTACATGGAGGAGATTAATACAAGATAAGGCTGGATAGGTGGGATGATACTAGATTGCGGAAGGCTTTGAAAGGCCAGGAGAAACAGTATGAATTTTAGAGCAGGAGTTCTTAAACTGTTTGGATGTCACGGGCCCCTTTGGCAGTCTGGTGAAATCCATGGACCACCTTCTCAAATGATGTTTTTAAATACATAAAATAAAATACATAAAATTACAAAGGAAACCAATTATATCAAAATATAGGTATCCCAAAAATTGTTTTTAATAAGTTCATAGACTCCAGGTTAAGGATTCCTTCTCTAGAGGCATTAGGAAACCACTGAGATTTCTGAGCAGAAGAGTAGATAATGACAAGATTTATGGACAGGGAATGTTATTCTGATAGTGGTATGAAAGTTGGATGAGGAGGAGGCATAAAAAATGGAAGCAGAAAGACCTGTTGGGAAACTATTTCAATTGTCTAGGCAGGTAAGGATGCCTATGGTAGAATGGTGACAGTTGCAATAGAGGAGAGGGGATGGGGGCAAGAAGTGGTACTGAGGTGGAATTGATAAGTCTCTGCAACCTACTGGGCAGATATGACAGATGAGAGAGACCCACCCAACCAATGTCAGTGGGTTTCCAGCTTTCTCAAGGCATCTATTTCTTTATTGTGCAGATGACATCAAAACTGAACCTTTCCTCTCCACCCTCCTTGATGGGGATGAAAGAGAAACAAAAATATTTTGGATATAGTACCAATGACGTCATGTTTGTTTCTTATTAAATATCATAAATGAGCAACACATACTTTGTTTTAATTTCAAGAACCCACAATTTCCCCCAAACAAAGATATCAGCCCCTCTGGATCATGTTAGTGGATGAATTCATGAATTGCTATGGCCCAAAAAATTCATCCCTGTTGAACTGACCTTCCGGTGACGAGTTTCTCTGCTCTTACCTAGGCTGATCTGCAGATTAAAGTCATAGTCCATCAACAGGCCTGTCCTTGAAAGCTTTCCAACTTGGTAAAACCTACCCATGATTGTGTTCTGCTGGTAAAGCCTTTGAGAACCCAGGGTCACCACCATAGCATGATGAAGCTTTGGGTGAGGACTTCAATGAAGGAAATAAATAATTTGTGACAACAAAATACAGATTTTAGAAACTCAGGTTTCTAAAATCACTTCCAGCACTGAAATTCCATGTTCCTGGACAGTCTTACCACTCTCCCCACACCCCACCTTTAGGTGAGGGAGGTTGTCAATGGATTAAAGGGGTCAGACAACTCTTCGAAGTGAGGCACTGATCTTCCAAGGATGATTCTATAATTGAGGAGTGAAGCCAAAGTGTCTAAGTGAAAAGGGGGGGAGAATTTAAGAGGAAGGGGGAATTATTTTCTTTATTATCTTCTATTATTTTCTTTTTTGCAGACAGTACTCATTCAATAAATATGGACTTTATTTTCTAGTACTCCTAATCTCTCCCACTCTACAACTATTCTTCCCCTCACTGGCAGATGTTCCCAAATAACTGGATTCATCTAAAATCAATCATCCCTATCACACAATCTTACACTTGATTATCCACTCTTTGGTGTCATTGGCTAATTATATCATGGAAGTTAATCCTGCCTCCTTATCAAGTATACAAATATCTTAGGGAAGATAATCACATCTTTTTCAATTCAATTCAATTCAGCAAACATTCATCAAACCCCAAAATGAATTCACGGCCCCCACTGGGAATAAAAAGATAAAAATGACTCAGTCCCTCCTCTCAAGGAGTTTACAATCAAATATTTAAATTCAACCCATGCCTCTAACACTTCTTAACTATTTGATGTGGGGCAAGTCATTCTCTGAGTCTCAGTTTCCTCATCTGTAAAATGAAAGGCTAGTACAATCCATAGTACCTCTACTGTCAGGACTGTTAGGAGGATCAACATGTAAGACATTGTTATCCCATATCTGTTGTTGAGTTGTTGCTGAGTGCCTACTATGAGCACAGTATGAGCTGATCACCACAGGTGAATTTCTCTGATGTTCCCCAATGTTGAGTCACCCTAAAAAGAAATCCCTGCTGTGGCAAAGAGCATACCCACTTGCCTTGAGGAAAGTGTTATCAGGCTCACTTCACACATGGAGAAAATGAGGTGCAAAGATGTAAAGGAGTGGGTAGCTAACCCAGGTTTTCTGACTCTATGATCAGCACTCTTGCCCCAACAGTATCCTGCACCAACAACACTCCCATAATTTCTGGCTTGAGCTCAAGGCAAATTATTTTGGGGTATATTGAGACTCATTTGGGTTGGAAGAAAAGGCAGAGAGGTGTCACAGTGCATACAGTGTGAGACATGGAGTCAGAGATCTGAATTCAAATCTTGACTCAGACATTTAACTAGCTATGCAATGTTGGACATGTCACATAACCTCTTACTGATAAGAAAATCAGTTTCCTTATCAGTAAAATGGGAGTGATAATAATAGCATCTATCTCTGAGGGTTGTAGGGAAGATCAAATGAGACAGAGCCACTAGGAGGAACAGTGGATTGAGTGCCAGACCTAGAGAGGGAAGACTCATCTTACTGAGTTCAAATCTGGCCTCAGACATTTATTAGCTGTGTGACCCTTGGCAAGTCACTGAATCCTGTTTGCCTGAGTCTCCTCATCTGTAAAAGGAGCTAGAGAAGGAAATGTCAAACTATTCCAGCATCTCTGGCAAGAAAACCCCAAGCAGTTTTACAAAGAGTCAGATACAATTGAAACAAATGAACAACAACAACAAATATAAAGTGTTTTCGTAAACCTTGATGTTCTAGCTATATAAATGCTAGCTATTATGATTACAGGTGTTGTTGTTGACTTATAAAATTATGGCACAAGTCTTAATATCTTACTACCCCCTTGAAAAAATGTTTTTCACTCTAATTTGTGTCAAAGTCTGTCACGCCAACTCCATCCCCAGCACAATGAACTCATCCCTATGTTAGGATCACAGCATCACAAAATATTAGATCTGAAAAGGACATCAGAGGCTTGATGACTTCCAAAGTCCCTTTCATCTCCTTAATTCTATGACTCACTGACTTGATTCCAAAGATGTCTGCGTTATCTTTCTCACACTGCAACACTGCCCCTGGCATCTTTTTCACACCATCAAGCCATGCATAGCCCAGGAAACAAGGTCTGAAGACTATCATCTGAAAATAATAAACCCAGCCCTCTGGGCCAAGCCAAGTCCATCCAGCTATGTGATGTATATGTGAGGTCAGCCTGCTCTCAGCCCTCAGGAAGCCCCATGATGGGACATGTACAGGTCCTAAGGGTTGTTCACAAGCGACTCCCCAATGTTTGTGTAGCAATATGAATATGCAAAGTATAAACTCCTCTTCTTTCCATCCCCTCCCAGTGCCTAACACATGGTAAGTGCTCAACAAATATTTTTATTCAATATCACGACTCAACTTTGATGACTGAACAATAAGTCACATTTACATGGACTTCACAAAGTTCTCAACACACTTTCTCTCACAACCCTGAAAAGTAAGTACAAAAGTGAAAGTATCACCCCCTTCCCTTCCTTTTTACAGATGAGGAAACTGAGGCTTTTCACTCAGGTTCACAGAGCTGTCACTTTCCCAGGTGGTTGGACTCCAAGACCATGTAGGAACTAAGGCACAGTGGAGGAACCATGTAGGAACCATACCATGTAGGAACTAAGGTAGAGTGGAGGAAAGAGCTGGAGGTCAGAAGACATGGGTTCTAATTCTGGCTCTCTCATTTACTAGCTGTGTGAACATGTCATTTCTGTTCTCAGAAACTCAGTTTCTTCATATATAAAATGAGCTTGCTAACATTTGTACTCCCTACCTCACAGAGTTGTTGTGAAGCAATTGCGTTCTATGCAATAAAGCTTTACCTCTAGGAAATGGAAGCTATCATTTGCATAACCAACACCAAAATCACAGGTTTGAAACCTTTCTGCCCAGATATGTTGGGGATAGGTGAGGTGTCAATTCAGGTAGTGAAATATTTTTAAAAGCTCGATGTCCCAGGATCTAAGGTAACTCAGAAAAATGGAATGACCATCAACCACATGAGTTTGACAAATCAAATACAGGGCATGCACTGCCCAGGCACACTATCTTCCCCTCCTCCCCCTATACACACACATACATAAACACACACACACACACACACACACACTCCCTACTCTGTAGCAACAGTTAATGAAATAATATCAAGCTTACTCCCAAAGCCAGAGCAATGAATGGGGAGCACAGAGCTGGCTGGCTTACATTCCGCTGACATTAGGAAGGCCACGAGCATAAATGGCCCGGTTTCTCTTCCAATGTGGCACCGTCACTGCCCAGGAATTCTCTGATAGAGTTACACTGGCTGCACATCTTGCCCAAAGAAAGAAAAAGTAAAAAAGAAGAGAGGACCATTGTGTGTGTTGGCTCCATAGTAAGAGTGGGGAAGTCAGCTCCAAGCCCAATTGAAATATCCGTCTTCCCTGTCATGCTCTGACCTTTGTGGACCTGCCACCATGGAGATGATCCAGATGCTTTACAAGTATGGACTGGATCCCTATCAGACCCCCACAAAGGAGCTATTTTTTAATGTCTAATCAACCCTATACCTTGCTCTGGCGGGGGTGCAAGAGTAAGAGATGTGTGTAGCCAGTAAGAAACAGCAGCAAAGCTTTAAGAAATAAACAGAGGGCAGGACCTTAGAATCATAGAATCTCAAGGTTGGAAAGGACCTTACAAGGTATCTGGTCCAATCAGTCCCCAACATCCCCAAAAAGCAATCATCTAGCTGCTTCCCCAGGACCCCAGGGTGGATGTGGGAGGATTCTCAACCTCCTGAGGTGGCCCAGTAGACTTTCACACAGCTTTGGTTGTCAAGAAGTTGTATGACGACAACATCTGCCTTTCTGAAATTTCTGTAGACTCTTCCTCCTTCTGCCCTCCAGGTCTAATCCCTGCTCTATTGATAACCCTTTGAATACTTGAAGCAGGGACCATACCTCATACCTCAACCCCCAAGTCTTCCAAAGCCAAACATTCCTAGTTCATTGGTACAAGAAATGTTATCGGTTTAGTTGTCCTCCAACCTTGGCAGAGAGGTGACCCTGGGTTCTGACCCTGGTCTATGTCATGGAGTATAAACACTGGCAGCTTCTACCACATTGGAAAACCCGTGAACACAGACCTGGCAATGGCCTGCACATCTGTCATCCGAGGGTCAGCCTCACTAAATGCGGAAATGCTCTCTCACCAGAATGCTGGAAGGCAGGAGATCATTTTTTTTTTTTTTGGACACAGCAACTCATGAAATTGTCCATGATACGGAGGGGCTGTAATCAGCATCAGGGGATAGAGTGACCATACCAATGAAATCACAAGCTAGTGAAGTAAGGAACTTTAGATAGCATCTAGCCCAACTGAGGCCCAGGAAAGGAAAGTGATTTGCCCAAGGTCACTCAATAAATAAATGTCAGAGTCAGGACTAGAACCCCAAATCTCCTGACCTTCCCCAGCAACACCCACCACCGGCAAAACTCTGAGGAGCCCCGGCAGTCTGCAAGCTTAGGCAAGACTCTACCTCAATGAGGTCCTTGTTCCGAAGGGAATTAGCGTGGCACTTCAGGGCTGGAGGAGGGCTGACATCACAGGCATTTGGGAGCAAAGAAATATGAGGCATGCGGTACTGTGATGCCAACACAGCTGCTTACTCATGCTGAAATCCTTTCCCTAGCCTGCTGCAGGGGTGAGGGGCTTGGAAAGCTCATGTCACTGCCTCTCACAAAAGGCTGAAAGACTAATCCCCTGGTTAGGGACAGTTGGCAGGAGGCTGCAGGACAATTAGTCCTCCAACTATAAAAAACATCTTTACTAAAGAGAGACCATGTGCATGGTGTTTTGCTCAGGTTCTAGCTCACTGCCCTATAGCAGCTCACATTTCTGTAACATTTTAGAGTTCACCAAGGGAAGTCTAGGTAGTATAAATATTATCTTCAATGCACAGTCAAGGAAACTGAGGCTCCAGAGAAGGGGAATTATCTTCCCAGGGCATTCAGCCACAATGGCAGAGGGCAGAGGTGTCAAACTTGGAAATGGGGGCCACAGTACCCCTCCCCAGTGTTGCCAAACAATAAGGAAATATTTAACAAAATAAATAAAAATACAGTAGAATACAGATAATGTTAATATGTAATTTTCTAAGTAAATATGCAGCCAGTAGGAGTACGCACAGGTTAAGTGGCCCCATTTCTTTTTGAGATTGACATCACTGGTGTAGTGGAAAGAACATTTGATAGGAGTCAGGAGACCAAAGTTTGAATCCTGATTCCACTGTATGACACCAGACAACCCAGGGGTGTGTTGGAAACTACTCCTACCACTGAGCAAATTGTTAAATTTGCAGCATGGGTACTTACACCTCAGAAATCAATAAACACTACAGATCAGGGCTTGATTTATTATTTCACTGATTGTCTAGAGTTAAGAAAGTGATGGAGAAAATGATAATCATACAGATTAAACTTAGTAGTATCTCCTGCATACCTTTCCCCCCACTCTGTGAATGGGTTTTTAAGTGTTTACTAGCATACTACTGGGCAAGACCTTTCCCTTTCTAAGACTAAGCTCCTTCATCTATAAAATGAAGGCATTGACCTCAAGCATCTCTAAAGTCCTTTCCAGTTTTGACAGTTTGTGCTCTAAGTCCTCCCAGTTCTAACCATCAATGACTTTATGAATCAGAGGGAAGACTCAAACCCAGGTCTTCTGACACCAAGTCCAGTGTGCTTTCAATTTTACTACACTGCCTCTCCCAGGAAAACGCTATCAACTAGAAACTTATTCTCAAGTACAACCCACAGAGATTAAAAAAAAAGTTTCAAATAATTACATCTCATCCTCAGGTAATACTTAATTATAACATAGCAACATCTTTAATTCAGCCTGGAAAACCGCCACTCTACACTGGATTCAAAGCAAGTGGTGATTCATACCAAGTAGGCAGCAAAGAACAGAAAGTCCATTCATTTTGCAGGGGGTGAGAGGTGTGGAGAGCTCTTAACTTTATTTATAGCATGGACACCTTCAGTAGTCTGGTAAAACATACGCCCCTTCTCAGAATAACATTTTTAAATGCATAAAATAAAATATTTACATTACAAAGGAAATAAATCATATTGGTTACAAAAGAAATCAATCATACTGAAATAAAGGTATAGTTATCCAAATGCTTTTATTTTTTCAAAGTTCACAGAACATTGGTTAACAAGCCCTGCTTTAGTGGTGGATGCAGGGGTGTTATGAAGATGAAATAAGCTAATGTATCTAAAATTTCATTGTAATAGTAAAACAGTATATAAACAAGTTGTTACTATCATTGCAAGGTCTATTTACAAAGCAGGATGGGGTCCACCAAACCACAGCGTTACTGGGATCTCATTAAACATCTGCTTCTCTGGGAAGTGTGAAGAAGAAGCCCAAATAGAGAAATGAGAAGGTTAAAACTGATTCTGTATGAGTTTTCTTATTGATCCTATTTACAAGTAATTGATTTTGTCCTGTAACTGCTTCAGTCATGGTTCTTTGTCTCTGAACTGAATTCCGAGATTAGCTGGCCTATGACTGGTTGAGTTTAAAAATCTAGTTTTCTTGACTCGAGGACTTTAAGTGACCTTGGAGAATGTGTGTGAACAGAAAGGGAGTTTGGGCCTGATATCTTTACTCTACCAAGCCATCCTTCAAGGATGTCTGCTTTGTTGTCCAAAAGTCTGGGCCGCTATCTCATACCTACACTTAGACAACAAGTCCTTTTTAGACTCATGAGAGAAAGAGGGTCTGAAATCAATCATGTTGCCCTCAATTCCATTACGTCATCTACCTTGCTCTAGTCTTTGTCCTTACTCCCCAAAACCCTACAAAAGGGGAATGACCTCTTGCTTAGGGGTCTTTGGTATTAACAAAGGCAGGCCAATGGCCCATTCACTGATAGGTAGCATGCCCTACTAATAAATGATATCTTGCGCAGAGATCTGCCTCAGTTTACCCTTTTGTTAAAATTTATTTTCAACAGAAATATAATTTTGTCCATTTTACTGATATAAAAACTAAGAAAAAAAAACAGAAACATCATGAATAACTAGAAATCAGCTAGCAGCCTGTAGGTGAAACGTGTGTGTGTACACACACTCAGCTTTTACTCAAGAAGGGGAATATTTCAGGGGCTCTCAAACCGAGGACTAATGACATAACTGCTGCAGGTTGGATAAGATAAAGGATCTTAAGGGATATAATAGTTCCCATTTCTATAGCACATAAGGTTTACAAAATTCCCTCCAAAAAACAACTCTGGTAATGTAGGAGAGCACTCAGCCTTCAGTCAGGAAGACTTGAGTTCAAATTCAGCCTCGGACACTTAGTAGCTGTATGACCCTGGGAAAGTCACTTCACCACTGTTTGCTTCAGTTTCTTCATGTGTAAAATGGGGATAATAATAGTACCTACCTCTCAGGATTGCTGGGAAGATCAAATGAGATAGTACTTGTAAAGTGCTTGGCATAGTGCCTGATATATGGTAGATGCTATATAAATGCTACTAGCTAGTAGTAGTAGTAAGTAGCAGCAGCAGCAACAGCAGTTCAAGTGTTATTAATCTCATCTTACAGAGAAGAAAATGGAGGCTCAAATAAGCAGAATGACTTTACTCCAGATTAAGGAAGCTAAAGAAATATCAGAGTAGAAACCCCCTTCTTCTGAGTCCAAGGTTAGGACACTTTCTTCCACTCCACAGCTGCCTCACAAAAAGGCATTAGGTTCAGCTATTAAAAAAAAAAAAACCCAACCACAGTAATGAAAATGCTCTTTGAGTGAAAATCTAAATTAGCCCCATGACACTGTGCACAGCTCTCTATCCATCAGAAGACAGCACACAAATTACACCTTAGACTCTTGTTTTTTTTTGTAACTTCATCTTATTAAGCACAAGGCATTCAAGCTCTGCCACAAACAAATGCCAGACTATCGTACTTGGGAGACGGTTAATGATACCAATCTGCCATTGGCAACAAAGACTATTTCAGAGTCTCTGGTATCTCTCTACTGGGATTTTTCCATGAAGCTTTTTATTCAGGTTCTATTGGCTCAGCCTTTCGTCTGAGAAAGAACTGTTTTGACCTAAGATCAAAACAAGTCAGTGCTGGACATAGGAACAAAAAAAGATAGTCTGAGCTCAGGATGCACACCCAGAGCAGACTGAGAGGCAGCCGTGCAGTGGAAGAACGTATCCTTTCTTCCGGATGTGATTGGTGAGATACATGAGAGATGATGGAAAACAAGGGAAATTCCACAAGAACAGATGATAAATGTCCCAGTTTTGAAAGAAAAATGTAAGAAAATAAAATCTGTAAACTACGGGTCACTAAGCTTGATTTTAATTCCTGGGGAAACTCCAAAATGGACCACTAAAAAGAAGGACAGTAAGCATTTAGAAAAGGAAACAGTGATCACAAAGAACCATCATGGTTTCATCAAGAACAGGTCATGACAAATTAAACCAAATTTCTTTTTTTTTTTAAAGAAAGCACAGACAGCATGCTCACCAAATTTACAGATGACACCAAGTTGGAAGGGGAAGCTAATACAGTGGAGCCAATAGGTAGAACAGAATAGAATTAGGATCCCTAAGGAGCCTGACAGGCTAGAACCTTGGGCTGAATCTAATAATATTAAATTCAATAGGAATAAATGTAAATTCTTCTCTTAAGTACAAAAATTAACTTCACAAGTACAAGATGAGAGAGGCATGATTAAACAGCAGTTCTGAGAAAGAAAGAAGAAAAGATCTGATGCAAAATGGTAGAGGATCAAAAGTTTGGTATCAGTTGGCAGTGGTGTGGCAGCCCAAAAATCTAATGCAATCTTGGGCTACACTATGAGGCAGAGCTTCCAGGAATAGGGGAAGAGGAAAGTGATAATCCCACTGTACTATGACCTCATGAGACCTTGCCTAAAATACTGTGTGCTTTTAGGCACCACAATTTAAGGATATCAATAAGCTGGAAAGCACCACGAAGAGGGCAAGGGAGATGGTGAAGGGCTTTGAATGAATGTCATAGGCAGATCAAGTAAAGGAATTGGGCATTCTGAGTATGAACCAAAAGCAGAGAGTAGAAGGGGCAAAGAGGAAAGCCTTGGCATCAGGAAAACCTTCCTAATGATTACAGCTGGACCTAGGTGGAATACGCTGCTTTGAGTGACTTCCTCTTCCATGACAGTCTTCAAGCATGGGCTGGATGGCCACTTGTTTAGTACGTTATGATGGGGATTCTTTTTTATATATGAGACAATGCCAAGGTCTTCTAGAACTCTCAAGTTCTGTTTTGCTGGGAGGTAATGAGAGGTCAGGAGAAGACTAGAGATAGCACCATAGAGACACTACTCAAAGGAACTGAGGATGTTTAGCTTTTCTGTTGTTATTTAATTGTTTTTAGTCATGTCCAACTCCTCATCATCCCATTTGGGGTTTTCTTGGCAAAGATACTGGAGTGGTTTTCCATTTCCTTCTCCATCTCATTTTACAGATGAGGAAACTGAGGCAAACAGCATTAAATGACTTGCTCAGGGTCACATAGCTAGTAAGTATCTGAGGCTGGATTTGAACTCAGGTCTTCCTGACTCCAGGCCTACTCTATTCATTGTATCACCCAGCTGCCCACATTTAGCTTAGAGAAAATAGATAATTGTATTCTAGTATCTAGAGTATTGTTATGGGGAACAGTGAAAATTTGTCCTGCTTGGGCCCAGATTGAGAACCAAGAGTAATATCATTGAGCCTGCTTTCAGATGAACTGTTATCTAAGCATTCCTCCTCTATCCTGTGATTAGGAAGTTAATTTTTTAACCCAAGTTAAGGCTTTACATTTATACCTATTAAATCCCATCTTATTAAATTCAGCCCAGTGTTCTCATCTATCTTTTTGGATCACTGACTCTATCATTTGATGTTCTGGCTACTCCTTATAGATTTGTATCATCTATAAATTTGATAAGCATACCAGCTATACCCTTATCTGAGTACTAAGAAAGAATTTAAACAGTCCAGGACCAAGAACAGATCCCTATGGCACTCCAATAGAGGTCTCCTTCCAAGCTGACAAGGAAGCATTAATATAAAACCACCAAGATCCTATACATCTTCCTTCCTATTCCTAGGTTCACTGTCACCGCCATCTGAAGTATAATTCTCATGTTTTCCACTTTTCCCTTTCTCTCACCCCAATGTGGCCTTAAAAGTCCATCTCCATCGTCCTTACTACTCCCTTCCATTTAATCCTCCACTTCTAAACTATGTGACTTTGTATAAGTCACTTCATCTCTCTAAGCCTCAGTTTCCTCA
>NW_020954596.1:10570597-10638443 GCF_900497805.2 Vombatus ursinus | reverse complement strand
TTTAAGTTTCTAATTCTATCAATGGCCTACTGTCTGAGAGAAATGAAAAGTCTTCTCTGGTAAATTTCCAGTTACCTAGAAAATTCATTAAAGCCCCTTTTCCCAAGTATCCCAAGGAATTGAGGTGAGATTGTGTTTATAAAAGAGAGATCCATCACAGAAAATGCCTCAGCTAAAGTCCTACCCTATATCCAAATCAATAAAAAGCAATCATTTACCAATATCCTATATACACTAATGCATTATTCTCAGGGCCAAATTCTACCCTGGAGGGCAAGATAAGAATTAAGGGAGAGGAACTAACTTACTAATATCATCCAGAACACTCCAAGTAACTCTTGATATATTTGCTATTACTCCATCTTATTCACTACTAGTTATCACCTGATCTTATCCTGCCCTCCATGTATTTATACAGGCCATCCTCCAGGTCAAAAACGAACTCATTCATCATCTATACTTTTGGAATCCTTTTTTTCTGTCAAAGCCAAGCACAGGTATGACCTCCTCCAGTAGGAGAAGACTGAATGTTGAATTCTGGAAATAGTAAATTGCCAGTTAGGTAAGACCATAATGATGATGGGGATTAACATGAAATACAGTATGTCTGTAAAGGTAAGTGACAGCCAGATGATGGAGTTTCCTTAAAGAGGCTGATATTTTATTAGTGAAGCATTAGGGAGTCACTGGAAACTTTTGAACTAAGGACTGACATGACCACATCTATCAGTATGAACAATGATTGTGGTAGCAGTGTGAAGGATAAATCGGAGGTGGAGAGAGAATAGAGGCCCTTGTAAGGAGACTACTGAAATAGCCTGGGTGGGTGGCAGTGGGAGCCTATGCTAAGACAGATGCAGTAGTAATACACAGAAGGAGATAATCAAGATTACTGCGTAGGTAAAAACAACAGAACTTAATAACTGACTGAATATGACAGATGAGGGAGACAAAAGCAGTCTTTGGGTATTTGAAGGACTGTCCAATGGAAAAGGGGTTAGATTTGCTCTACTTAGATCCAGTGGGGGCAGAGCTAGGATAGAAATTGCAGAGAAACAAATTAAGACTTAATGTAAGGAAAAACATACTAACAACTATAGAGTGTGCAAAAATGGAATGCACTGCCTTGATGCATAATAATTTCCTTCTCACTGAAGGTCCTTGGGCAAAGGCTAGATGACCACTGTTGGATATATTAGAGAGGATTCTTGTTCAGTTATGGGTTGGAACAGATACTCTCTGGGGTCCCTTCCAATTCTGAGATTCCATAATATGCTGAAGGTTCAGGTCTAGAGCCAAGAAGAGAGGTCAGATTTGGAAACATATTTGTGAGTTATCTGCAACGTTGATGCCACGGAAGTAAATGAGATCATCAAGGAAGAGAATATCTTGAGAGATAAGAAAGACAATGACAGATCCTGGGAAAGCACCAATGTTAAGGGTTCAGGAACATGAGAAAGAACCAAGACAGCCACAATCAGAGAACTAAAAGAGTATGGATGACATCTGAAGATCGAGCATCCATTAAGAGGGTGTGGCCAACAGTGCCAAAAATTGCAGAGAATTCAAGGACTTCCAGACTTAGATGTTAGGACAGAAATAGTGACCTTAAAGGGAACAATTTCTAGGAGGTCAAAAGAGACAGAAGCCTAATTGGCAGAGTTAAGGTGAGAGCAGACATTTTTTAAGTGGACCTTTCACCTGTATACTATTTTCTCAGAAGGCTTACCAATGAAGAAGAAGAGAGAGTGAGGACAGCATCTAGACAGCACAGGAAGGTCAATGTAAAGGTTTTTCAGACTTGAGGAGATCAGGTATGTTCGTGGGCAAATGGAAGAAGCAGCAGGGAAGGAGGGATTGAAGATGCAAAAGTGAAAAGACCTTTAAGAAGCCAGAGGATATGGGATTCAAGAGTGCAGGTGGAAATTAACCAGCAAAGACATTTTGTTTAGATTTAATGAGTAGGATGAACATCACTTAAATACCTCAGGTCTTAGTTTTCTCATTTGTAAAATGAGAGGGTTGGACCAGATACCATTTGAGCTCTTTTCTGGCTTCAAAGTTATGATCGTACAATTAAAAATTAGAATCAGGAGGAGAAAGAGGTGATGGTGTTTAGAAATTAATATCAAGGACTGGTGGGGATGGGCATTCTGAGACAGTTCCTACTGAATGGCAAAATTTTCTCTCCGAAGTAGGAAGATAATGAATGTGGTGGGGTATGCGTACCACTGACAGCAAGAAGAGAGGACATAGGTTTGGAACAGTTGCTGTGAGGGGTGTGACAAAGAGTATAGTGGGAAGATTGTCAAGCAGCAGCTTAAGTTCAACCATGATCGTGTATCCACAGTTTTTTTTAGTGGATCCAGTCTGATTGTACTCGCCCCATCAATGGTTAGCAGTTCTAGAGCAGAATCAGGAAAAAAAAAAAAAGCTGGATACTGGTGCTTTCCCCGAGGATGAGGGCACGTGGGTTGGAATCGGAAGTGGGAAAGTCACATAAAGTACATAAGGCAGGGTACACCTGCACACAGTCACAAAATGGCGCTGGCTCACCTGGCACCATTCACTGGTTACCCACCAGCCTAAAGAAATGACTGTGCCTGCTTATGAAAGTGAAGTATGGGGGTGTTTTTTAAGAAGTTGGAGATTATCTGACTATATCTAGACAGATGTTTCATCTTGTTTTAAGTATGCTTCTGCTCAGAGAAAAGAGAGATTTTACAATTGACCAGTTTTGTCAAGCTGTATGATTTTGCTTAATAGGATAAAAAAAAAGACCAGAAGAAGCCTCATCTGTTGATATGAAAGGCACATTTTGTGTTGAGGAAAATCTTACTGTGATATCCTGTTTTAAGTAGAGACAACACTAGGCCACCGAAAGTCAGCAATAATAAATACTGAAGCATCTAAGCTATTCTTCCATTGGGATCTTTTTATAAAGCTTTTATTCAGGTTCTGCTATTAGTCCCCTTTTCAGCCATTCACCTGGGAAAAAAGAACTATTCTAAGCTTAAACAAGTCAGGACTAACAACTTTGAAGCTGCCACCAACTTAACACGATCTTAGGCTGCTTTAAAAAGAAGCATTGAGTCTAGTAGAAGGGACATGATAAGTCTTGGAAAAAGCGTTGGCGTTTGATCAGAGGACATAGGTTCAAATTCTATCTCTGACACCCAACACCTGTGTGAGCTTGGGCATGTCAGCGATTAGCTCGACTATATCCAGAGAAACTGTAACCAAGAGAGGGAGGGGACCAGGCATCATACCCTACTGGGATGGCTTAAAGAAACCAGGGGCATTTAGCCTGAAGAAGAGATAACTTTAAAGGCTTATAATAAAATCGGCTCCCATATCTGTAGCGCTTTAAGATTTACAAAGCATGACAACAACCCCATGATATAGGTACAGTATTGCAAGGACTATTAACCATATTCTACAAATGAAGATTCAGTCTCAGAAAAGTTAAGGTCCTTGCCCAGAGCCACATACCCAGTAAGGGTCACTAATAAGGGTAAGAGTTGAAGCTAAGACTCAAGACCACATTTCTTGACTCAAAATCCACAGCTCTTTCTACCATGCTGTGTTTCCAATAATTTTTCAGTAGTGGTCAACTTGATCCTATCCCCTAAGTGAACCAGAAATCTGAAATTATCTAAATTAGCTATGCCAACATCACCCACCAATCACCGCATAATCTCCAATCTTCCATATTTCTTCCCTGTTTTGGCTGTCTGTCTATAGGGAAAGACAGACAAACATATTTGGTTTACTTATATTAGAGTCCAAGTTTAAAGAGTTATGTGTCCATTTCCATGGGCATTTGTTTAGAAGTTTGCGTACTGCAGTTCATTATCTCAAAACTGGGCAAAATGCCCAAATGCATCTTTGGGATTCTGAGCTTTCACCTTCATTAGTTACTTAGCAACAATAGGCTAGACAGAATGAATTCGATTCTTCTCAAAACCATCTTTTTGGGAAACAAGGAGAAATATGTTCCTTCATCTTTCTGTTTGTCAAACAGAACCCATCTAATCTGCTAAATCTGTCTTCAAATGGTCAGACTGAATACAAATGAAGTATGAGATGCACGTGCTCTCTATAGAGAGAGGTGGATAATGTCTGAATCACAGAAGAGTTGGAAAGGACCACAAGACATCAGAGCTGGAAAGGGTCTTAGAGATTATCTCATCCAACCTTTGTTTCTCAGATGATGAAACTGAGATCCAGAGAGGATAAGCCTTACTCACACATAGTTTATAAACAGGCAAATCTATGCTTGAACAGGAATTTTCTCTAAGATATCTCTAATGTGCCAGACTCCCCCTTACACTATTTAATAGGGTTTTGGCAAATATACAAAAGCATTTTTCATGCATCTTGCCACAGGGAACAGGCCAGGGAACCAGGGTTCAAGAGGACAGTAATGAGAAGTGATCTCTACATATGACAGACATCCATTACACTAATAAATGGTAATTCAGAAGATATAAACAAATAGTTCTCAAAAAAAAAACCTGCAAAAAATCAACAACCAATAATAGGAATGATTGCTTCAAACTACGAAATTAAGAGGAATGTAAATCAAAGCAACTCTAAGGGTTTGCCTCACAACTAGCAAAGTGGCAAAAGTAAAAAGAGATGGAAATAGTCAATGGTAAAGAGGTTGGGAAAAGTCAGACATTAACTCACTGATTGATGGTGGAGCTATAAATTAGTCCAACCATTCTGAAAACAATTTGAAATTAAGCTAAGAAAGTGACTAAAATGTCCACACCCAAAGAACCCTCTGCTAGCATACAGACCAAAGAGATCAAAGATAGAAAGGCAGGTCTCACATACACCAAAAGATTCATAATCATACTTTTTGAAATGAATAAAAATTGTAAACAAAGTAGATGCCCATGGATTGGAAACTGACTAAATAAACTGATAAGTGACTGTAAAGGATATTACTATGCTATAAGAAAAAAACAAAAATGAAGTATACAGAGAAGCCTTGGGAAGATGTAAATGAATTAACAAGAAGTAAAGCAAGCAGAACCAAAAAACAATATACCCAACTACAATTATGTAAACAGAAAGAACAACAAAAAGAAACTAAAAATGCAAAGGTCCCAAACCATTTAGGAATGCATTTGCAGTATGAGAGGACACCTCCCCCAACTTTTTTGTGGAGGTGGGAGAGAGGGTCAGTAGATGCAGCATATATTGTCAAATTTTTTCAATGAAGTGATTGATTTTGCTGAGTTTTTCTTTTTTCCTAAAAAAAATCCTTGGTATATGGGATGACTCTCTGAGAGGAGGAGGAAGGCTAGGTGGGGAAATCCAGGTGATATGAAAACATAAGATGTGAACAAAAATTTATTTTAAAAGAGTACAGTTGTCCCTTCCACCTTGCAACTTCTGCCATCACAATTTCAATATATCATGGGTCAGCATAAGAAATTAAATGGGAATTTTGGGGGGAGTTTTGTGGAAGCCAGAGATGATTTGCAAAGGTCAGCAGACAACCCAGAAAAAGTTTAGAAACTCAGAAATGCACAGAACATATGTATAGTATTGTATAAGATCTTCTCTGGTACGAAGGGAGGGCCAAAAAATTCTGTGCAGATTTTCCAGATTGCAGTGGTACCATACCCCTAACCATAGTGATGTGGAAGGGATAGCTGTACATCTGTAGCACAAGAAGATTGATTTTTTACAATAGACTATAAACTGAGGTATGGAGTTGTGCTGGATTCTAGTCTCAGTTCTGCCACCAATTAACTTTTTGGCCTTGAGAAAGTCACTTGCTTCACCTAGGCCTGCCTCTTTCACTGTCAAAAAGCAGATTATGTTAATTTATCTCTAAGCTCCCCTAAGATACACTTAATATTTAACCACAAAATATAACTAGAATTTCAGAGTTGGAAGTTACATAGAATTTGAAACCAAGGAAAGTCCTAAGAGATAATCTAGTCTAATCCTCTCAATTTATAGAGGAAGAAAGTGAGGACCAGAGAAAGGGAAGTAATTTGCTCAAAATCATATACTGAATTAGAGGATGTGCCAAGACTAGAACTCAGACCTCCAGGCTCCCATCCCTCAGGGATTCACAGCATGTACAGGTTTCCAGGGACTTTAAGGTGCAATCAAATGACTTGACCAATTAAGGGCAGTGCCATTTAGGTTACCATCTTAGTAAGAACAGGTCACAAGACATTTCCAGTGGTAGGCAATTCTAGGGCTGGAAACTAACTTCTATCCAGGATACCTTAGCACCATCCTTTGCAAAAGGGCAGGGAGCTGGAGGACAACCCCATTGCAGCATGCTTTGCCAATGATTTATAAAAGTGTTTACATCCTAGTGCTAGTGTCCTGGGAACAGTGAATGCAGCTGGTTCAATAACATTCAGCATAATGGGGGTGGATTTATGGACAAAC
Source organism: Vombatus ursinus (assembly GCF_900497805.2). Classification (NCBI taxonomy): domain Eukaryota; kingdom Metazoa; phylum Chordata; class Mammalia; order Diprotodontia; family Vombatidae; genus Vombatus; species Vombatus ursinus. The sequence continues at coordinate 10,632,017 of NW_020954596.1, read as the reverse complement.
ACAGATTGAGAGGCACACATTATCTGCTGAGCTTAGCACCAAATGTGAGATGATGTCAAAGCTAGGCAGAGTTAGAAAAGGGTTTCTCACTACCAGAACTCCTTCAAGCCCTCTGACTTCCAAATAAGTATTTAAGGGAGGGACAGCATTCTTGCAGCTGAAAAAAACAAGAAACTACCTATACCCAGTAACAATTTTAAATTCTGGAGTGCAAGCAAGGACTAGCAGTCAGGTAGGGCTATACGTTAACCTTCAGTAAGTACAGAATACAAGGAGCCTAAATGCGGTCTTCAACTATCCTGTCCCAGCTGCCACACCCCAACACACAGACCCAGCCATAACATGATAAAAATAATTCAAGGATGCATAGCACTTTAGGCCTTACAAACTGTTCTTTCCCCAACAGCATTGTGAGGGAGATAATTAATTACCAAGCATTCATTAATGATCTGCTACATCCCAGGCACTGTGCTTGGCACTGGGGGTACAGAGACAAAAATGAAACAGTACTGCCTTCAAGAATTTTACATTCTCTCTGGGAAGAGAACATGTAAGAGCGTCACGGGTGATATTTATAACCAAACTGAACTTGCATCAGTGATTTCCAAGATTATGGAAGCAATTTTGTCTCTGTGCCATTATGTATGGGTAAGAGACCTGGGAGTCAGAAGACCTGTTTTCCAGCTTGGCTTCTGTAACTAAATAGCTGTATGACCTTATACAAGTCACTTCCCCTCACTTTTCCCAAACTCTTAAAAAATATGGCATAAAGGAAACAGTCCTGAGCTTGTTATTGTAAGATGTAGGTTCATAATCCATCTTTGCCTTTTACTAACTGTGACCACTGCTACATCATGTCACTTCTCTCAGCCTCAGTTTTCCCATCTGTAAAATGAGGTGCTTGGACCACATGATATCCAGGGATGCTCTGTTTGGGCAGCTAGGTAGTAAAGTGGATAGAGTGTCAGATCTGGTGTCAGAAAGATTCATCTTTCCAAGTTCAAATCTGCCTCAGACACACTTACTAGCTGTGTGACCTTGGGCAAGTCACTTTAACCCTGTTTGTCTCAGTTTCCTCATCTGTAAAATGAGCTAGAGAAGGAAATGGAAAACCGTTCCAGTATCTTTGCCAAGAAAACTCCAAATGGGGTCATGGAGAGTCAGCTATGACTGAAATGACTGAACAACAATAAATGATTCTTAAGTTCTGTTTCTTGCCTTCAACAAACATTTATCAAGTGCCTACTATAAGCAAAGAATTAAAATATACTAGAATTCAAGGGGACAAACAACAGGTAAGGAGATTTTGCCCTAAGTAGCATGGTATGGTAAAAAAAATCCCTGGCTTCAGGCCCAGGAATCCAGGTTTAAGCCTGGGATCTAGCCCCTTACTTGTACAATGATGAACAAATTACTTCATCTCTATTTGCCTCAGTTTTCTTTTTCATAAAATAGAGATAATCCTCATTCTATAGACTTCTGTACCTGGCCCCCAGCAGGCTTCTCATCCTACAGGTTGCTCTGCCCTTAGGCCAGGGATGGGGAACCTGCAACCTTGAGGCCACATGTGGCCCTTTAGGTCCTCAAGTGTGGCCCTTTGACTGAATCCATAGAACAATCTGTTCTGTGAAATTTGGATTCAGTCAAAGGAGCACACTTGAGGACCTAGAGGGCCACATGTGGCCTCTAAGCAGCAGGTTCTCCACCTCTGCCTTAGGCCTCTCTTCTGACTGGTGAATCTCTGGACTATATACCATGAGGCAACCAAACCATGCACACTTCACTTCCATTTCCACTCTTCAGTCTCCAGATTTCTCCACCTCCTTACCAGCATTCTTTTCTGGCATTCTGCGTGTGCGCGCGCGTGAGCACACACACACACGCACGCACGCACACACACACACCCCCTCCCAAATCTTCACTGGCTGTCTCCATGTCTGGAATTCTCTCCCTCCCTCCCCATCTCCTGGCTTCCCTCAAGTCCCAACTAAACCCCACTTTCTACAAGAAGCTTTTCCTGGCTCCCCCTGAATGCCAGTGCCTTTCCTCTGTCATTATCTCCAAAGGATTCTATATACAGCTTGTGTTACATAGTAATTTGCAGGTGGTTTCCCCATTATATCATGAGCTCCTTGAGGACAGGGACTGTCTTTTGCCTTTCTCTTTAACCTCAGTGCTTAGAATAGTGCCTGGCACATAGTACACACTTAATACAGATTTGCTCATTCTAACTTCTATGTTTTTGTTCATGCCAGGATTAAATTCTAACCATCATCCTTCTAGACCCAGCTCAAATCCCATCTCCTTCATTAAACTTACTCTGTCTTGAATCTCAGACTTGGAAAAAGAGCTCAGAGTTTAAGTCAATCAAATCCATACCTAAGCAGGAATACCCACTACATCATCCCACACTCCAATGAAGGTTTCCATTAAACTCACTCCTTCACTCTCTCCTGAGATCTCCCACTCTACTTTGCAACAGCCCTGACTATTAGGACATTTTCCCCCTTATATCAAACCCAAATCTACCTCTCTGCAATTTCTACCCTTTACTCCTAGTTTTGCCTTCTGGTCGCAAACAATAACAAGTCTTCCACATGACTGCCCTTCAGATATGTGAAGATAGCCTTTGTGTCTCCCTTAAGAATATCCTTCTCCAGTTTAAATATTTCCAGTTTCTTAAACTCATGTTGTACTGCATGGCCTCCAATCCTTTAGCCATTCTGGCCCCGCTCTTCCAGATGGACTCCAATCTTTCAATGTCCTTCCCAAAATGTAGTATCCACAATTACAGTTCTGACTTTCCAGATCCTACAATGCTGTGAATCCTGTCCCATCAAATCTCTGTGCCTTTGTTCACCCCATCCCAATTGCCTGGAAGAGACTCCTCTGCAAACTCAAGCTTGGTCTGTTGCAAACTCAAGCTTGGTTTGTTGAAGTCACACCTTTCTTCAGAGCCCAACTCCCATGCCACCTCCTCCTTTAAGCCTTTCCTGACTTCCCTCTGTTTCCCCCCTCTACCCCTGGGAGCAAGTGATCTCTCCCTTCTCAAATTTCTCCTAACTCTCTCTCCCTCTTATCAGAATTATCTGGACACATATGTTTCTATCAATTAGATAACAAGTTTCTTGAAGAGAGGGTGTGCGTTACATGTGTCTTTGTATCTTCCGCATGTAGAACAAGACCTTGCATAAAGCCTGACCACAGAATTTAGAGTAAGAAGGGACCTCAGGGGTCATCTAGTCCAACCCCTTCATTTTAAAGATAAAATGTTTTTTTAAAAAGTCCAGGGAGTTTAAATGAGCTGCTCAGAGTCACATAGGTAACAAACTATCAGAGACAGAATTTGAACTCAGGTCCTCTGATTCCAGTCAGTGCTTGTTACACTATACTCTGCATGGTAGGCACTTAATAGATGCTTATTGGAATTAAAATCTTGAAATGATTGGGGTTAGAGGACTTAGTTGGACAAGATAATCTCCAAGTACTCCTCAGGTTCCTTACAATTCTAAATTCTACTAATTGTAAATGCCTTGAGATCACAGGTCAGATCTTTAATTTCTTTTGTCTGTCTCTAAGTGGCCAACATGGTACTAGCCATGAGGTAAGCCCTTAATAAATGATGGGATGTTGCTGATGTGATTTGGAGGCAGAAATTGACCAAATTATTTCCCTAGTGATGGGTGAACAACAATCACATAGGCTACAAAGAAGATGGCCAACACATATCCAATCATTCCCTCTGCAAAGAAAGAAATGAATACGTTGCTGTTCTCTAATGCCACATATCACATGCTACACTTCAAGGAACCGCTGTGGTCTAAAAATCATAGACCAGGAGCTGGATTAATCTTGAGAGGTAGTCAAGTCAACCTCCCTCATTTTATAGATGAGGAAACTAAGTCAAATGGCCCAAGTTAGTATGTAGCAAAGCCAGGATTCAAATGCATGTCCTCTGATTCTAATTCCGGTGCTTTCCCTACTACAAAATAGCCTCCTTCCACAAAGGACAAGTCGTAATGGCAGACAAATGAACACAGCAAACCCAACCCCTTTTTGCCTCTGGTGGCCCATGCCTGCCAAGCTCAGGTGCAGCTGAATCTGGGTGCCATGGCAGCTGATGCACGCACAGGAACTTGTACTATCTAATGCCTCCAGGGCCTATTTTCGTCAAAGCAGACAAAGGAAAGAGTCAGAATGGAGCCAGGGCACCAGAGACCTGCCCCAGAACACCTACAAGAGCAGCAGATCATCAGTACCACCATGCTGACCCCTCTGTACCTGGTCTGGCTTCAAACTCATGCTAAAGTAGCCTAGGAGCTTGCTTAAGGAATTGGAGGTGGGGCTCCCTGCACCTCCACCCCCAAGAACTATTTTCAACCTCACACCTCAGGAGCTAAAATTAGAAATGAACATTGGAGACACAGTCAGGAGCCTGGGGAACTTCTCTGGAGCTCCATATCCCTGGCATCTACCCATCTATGCCTCTTACTTCTATGGCCTGAGGAAACTCCCATCATTTTACAGATTTTACAGATGAGGAAACTGAGGCCCAGAAAGGTTAAGACACAAGTCTAAAGTCACAATAGCTAAGGCAGGATTCAGACCTAGCTTAATTCCCAAATAGGTCCCCTCCTCCTTTCCTATCTGTTCCTCCCCACTAGGTGTCCCATGAACCTCATTAAAAAGTTTGAAGAAGATGTCTGGAGAGAAGAGTTTATGCTCTGGCGGCACAGTTTTTTGAGAACACAAGGTCACCTCTATGCCACAGGGAAAAATCTGATCAGGAAATGAATTACATTAATTTAGTAACTGAACCTTCTAAGAGAAGAGATAGGATTCAGCTGCATCCATGTGACAAGAATGATGACTTGTGAACAAAATAAGACAAAAACAAAAACAGTTGTACTAGAGGCATACATAGTGTTCCCTTGTTTGAAATACCAAAAAAAAATCTAAAAATAGTCTCAAAATATAACAAATTATATGCACGTGCATATACACAGAAACTCACAGTCAAGTCCTGGTTGCTTACTGGAGGGGCAGGAAACAGAAGGAATCCTGACAAATAGATAATCCAAGTATTATGTCTATTTGACTGTGTAGTACGTTTTTGCACTTGAGATGTGCCCCAGTTGTATTGATTTTCTAGGACTTCATTCCAGGCAGAAGTCAAAGTTTATTGTGAGGTCCCAATTCTCAAGATCCTAAAAATCCACTCAGTTCTCCTGCTCCGTCTGTTCCACTCCTGACACCTTCTCCTAGCTAGGAAATGATCAGCAATCTTTCAGAGGGATGCAAGGAAGCAGGGCCTTTCTCTACCCCTCCAACCTCTCCCGAAAAAATGAAGTATTTTGGTTTCTCTGTATACAGAATAAAGAGAGGGAAGTAAGATGTGAACAAAACATTGTGTGTGCCACTGATAAGTCAATAATGTCCATGAAACAAATATCTGAGTAGGTGTTGACTGTCCAATAAATCAAAAAGCAATATTTGCTGGGAAGAAAATCTCTCCTCCATCACCTCCCACTTTAAATAACCAAGAGCTAACTATATTCATGTCTCAGCACTGTTCTCTTGAAAAACTCAGTTCACCAAAAATGTAATCAACAACACACGAGGAGCGTATTCAGAAATTCTAAGTGAATGAAAGATCTGTACTATGACCCCATCATACTTACAGTACCCACACCTGGTCCCGCCTTCAAAGATGAAGCCATTTGGCACGGCCCCATAACGCCGCAAGTCAGAGAGCTTCCACTGACCCATGACAGCAGGAGGAATGTCTTTAGCCAGCACCAGAATATCATTGCAGAGGTGAAGAGTAGCCAGTCCACTTTCCAGCTTGGTGCCTGGTGCCACAGCCACATGAAACCTGTGGACTATGGGGAAGGGAAAAGGTTGAAGGGGGGGAGAAGATCAAAGGAAAAAAATTAAATCACACCTTCCTCTAAACCATGTGGTTTGTTAAGACCATCAAATGTTCACCTTTCTATAGAATTTTGAAGTTTTCAAAGCACTTCTGTTATAATAGCCCTGACAGACAAGTAGTGCAGGTGTAATTATCACTTATTTTGCAAATGAGGCCAAGAGGGATGATGGGACTTGCTCAAGATCACATGGCTAAAATGCAGTAAAGCCAAGACTAGAACCTGCATCTGCTGACCCTGAGGTCCAGTGGTCTTCCCACCATGTTACTGATGAGGCACATAAAATCCTAGACTAGATTTAGAAAGGCTGGTGGCCATGGTGTTCTTCTGCTTACCTGGAATGCCACCTCCTTTCCTACATATCCAAATTTTACTCATCCACCATGGTTCACTTTAGGTTCCAAGTCCTCTGTAACCAACCACTCAAACCCATATAAATTCCCCATTTCTCCCCACTAGCAAGACTTGGGCTAGGTTCCCTCTAACGTCCTTGTCTGGACATCAAGTAGGAGCTGACAGAAAGTGGACAGAATCTACATGGGTACAGGGGAGGGGGGTAGATGGGGCATATAGCTTACCCAGCAGGTCATGTGCCTGGGGACAGCTGTGGTGAACTTTATAACCTTGTAACGATTCAGAAGAACACAGGTTGAAGGCCTAATGTAACCACAGTCCATGGTTGGAAGAGGCATTCCACTGTTAAGTAATGAGAGCCTCCTAACAGTCATTCACAGATGAACACCAATGCTTAATACTATACATTTTCTAACCACATGCTGACCAATGAAGAAATAGAAAACAAAGAACTAAGAATGGCTTTTGGAGGTTGGCAGATAGAATGGAGCATCTCCCTGGTATCATGAATTATATATATACATATATATAATTTATATATATGTGTGTATATATATATATGTTTTAAGCATAGGACAAGGAGTTAGGAGAACTGAATTACAGTCCCCATCATTCCTTAGAGCACCTGGGTGGCTCAGTGGATAGAGCACCGGTCTGGAGTCAGGAAGACCCAAGTTCAAATCTGGCCTCAGATACTGACTAACTGTGTGACCCTGAGCAAATTACTTTACCTCTGTTTGCCTCCATTTCCTCATCTGTAAAATGAAGATAATAACAGCACCTGCTTTCCAAGGTTCTTGCGTAGGTAAACTGAGATAATATTTGATAAGTGCTTAGCACAGTCCCTGATACATAGGAGATGTTACATAAATGTAAGCTAGCTATTCCATCAATGGCTCACATTGCCTGACACTGGGCACATCAACTCCCCTCACTGAAACATGAGTTTTCCCCTATATAAAGTGAAGGGATTACACTACATGTTCGCTTAGGTCCCTTCTAGCTTTGGCATTGGGTTTTATGTTATGATTTACTGAAAAATGAAGACCAGTCTTTTCTTTCTCTGAACACTACTATATTATTATTCAAACTGTAAAGTTTAACAATCAACTCTCTGCTCTCTTGTATTCTTCTATTTTCCACGGATATTAATAATTGTATATTCTGCAAAGGGAGGGAGCATATCTTCTACTGTGTTTCCCACGGTGACTAGCGCAGAGCTCAATAAGCACACACGCTAATTTAAGGGGTAGAAGTACAAGGGGGAGCCTTCTAAGAAAACTCAACGATTCCAAGAATCAAAACGCATCAGGAGCCCATGGAGGATTGTTTTTAAACACATCCATTTCTGGTTCCCAGGTCTGTGGTCTTAGAACACTATGGAGGGGACATGTTCTTAAAGTAGTCCCTGTTAACATTTGGCATCAAGACTCTGGATAACCACCTTTTAGGCATGCTATAGAAGGGAAGAGTTGGTAGGACTAGATGACCTGCAAGGTGCCTTCCAACTCTGAGATTTTACAGGCCAACAATCCCTCTATAGTCTTATTTATAGTGCTAGGATACTTCAAGAACCCTTTCATCGCAAAATAGGCCAAGGTCAACCTTAGCTCAGCTAAGGACGACTAAGGAGCAATTCTAAATTGCCACTGTCCAAATGAATGAGTGAACTCGGTGAGTTCTCTTAAATATCCTCTTAAAGGACAGCTCAGCAAGGGCATTTGTCTCTGCTGTCTCTGTGGCAATCTGCTTTCCAGGTTGCCTACATACTAAGTTTCCTCCTGACTCCCTCCTCCTCCGCTAATGAGAGAAGAAAGATGCAGTATGGGAAAGTGGAAGGAGCACCAGATTAGATGGCAAGAGAACAAAGTTCCAGAATTGATAACTCTCACTATGACTTTTGATAAATCACTTCCAGACTCTGGGCCTCAATTTTTTTTTCTATAAAATGAGGAGGATTAGACCCTTCTAGGTCTGATATTCCATGTCCCATCTAGAACAAGCAGTAACTTCAACTAAACATTCAGCATTTATTTTCTTATGACTAAATGACAACACCCAGTACACTGAATTGAATACCGGAGAAACAAAGATGAAACAAGACCCTTACACCCTAATGTGAGAATGAGACAAATACCCAAATAACTACAAGTTACAGATGTGGTAAGGCACAGAGGCAGTCCAGGATGATGTAAAACATTAAAAAAGTAAGAGCTCTCCGTCTATGAACAAGCGGGCTTCAAGAAGAAGGTGGCACCTGAGCTGGGCCTTGGAGGAATAGAAAGGACAACAGGCATATAAGGAATAAAGACAGAGGCAACAGGTTTACCTTCCCCCAAAGAATAGCGGATCCGGATATCCCAGGCATACATTGTGTCCTTGCTTTCAAAACCTAGCATCACAGCCTGGGAAAGGCAAATGATGGCTAGAGTGTGAGTCAAGCCCTCGTAGGGAAGACCAGGATCGAGGCCACAGATGTCCTCTAGAGTCACACTGCTCCTCTCCTTGTAACCCTTGGCTCTTTCAGATTTGTCCTTGTATACCAACATCAACAGGCAGTCTAAAATGACAATCAGAAAAGAATGGAAAGAGAAAAAAAGGCTATTAGAGAATGGCCTGTGAGATACAAACATGTAGCAAATATCTACTAAATATCTACTGAGTATCTACTATTATGAGGTCCTATGTTGAGAGCCATGGGAGATACAAACTCAACTTATTAGTTGAATATATGGACCCCATGTTCTCCCAACCCTAACTTCAAGGAGATTACAATCAAGGAGGGGGAATAAGATAGCCCAAAATGAGAAGAAATCATGCTTTAGAAAGGTCATCACCAAATAAGGGAGAGAGGGCACATCCAAGAATAACTATGAGTCAGATGTGGTAAGTACATAAAAGGTACAAACACAGCGTTATGGGGGTTCAAAGGACAGAGAAATCACTTCTAGCTGTGGTAGTTAGGGAAGAATTCATGAAAGAGGTGACACATGAAATGGACCTTGAAGGAGGGAAACTGTGGTCTAGAGAAAAGTGCACTGACCTGAGAACTGAGAGATTCGGATTTCATTTGGAGCTCCAAATGGAGCTCACATTACTTTCTGGACTTCAGTTTCCCCATGTATAGAATAAGACTATCTGCCCCTCTTTCCTCTCTCTGTTCTAACACTTTATGAGCCAATACAATCAGCTCATAAAAATAAAGTCAAAAAGATTAAAAAAAAACAGAATAAGCTGTTAGGGAACATGTTACATGATTCAGCAAGTAGCACTTAGTATTGCCAATATTTACCCTCATCTTCATCCTTGAGGACACTGAGTCACAAACCAAAATCCCAAATGAATTTTCCTAATTGCCAAAATCCTGGCCCGAAGTCTAAATTTCAATTCTATTACATGATCAAAGTTTACTTTTCAGAATAATAGCTGACGGTATCCCTCAAACTGGAACCAATGCATTTTTCTAAAATACCAATAAATTGTGACCAAAAAGAATGGCTCACGAATGTATTCAGCAGACTTTTACCAAACCCTTCCTATAAACCAGTACAGAGGGGGATACAGAGGTGCATAAGATATTGCCCCTGCCCTCAGAGAGTTAACCATCTAGAGAGGGAAAAGACCCAAGGACAAATGATACAAGGCAGAGTGTGAAAGTATATGAAAAGACATACAAAACACTACGTTAGCTCAGAGAAAGTAAAGCAGAGATACAAATAGCAACTCTTTCATGCATGGTAAATTCAAATTGGATGTATTCAATGAACAAACATTTATTAAGCATCTACCATGTGCCAGGTAGGTAGTGCACTGGAAAGAATGCCAGGCCTGGAGTCAGAAAGACTCATCTCCCTGAGTTCAGATATGGCCTCAGATACTTACTAGCTGTGCGACTCTAGGCAAGTCGCTTAACCCTGTTTGCCTCAGTTTCCTCATCTGTAAAATGAGCTGGAGAAGGAAATGGCAAACCACTCCAGTATCTTTGCCAAGAAAACCCCAAAAGGAATCATGAAGAGTCAGATATGACTGAAAGTGAATGAACAATTATCACGTGCCAGACACTGCTAGCGACTATGCTAGGGACTACAGACACAAAGACAAAGAATGAAACAACACCTACTTTCAAAACCTCAGATTCTAATGGAGGGAAAGGGGCAGACAAGAGATATAAGTGCAGAGTAAATTCAGAATAAATAGAAAGAGAATAAGCCCCAAAGAGTCAAATACAAGGAAGTTTGGACAAAAGGGTATAGCAGTTGAGGGATCAGGCAAGGCTTCATGTAGAAGGTGATATGTGAGCAGAGTCTTAAAGCAAAAGGGGAATCTGATGAGGCTTCAATAAGAAGGGAGCGCATTCCAGGCAAGGCTGATGGCCAGCGCAAGGGCACAGACATGGATATCCTACGAAAAGAACAGAAAGAGACCCAATTTGGCTGGATTGCAAGTGTGATAAGGGGAATAATGTACGACAAAACTGAAAGATAGGTTGGGGCCAGTTTGTAAAACATTTTAAAAACTTATACTAGAGGCAATAGGGGGATACTAGAGGAAGTAACAAGGTGAGATCTGTACTTGAGAAGGATTGCCTTGGCAACTATGTGAACGATGGACTGGAGTGAGGGATGGGAACTGGCAGGAGACCATGGCAGCAGAAGGAGCAGCCTATCCCCTAGAGAGGCTGGATCTGGGTTGGTGGGAAGAGTGAATGACACTACCAGGGTGTACCATAGCAATGGGCAGCACCTTCCCCCTTCCCCCAATGTCAGTGCCTGGAGCAAAGACTTATTCACCTGATACCCTCGCTCGGACTTCTGGCTGAAGGTTGAGAAGGCAGCACCACAATAGATTCCACAGAATCTTATATTTAGAGCTGAAAGAGACTGCAGGAGAAGGAATTTGAGCTGGGCTTTGGAAAGATGGGGCAAGGTCAATAAGAAGATCTGGGATGGAGGTTAGGGCTACAGAGGGACTCCAGCCACAGGGATACTTGAAGCAAGAAACCAAAAAGTCTATATGGGAAACAACAGATCTGGATTCAGTATAGGACACAGATAAGGGTAAGAGTGATGGGAGACAGGAATGGAAAGGTAGGTGGGAACCAAATCCCAGAGGGTTTTCAATGCTCCTGATCACAGATACACGTCCAAGTAGTCTTTGACTCAAACGTGAAATAAATCAGTTATTTCATTTAATTTAAGTCCCTGTTTTCTTTTTATAAAAAGTAGGTTTGGATATATAAGGAACTAACACAAATATGTAACACCAAGAGTCATTCCCCAAGGGATAAAGGTAAAAGGTTATGAACAAACAGCTCTCAAAAGAACTGCAAACTGTTAACAACTAAATGAAAGAAAGCTTCAAAACACTAAATAAGAGAAACAAAAATCAAAACAATTCTAAGGTTTCATCTGAGATGAGCAGATTGACTGAGCAAATTGACAAAGAAGGCAAGATATGTCAAGAGTAGATGTTGGAGAGGCCATGGAAAAACAGGCACACCAACAGCATTCTGTCAGTGGATATGTGAATTCATCCAACCATTCTAGAAAGCAACTCAGAAGAAAGCTAACAAAGTAATTTAAGTGTCCATACCCTTTGATCCAGAGATCCCACTAAGAGGTGAAAGATTAAAAGCTAGGTCCCAAAATATTCATAGCAGCATCTTTTTTTTCTAAGTAGCAAAGAAATGGAAATAAAGGAGAAGTCCATCAATTAGAGTCTGGATAAACAAACTGTGGTCCATGAATGTAATGGAGGTAAAAAAAAAGTTAAAAAATAAGATTAATTTGAAGATTACAGAATAATATAGAAAGATTTCTATGAATTGATGCAAAGTGAAGCAAGCAGACCCAGAAAATAACATACATAATAGCTAGAGCTATGTTAATGGAAAGAAATAAAAATTAAACAAAAAAATTATTACAACTCTAAGGACCAAGATTCCCCATAGAAAACATATTTCCCACCCTTCTTTGCAGAGCTGGGGCACTGTAAGTGCAGAATACTGCATAAAATCCCAGACTTGGTTGATGCACTAGTTGGTAAGTGCTTTTTGGGTTTTTTTTTTCCTCTTTTGTCTTTTCTCTTTCTCTCTTTTTTATTCTTTGTCTTTATGACAAAGAATAGTGCTAAGGAGAGAGAAAGCATACATTTAGAAATAAAGGTGATATAAAAATAAAAGATACAATAAAAAGTGTTTTTACAGAAAAGTGAGTTTAGGCTTGCATCCAAGCAGGGAGTTGGGCAGCCATACAAGCTATTTGTTACTGAGACAGCTGTTCCTCTCCATGGGAATACTAGATAAGCAGATGTACAAAAATCTCTTTGGCTCATGGACACAGAAGTCACATCCTGTCTACATTCAGATCCTGACAACCTTTCAAGAAAACAGAATCCAGCATGCTTCCCACTTCTTGGCAGAAAGATATTAGCCTAGAAGTACAGAATGAAATATTCATTTTCAGATATGGCCAACATGAGGACTTGCTTTGACTAGTGATAATGATAGTTAACAATAATACACCTCTTTAAGGTTGCAAAGCACTTTACATATATTATCTCCTTTGATCCTCATAACAACACTGTATGATAGCTGCTATTATTATCTTTATTTTACAGAGGAAGCAGAAGCCAAACAGTGAAGTAATTTGCCCACAGTCACCAATCACCATAACATCTGAGAAACGGGATTCAAATCCAGTTTTTCCTGACTCCAAGTAGAGCACTCTGTCCACCAGGCTACCTGGCTGTTTTTGTTACAAGGAAAAACAGCACACAGTTATTGAAATCTTTTTAAAAGGTAGGAAAATCAATAAAACATTAAAAACATAAAACAAAAAAGAAGTTCAGGAAAGGACATGAGCAGGGCAATTTTGTTACTATGTTAAATTTAATACACACTCAAAAAAACCCAAACAGAAGTTCACTGTTTCATAAACAATACTCTTTTTTTGTTCTTTCTACAATGTAATGTTCATGTTGGGGGATAATTGCTAAATTCATAATAGAAAGAAAAGTTTTAAATGAAATAAAATAAAAAAATAAAAATTAAATTAAAAATATTTTTAAAAAATAGAATCCAAGGGAATGAACACAGAGCTTTTACTTCTCTTCCATCCCTAAGATCCCCGTCTTATGGATCATCCCAAAGACATTTTTGATCACTGTTGTTGGTATTCATCTGCAATGGAGCAACAGCATCCCCAATTCCTAGAGAATCATGAGGTTAACAAATTGGGTTAACAATAACCCAATATGGGTAGAAAGTACATTATTAGCCCATTTCTGTGACTCAGAAAAGCTAAGTAACTGGACCATTGTCAAAAAGGTAGTGTTAAAGCCAAGACACAAAAGCTTCTAATGTCAAATCCAGGCAGCATTCTTTTCACTGCACTACATGGTTTCTCTCTAATGTAGGTTATTTCCAACTCTGGACAAGGGAAGGCTCTGAGTAAAATGTGTCCCTTTAGAAACACAAAGAATGAATAGAGCAGCATATCAAGGTTTAAAACGAGATCATCTTCCACATGAAAATGCTATCAGGGCTCCAAAGGAAGGGAACCTTTTTGTAGAGAAATTTGTTCAAGAACTATTTAAAATAAGGAAGAAACCTTTGATGGGGCAGGAGTGAGTAAAAGGGGAATGGGGGGGGGGGAGAGAACACAAAAACACCATCAAGAAACAAAACCAGTTTGCTCAGATGTTCAATGGGAATATTCATGAAAGCCTCTTTTCATACCCAAAGGCTCAGCTGTGATAAAAGACTCACGTGTCCCCAGTGAGTATTCCAGAATGGGTACTCACATGCACACCACACACACGCAAGTTCAAAGATGGATCCTTTTGAGATGAGACGACTTTCTCCAGAGACCTTTGGCATCACAGGTAACCAGGAAGTAGTAAGAGATACATCCAGTAGGAAGAGTGACAGATTTAGAGTCAGAAGACTTAAGGTCAAATTCTGACTCTGCCATTTACTACTTGTGTCACATCATAGAAGTCACTTAACCTCTCTGGTTGTTTCTTCAACGATAAAATGAGACAGTTGGACTAGATGACTCTGAACATTTACTCTACCTCTAAGTCTATGTTCTCATGACTCACCAAAGAAAATCATACATCAATCAACCAATAAGTGTTTATTAAGCATCTGCTATACATCAGACATTATGCACTAGGTTATGTATGAATAGAAGAACAACCTCTACTTGGAAAGAGCACTGTGCTATTCTCTATACTATGCAATACTCCAATCAAAGTATGGTGTTTAAATCAAGTTTTATCATCTTCCAATTTCAATCAGTTTTCCCACAACAGGGCGGTCTCATGGAAAGATCCCTGGATTTGGAGTCACAAGAATTAGGTTTGAAACCTGGCTATTACTTATGTGTCTCACAAGAGGTTCGCTTCCACATTCAAGAACTCCAATTATAATTATTATTATTATTATAATCATCATCATCATCATCACCACCACCTTCTTCTTCTTCTCCCTCTCTCTCCCCTCCCTTCCTGCCTTCCTCCTTCTACTACTCCCCAACATAGTCTTCCTCCTCACCAAAATCTCCTAACCTTCTACCCTTTAATACCTTCCCAGACCATCCCTCCTGTTCTTTCTACATTCATCTCCCTCCCCAATCTTGATCCCTTAGTGAGCCAATTCAACTCTATACTATCCCTTACTCTTGAATTCCTTGTCCCCTTATCTTATCACCACTCATGTCCTTGTCAAACCTCAATCTGGGATTACTACCAACATTGCTCTCCCCTCCATTCCTACTCACCTCCTACTGAACAGACATGGAACAAATCATGAAACTCTGCGCAGACTGGGTCTACTACAAATGTATATTATCTAATCTCAACCAGGCCCTCACTATAGCAAGGCAATGTTCTGCTCCTCCCTAATGGAATCTTTATCTGACTCACCACTCATTACAGCTGTTCAAAGCTCTTCTCTCCACAAGCCTACCATACCACCCCTTCTCAGATGAGAACCTTGACATATAATCTACTGGGGGGGGGGGGAATCAAGGTTATTGGGCACAAGTTCCTTCTTTTCCCTTTATAATATCATCTTCCACTACCAAATTGTAGGATCATCGATACAGAAGTGGAAGGCACCCTAAGAAGTCAATTAGTCCAACTCTTCCATTTCACAGATGAGGAAACTGAGACCCAAAAAGGTTTAATGACTCATCCAAGGTCATACAAGTATCAAGAGGCAGGATTCAAACTCAGGTCCCCTAACTACAAACCTAGCAATCTTTCCATTTGCTCCATGCTGCTCTTGGTTATATTAGTCCTTAACGAAGAGGTGGCCCTTCTCCTTACTAAGGTCAATCTCTCTACATGGAACTTTGATCCTATCCCTTCTCATTTTTCTAGTTTTCTCTTATGTCCAATCTCTCCCTATTGATTGGTTTCTTGCCTCCTGCCTACACAGAGGCCCAAGTCTCTCCCATTCCTAAAAAGCCCTCACTAGAGGTTAGCATCCCAATTAGCTATGGTTCTACATTTCTCTCATGGCTAACCTCCTTTAAAAAGCCATCATAAAATCTCTTCAACTTGGCTTCCAATCTCATTATTCACCTAATTCCCTCTCCAAAGTTACCAATGATCAATTAACTACTGAATCTAATGGCATTTTCTCAATCTTCTTCTTATTGAGCATCCCTGAAGTATTGATTACCCTTTTCTCCTTGATACCATCTCCTCTCTGGGTTTTCTTGCTCCCTCTTGGCTTTCCTCCTACCTATCTAACCACTCCCTCTCAGACTCCATTGCTAGATCTTCACCTATGTCATTCCCACTAACTATGGGTATACCCCAAAGTCTGTCCTGGACCCCCTTTTGTTTTTTTTTCTATACTCTTTAACTAGGTGGTGTCATCAGCTTTCATGGTTTCAATCATCCTCTCTCTGCAGACTATTTCCAGAACTATACATCTAGCCCTAGTCTTAGACATTTAGAGCCAGATGTCCAGCAGACATCTCAAACTAAAAAATTTTTCTCCCCAACCCCAGTCCTCTTCTAAACTTCCCACACCACTCGTAATTCATAGAATCATAGAATGTTAGAGCTGGAAAATACCTCAGAAATAAACTAATTTAAACTTCTCATTTTACATATGGGGAAACAAAAAAAATAGGTTAGACACTTGTACACAGTTACATAAGTAATAAAGAATAAATCTGGCATTTGAACCTAAGTTCTCTGGTTCCAAATCCAATATTCTTTCCATTGGACTACACTGTTGCTCATTAATATTGGGCAAAGGAGAAGGAAGGACCCTTTGTAGTAGAGAATAAATTCTACAAATGGCAGGTCATCCTTCCGGATGTCTGTGTTCTCTCAATGCTGGGAAGATGCTTGGTAGGTGGGGGAGGGGTTGGCAAGGGGGAGTCTTGTATAAACAGATGAGCTGCCTAAAGTTCAATGACTTGCTTCAATTAACACTGTAAATTAGTGGACATGGCAGTTAGAGGAAGCAATACAAGGACATTCTCAAGGACTCTCTGAACAACTTTGGCATTGATTATGTGTCATGGGAGACACTGGCACAGGACCGCCTAGCATGGCGTGCCCTCATCAAAGAAGGTATCGTACCCTTTAAGCAAAGCAGAACTGAAGAAGCTCAAAAGAAATGCGAGACCTACAAATTTAGAGAATCCACCCCAAATGTTCACATGGACTATTTGTGCCTGACCTGTGGTAGAGCATTCTGAGCTCATGTTGGTCAGATCAGCTATAGTCAGACACACCATAACTTGACTCTAACACAGTGACGTCATTTTGGTCCTTTTTGAGAATGAAGGACAACAACCAACCAACCAACCAAGTTAAATTGGAATTCCAATTCCAATTCCAAGTGGAATTGGAACTAAAAAGTAGACGTCTTGATTGCTCATCCTGAATGCCTTTTCCACTATATAATATTCAACTGCACACTAAGTGGAAAAACATTGGACTAGAGACCTTCGTTCAAACCTGACACTCTGAAACTTAGTGGGTGTATAACCCTGGGCAGGTTACTCAACCACTGCATGTCCTCCTCTCAGTCACCCACTTCTGTCCCACCATCCCCATGCAATGCTGTTTTAGAGTGGGCTTTCTAGCCTTTCCCAATTAATTGGCCATCCTCATTCAGCTTCCTTTGATCTGCAAACAGATTCCTGCCAAGGTCCTAAAGCAAACAGCAGCTGCCCAGTCTGTTCTATGCACAACTTCTAAAGAGATGCAACTTCCAACCATCTCACCTTCTCCTTTCTCTTCTCTCTCCACTCACTGACAGGTCTGACCTCTTGGCCCCTCTGCTGTACCCCATTGTTCCACATTTTTCTGTCCCGACTACAGGGAAGGGGCAGAGAAGGGATGTAACAGAAAAGGGAACTGACTTGCTCAAGGTCATAAATATAGCAAATAACAGAGCTGAAACATGAACACAGGTCTTCAGACTCAAGTCAAAGATATTTTTCTCCTCCAATGCATCATGGTGCTGTGGGGGTGGCCTTGGGTTCCTGAAGGGTATACCAAAACATTACAGGTCCTATCACAAGGCAAAAACTTCCAGCATTGGTAAGGCAATGAACTGGGTAAGTGTGACCAAAGGTAGCTGAGCCAAGCACACAGAAGATCACTGGGATGATAATAATAGCATCTACCCCTCAGGGTTGTTGTGAAGATCAAATAAGGAAAATATTTGTTAAGAAGCCCTGAGCATAGTGCCTAGCACAGAGAAGGTGCTACATAAACATTAGTTATTGATGTTATTTTTATTATTATCATCATCACTATTATTATATCCATTTTACAGAAGAGGAAGCTGAGTCTCAAACATGGAGACCAAGGGTCATTGCTAGTAATGGCTGGCCTAGTGGGGACTCAGACACAGGTTTTCTGCCTCTACTCCACATGGTGGGCTCTCTCCCTGGTTCCTCCCAATGTATAGCATGGATTTTATTTGTAAGCTCTTCAAGGAAAGGGGCTTTATCCCTTACTTACCCAACTTTCCCCAGAAATAGCTAACACTGTGCTAGGCACAGTGTAGGTATTCATTGACTGATTGCACAAAGTCCTTGTAGGATTGTTAGAGGTCTTTAAAGGGCAGAAGGGAGGGTGAGATTGAGCAAAGAGGGAAGGGGAGGAAAGGAGGACATTCCAGAAGGCAGTGTGAGAGATGAAAAGTTCAGAATGAGAAGGCTGGACAAACAAGCTAAGCAATGAGGTCATCCACCTGAGTGGGAAGAGAAAGAACAGGGAGGAGAACAAGCGAAGACAAAGTAGGAGTCTAGAGTAATCTGGTGCAAGGGCTTCCAAATGGAATTTGAGGAACTGGAACAGGACATTTACTATGTGGGATTAAGGGTGAGTGACAAGTTTGAAACAACTGCTGGCCATGAAGGATCTTGGATGTAGCATTCAGAACAAATACTAGAGTGCTAAGGGAGGATACCATTGCTTATCTGTCCTTACTTACCACTACTCCCCAATATCAACTGTGCCCTCTAGCCAAGCTCCTAGAGCTACTGACCCTCCCAAGCACTCTACCCCTTCCCATCTCTATGCCTCTGCTTGGGCACATTCCCACTTGTGGGTAGAGAGAGGCAACGTAGACTAGTGGTAAAAGCACCAGACACATGGCCATAAGACCTGGATTCAAGTCCTGTTAGATGTGTGACCTTGTCCCTTAAGCCATTTTTCATGAGCAAGTCATTACTGATAATAACCTGCAGCTTCACTTCTACCAAACATCTCTCCAGTGCCATTCATCTTGCTTGCAAGTTTGATTCTTCTAAGATTTTGGTGTTCCCTCATCCATTGCCATTAGCATCACTAGGACAATGAGGGTGACAAAGGGATGGGCATCTGTGAGCAAGTAAGTGACCCACTCAACTGTGACCCACCCAGCCACGTCTCTACCCAGTGGAGTGCCTATGCAAGGCATACATGTCTATGGACTCAGTTAATGAGAGGCCCATCCAGTTTCATGACAGACTGACCATCTACCTGACTTTTCTAGGGTGAATGATCAAGATAATTCTCTTTTATATTGCTCTGAATTCACTAAATAGGATGCTCTAGAGGTTGGTACAATTTTGTTGCTACAAAATTATCCACTAATCAATCTATTTAGGAGAAACTTTTTTTATGGGAATAAATAAGCTTCTGAAATGGAGCCCAACTGAATGGAGAAACTGAGAACTGGAAAAATGAAGTCTTCCTTCAAGGCTTCATCATTTAATTCAACAAGCATTTTAAAGCACCTACTACATACAAGCACTGATAGCCCTGAGAGGCAGAAACAAGGCTGGAGTGTCTTCTAGGAATGGGAACTGTCTTGTGCAAATGCATGGCATCTAGATAAAGCATGCTGACTTTGAGGAACAGTTTGGGTAAAATGCAGAGCTTACAAAAACGGGAAATGTGAGATAAAAACACCAGCCTGCATTTAAATAAAACTTTAAGATTCACACAGCACTTTACAATTATGATCTCATTATATCTTCCCATGCCTGGGAGTTAGGTACTTTTATTATCCCTATTTTACAAATGGGGGAAACTGAGGTAGACAGTGGTAAAGTGACTTTCCAAGGGTCACCCAAATAGTAACCGAGTCTAAATTTGAACCTCGGTTCTTCTTGACTCCTGATCCATTGTTCTATCCATTGTTCCTTCTACGTGCCTCTAAGATAAGAAATAAAGTCAAATTGAGAAGGTCCCAAAAATCATGACTGTGTAGGGGTGAAAAAGGTGATTGAAATCAAAGGACCTGGGTTCAAATTCTGGCTCTAATATTTGCATTAAGTCAAGTCACTTAATGTCTGTCAGTCTCAGTTTTCTCATCTATAAGATAAGGTAAGTAATGATCTCTGAGGGCCCTTTATAAGCTCCAGCTCTATGACCCATCATAAGGAGTTTGCAGCATGACATAATGGAGAGCTAGTCTAGAAGCCAAGAAGACTTGGGTTCAAATCCTGCCTCTGACATATGTTGGCTATATGGCCTTGGGTGGGTCATTTAACCACTCTGGGTAACTCTTTAGGATTATAAATTGTGGAAAAGGTATTGGCCTACATGAAGTAGAGGGAGTCCTTACCTTACTCATGAGTCTAGACCAATGAAATTCAGGTCCAGCCCCTCTCCTCAGTTTTATCCTAGAGGTATAAAGCCATTGACATTAAAGCACGGGAGCAACATGGTCACCCTTGTAACTCGAGAAGATTATTTTGGAAGCTATGCAGAGTGGCTTAGAGAGAATGAAACAGAGGAAGGTGGGGGAGCAAGTAGGAGGTTACAACATTTATTCAGACAAGAAATGATAAGGACCTCAACCAAGGTAGTGGACATATAAGTGGAAAGATAGGGACACATCTGGGATACATCATGGGGGTAGAATTCATAGGACCTGAAATGGAATAACTGGGGAAGAGGGAGGGGACAAGCAGCAAGCGTTTATCAAACACCTACTGTTTTCCAGGCACTTAACTAAGCATGTTTTGAGGCCCAGCATTCTATCTCCTGCGCCATATTGCTCTTTGGGGAAATAGTGAGATCCCAGGTCTGGACCTTTACTGCTTTATTATGGCACAGGAGATCAAATGTTAAGCCTCAGGACATGAAGACTTGAGTTCAAATCTCAATTTGCCTGAAACGAAGAAAAAAAATCATTGTTAAGTTTGACCATGTCATCCCACCTACTTAATCAACTCCAGTGGCTGACTCCCTATTGTCTCCAGGATAAATATAAAACCTAGATGTCTAGCTTTTAAAGCCCTTCATAACTGGGCCCCTTCCTACCTTTCAGTATTCTCATACCTTACACCCACACATACGCACACACATATCCTTTGATCCAGTGACACTGGCTTCCTTGCTATTCCTCAAACTATGTATTCCATTTTTCCCTGGCTGTCCTCCATGCCTGGAATTCTCTCCCTCATCTCCACCTCCTGGCTTCCTTCAAGTCTCAGTTACAATTACACCTTCTGCAAAAAGCTTTTCCCAACCCCCCATAATCCTAGTGCCTTTATTATTCTGAATTTCTCCTGTCTATATCTTGTTTGTACATAGTTGTTTACATGTTAGACTATAAGCTTCAAGAGAGCAGGAGTTATCTTTTGCCTTTCTTTGTATTCCATGCTTAAGAGAGTGCCTGATACAGGGGAGATAGTTTAAAAAAATATCTGTTGTAAAATTGTTAAATGAAAATAAAATAAAATTTAATTTTAAAAAGTCCCATCTCTAACCCTTAGTAGCTGTGTGACCCTGGGCAAGTCACTTAACTTTGATGTGTCTCAACTACATAAGTTCCTAGGACTTTTTAAATAAGTCAGTGAGGGGTCATAGATGTTTTAGTCCAAGGAAGTCTCTTGTTGGCAAAATCACAGAACTGTCAAGTATCATTATTAGAGACGAAGCAGAAATCTAAGCAAAATGCTGTAAGGAATCTAAAGTCAAACAAGCAAATTCTATTACAACCTACTTATTTCTAAGAGCTGTAAAACATAGTGCTTTATGAGGTCAGAGAGGGAAGGAGGTTACTAAAAGGAAGTTCTATTCCTGCCTATCACTAGACCTTTAAGCTGGATGGCGCCACCAAGTAAGTGCCTCTTTCTACAGTTGTTATGATCCATGGCTGGTAGGGAAGACAAGCAGCATGCAATGGGACATTCTATTGTACACACGTGTACACACACACACACACACAATACCACTCTAGTACTCTAAGTGAATTCCCTTCTCACTCAAGGCTTGAAGAAAAAACTCACATTTTTACAGCATTTAGACAGTTTACAAAGTAGTCACTGAATTTAAAAAAAAAAAGTCTGGGGACCCCTGTTTTTACAGGCTGCCTTCAAGAGAATCATACATTCATCAAATCTCAGAGTAGAAGAACATTCAGTTTGCCTTCAAATTCTAGTCAGCAAATCCCCTTTCGCATTGGCATGAACACTTCCTCCAGGGATGAAGAACTCAATATACACAAAAGCAACCTATTTTCTTGGTGCGGATCTCTAATTAGCAGAAGTTACATCTTCTATTGACTCAGCATCTGCCTTCCTATAAATTCTACACAACTCTCTGAGATCTAATCGCTGGTACCACAAAGAATATATCTAATTGCTCTTCCAAATAACACTTAAAATATTTGAAGATAGCTATGATGAGGGCTGACCCCATGTTCTTACACGCACACACATGCTCACACACGTGTGCACACACACATATCTTCACCAGTTCCTTCAACCTCATATGACCTAGTTTGGAGTCCATATACTTATGTCAGCCACCCTCCTTGAGACACTCTCTCTCGAAAAGTTCCCTTCTAAAAACTGACACCCAGAACTAGGTGCAATACTCCAGAAGGAGTCAAAGACAAAACAGAATAGCACTTTGGTGTCATGGAAAGAGCAGGTATAGTGGCCTAAGAGATTTTTTAAAAACCTGAGTTGTGGTCCTGGCTCTGCTACCTAACTAGCTACATGACCTTGGGCAAGTGTCATCTCTGGGCTTTAGTGTCCTCATCTTTAGTAAAATAAGGTTATCCCTAATGTCCCTAAGGTCCCTCTGAGGTGTGATGTCTCCAACTATGCCTTTATTCACAAAACTGTCCCACTGAACTACAAAATTCAATGATTCAATTTAGTGTTTTAAATAACCTATTCAGTCATTAAAGTAACCTTCCTAAAGCTCTAGCCTCATCATGTTCCCCCCCCCCCCCACTCAGTGAACTTCAGTGGCTCCACATTGCCTCCAGAAGCAAATATAAAACGCTCTGCTTTGGCATTCAAAGCCCTTCATAACCCAACCCCCTTCTACCTTTCCAGTCTTCTTACACCTTACTCTCTGACACATACTCTTGGATCCAGTGACACTGGCCTCCTGATTACTCCAGCAACACACTACCTAGACTCTGAACATTTTCTGCCCATGGGTCACGTAGCATCATCAACTACGCACATCAATGCCAGCATACAAGTCCATGGGTCCTGACAATGAGTCCGTTTCTTCTAGACAGAGGAACTTCTCTTAGGGCGAGAGTTAAAAACCAGAACTAAGCTGCTAACTTCTGTTCATTAATATCTAAAATACCTACAAATGTGGATAAAAAGAAGCTGTACTTCTATCACTTCCTAGGCCAAAGAGAGACCATCTCATCATCCTCATTCACTGGCAAAATACACACACACACACACACACACACACACACACATACTCACACAACTCTGGCATGCATGATGGTATGGAGACACCTGTTTCCTCAAACAGCTGCAAATCTAACAATGCTTAAAGACTGAACAAGTGTGCCCACAGCATTGAAACCAAAGAACTGAAAGACCAAATTCATCTAAGAAACCAGCTCAATGAGGTCTTGAAATGGATAAAGCCAAAGCATGTTAATTAACAATTTTCTAAAGAAAACTGAATTTCCCTTCTCCACTTCCCCAACCAAGCACAGAGGATGGGGGGGGGGAGAAAATAACCCATTTTTGCCCAAAATATTCGACATCCTTCAAGTAGGGAAAGGAGAATAGTCATAAGATTAGCCACTCTATGAACTGCCTTAAGGATTATGAAAATAGAGACCCGGGAGGGAGAAAACTGTAAGGTATAAAAGTCTTCTCAAGGAGATCATCAAACTAATCATCATTTGTTTAAAAAAAACAGACTGAAGATATAGGAATGCCTAGATCTTATGATTATGTGTCCATTTCTAAATCTTTTTTTTTCTTTTAAATTAGTTGCTTGGCAATAATTCAACTCGACAATTCAATTCAAACTGGCAAGACGACAGGAACGAAAACCTTCACAAGAATGCATCCTACAGCTGCACAATTCCGTTCAGAAATGCAGCTACTTCTGAGGCCCAACACCTGTTCTTTCTGAGTTTCCTTCCTATCTAAGGCTACACAAAAGACTTCCACTCCAGATCTGCTTCCCCATCTGTAAAATGAGATGATTGGGCTACACAGTCTTTAAAATGCCTTCCATTTCTGACACTATATTAAAGGAGATGACGCATATTAACATATATCCGTACAAGCGGTTTTTAAGCCATGATGCTCTTTATATACCTGAACTATAATGTTTTCAAGGTCTCTTCCAGCTCTGGTATTCTAAGATGGACTAAGGGTGGGGAACAAAGCGATATAACTCAAGATCCTAGTGTCCCACTTAATTTATGACTCATTCCCTAAAAAGACCCGGGTAGGAGCCGAGGTGTCCCGCCCCACCCCCGCCAAGTAATTGGGGGAGAAGCAGAGAGTCCAGAGGCTGGAAATGCGGCTCCTAGCCTTTCTGTGGGGGTGCGGCCTGAAGCGCCCTCCTCCCCCATATCCTGTTACCTTCCCCTCTTCTCTCTGTTACACTTTGGGTCTACTTCAATATCCTCTTTCTATTTCGGGAGGCCCAGGGCTCGCACCAAGAGGCTCGCAAATAATGCGGGGCAAAGAAATCAGGGCCTGGGGAGGGGTACGGAATTCAATTCCCAGGGGGGCCACTATGGGCAAGGCGCTTCCCGCTTGAGGTCTGGGAGAGGAGAAGAGGGAGTCTGGGTCGAGATCTGCGCTGCAAGACCCCTTCCGACCCCTATGAAAGTGTCGGTTCCTCCCCCACACCCCGCCTCGCCGCAAGAGAAATAGAAGGTCAGGTGAAGCAATCGTTCCCTGCAGCCCGGGGCAGCCTTTTGGGAGACCTGCCCACTCGGAACCCAGCAATGGGGCTCACAGCTGGGTTCTAGTGCCCCCAGCCCAATCCAAGCCATGAGACCCTGTCGCGGCTAGCCTGTTGGACCCGAAAGCTAACTACTTCTACAATGCGCACCCCTTCTTTCATTCCGGCCATGTCCCCCTTACCAAGAACCCCAGACACCAAATCTCTAGTCAAAAGCCGTCCCCGAGCCAGCACCACGTGCACCCTCGCCGCCGCAGTTCCCAAGTCAAGCACCCCTCATACAAGCTCACCCCACGTCGCGCCCCGGTCACACAGCCCCTCGCCACGAGCTCCTCCCCAGAATTCTGAGGCTACCCGCCCCTCGCCAGAAGCCCTCCCCCAACCTGCCCTAGTCACCTGTACCTCGCCACGCGCCCCTCACTAGGAGTCCTCAGGCCACGCGCCCCTCGCCAGAACCGCCCGCCCCCACTCGCTACGCACCCCTTCTCAGAAGTCCCCAGGCCACGCGCCCCCTCCCCACGCCTCGCTGCCTTACCTGCTACCGGGGAGGGCTTGCGCAACACCAGCCACCTAGTTTTCCACTGCGGGGGAGATAGAAAAGCACACGGTTACGCAGTGGGCTGGGCGCAGGGGGCTTCCGTCCCCGTCCCGCCCCCACCCCGACTGCTCCAGTGGAGGGGTAAAGGGTCTCGTGAAGGTAGGGAAAGGTATAAGGCGTGACCCTCACCTTTTTTCCATCTCTCAATTTGACCTGACCCTCCACCACCACCGAATCCGTCATCTTCAGTCATGGTTCCAAACAGCTGCGCCCTCAGCTCCGGCCTCTCCCTCCTCGAGCTCTCCCCCTCTGGGCGCTCGGGCAGCCAGACCGACTGGGTCACTTTCAAAATAGCTTTATTAGGGCCCTGGACAGGGACAGGGAGGGAGGGAAGAAGCTGACAGAAGAGGGAACTGTTTGACAAGCTAGGGGGAGGGGGGGGCGGGCAGAAAGGAGAGCAAAGTGTGTGAGAGGCCAGAAAGAGCAGGGCTCATAATTGCAGTAAGTCACATCTCTCTAGTGCTTCAAGTTTACAAAGAGTTTTCGTCCCAAGAATATGGGGTACAGCTCTCATTGTCCCCATTTTACGGATTAGGAACCTGAGGTGGAACAGGTGACTCACCCCAACCCCCACTATCCCCACTACAATTGCAGAGCTGAAAAATGAACACGAGTCAATGAGCATTTATTTAGCACTTAGTACATACAACAAACTGTGCTAAGCAATAAGGCAAATCTGGATCCTTCCCCAAAACAGAGAATCTGGAAAGAACTCAACAATGGGAAAACAGGGCAGCATGGGTGGAGGGGGAAGGCAGTTGAAACATAGTGTCATCTGAAGAATAAAGAATGGCTGGTCTGGGCCCATCTCCAAAATGGATGTTTCAGGAAAAATTCACTTTGCTCAGACTAAGAAAACTACCTTAGAGACCGTCTAGTGAAACCCATCCGTTTTAAAGAGGAGGAAACAGAGACACAGAGAGGTTAAGTGACTTGCTAAAAGGTCACACAGGAGTTAGTGGCAGAGTCATAATGTACACCTAAAGCCTCTCGCTCCAAAAACCCCTCCCTGTTCCTCTCTGTTCCTCAATTCCCTTATCGGTAAAATGAGGGGCTTGGAACAGATGATATCTAGAATTCCTTTCAGCTCTTAGTCTATGATCCTATGAACTCTTGGTATTTGCTCTTCTTGCACAAGAAAGATAGCACCAAAATCATGTGAGATAGTTGAAAGAATACTGGATTTGAAGTCTGGAGAAACCTGGGTTTGAATCTCATCTCTAACCCAGTCTTTGCTGGGTGATCCTGGACTAATTACTTTTGAGTTTCAGTTTCCTCATCTATATAATGGGGGTTTAAATATTTATACTATGTACCTCCCAGCCACGTTGAGAGAAAAAGTAGTCTGTAAACCCTAGATTACTATAGAAATTTGAGCTATTCATCCTAAAATTATTTTCCTTCTTGTTACAGAAAAAAAGGCAAAAAACAGGGACTCAAGGGAAAAGATGGCTATGGGAATGGCAGAAGGGGGGTCAGCAGAGGGAGAGAGATGGGGAAAAGCAAAGTCAGTGTTTCTGGAGGTTTTCAGTCAAAAGGCTATTCATTTTCCTGGCTGTAAGGAAGTGGTCCTGGGGAATCTTTGAGACTAATGTTTGCTCCTGTAAAGATTTCTTTCTGTTTGGTTTTCCTAGTTCCTTCAACAAAATTTTCTTATGTAATATTGTGACTGGCTGTCTGCTAATGATTTCACCTGACCCATAATTTATCATCTTTCTGAGGAGACTTTGGGCTCTTGACAGACCAGTAGAAAGCATAAGTCCTGAGAAATCTACAAAGCCACCAGAAGTCTTTCAGAATGTGCCTTTCAATGAACTCTCAGCTATCCATAGACCAACCTATGTATAGGGAATATTCTCACTAGAGACATCCAAGAATGAATATTTGCAACCTTCTGCAGCAACACATATGTACAAAAGGATCCATGTGTAACCAAAGGGGAAAAAAAAACCCAACTCATAAAAACCATCTACTAAGGCTTGGAGGAGCTGTGATCTGTCACCATGAAAGGAGTATCCTACATACCTTGTATGGGTTTTTGGTGAGGAAAGCACTCTGCATCATATTGGTAAAGACTACAAAAAGGAAGACAATTGTTGGAGGGGAAAGCAGGCACACTAATGCATTGCTGGAGGAACTGTGAATTGGTCCAGCCATTCTGGAAAGCAATTTTAAACTCTGCCTAAAATGTTACTAAATTGCATGTACCCTTTACCCCAACACTACTAGACTTATAACGCAAAGAAATCAAAGAAAGAGGAAAAGGATCCATATGCTCAAAAATATTTATGACACTTCTTTTTTGTAGTAGCGAAGAACTGGAGGCTAGATAGATGCCCATCCATTGAGGAATAATTAAATTATGGTATATGGATGGAATGGAATGTTACTGCACTGTAAGAAAAAGCAAAATGGACAATTTTAGAGAAACATGGTAAGACCAATAAGAGGACTCTGTAAAGTGCAAAATGCTATTAAAAAGTTAGCTATGATTACCTCAGAGCTCCAAAGTATACAGGCATGATCCAACCTGGCATTTCTTATCCAAGATCTAGCCTAAGTGTGGAGAGCCTTATCCCCAAAGGGTTGGCCACTAAATAACAAAATTATTTTAGCCACAGCAGCTAACAAAGGTGATCCACTAAAGTAGGGATTCTTATCCTGTGGACCATGACCTTTTTAAAGAATATAATTTAATAACTGTACTCTGTATTTTATTTTATACATTTTAAAAACATAATTCTGAGAAGGGGTCCACAGGCTTCATCAGACACAACCAAAGGACCAGGATGCAAAAAAATGATGAAGAACCTCTGTCCTTAGGTATGAATGGGCAGTGAGTGACTAGCTTTGCAGAAGCACTCACACTGAAGAAACCACAAACTATTTTTAAAAGGCACTGAAGGAAGCATTGAAGAAGGTAAAAAGAATAAGATGCAGTTCCTGTGCTCAGGGAGCTTCCAGTGTCTAGTTGTGCCTCCAAGACCTAGAACAGTACCTTGCATATGTATTTCAAAGGATCCATGATTTCATTCATGTGGACGTTCATTCCATTGGGACATCCATACCTAATCCAGTTCAGTTCATGGCCATGTTCTCCAACAGACCCAAGGGTATACCCAATGTACTAGAGGTCCCTTGGTTTTGTTTTGTTTTTTATAATTTGTGGGTACCAGTGCAGCACACAGGCTGTCCATCTGTCTTCCTTCAATCCCAATACATGACTGGCCCACTTCCTTTTCGTATCCTGATAACCTTCATGCCTCTTAGGCAGTCATTAGAAACATGCAGCAGTCTCCTTTCTCTTAACACTCAATCCATTAGTAGGCACTTAATAATTGTGGATGTCACCCATGGGACTCTGGGCCTCACAAGTCTTTAGGGGATTCTCAGCTCACATAAACAGATTTGACCCTTGGGGCTCAACCAGAAGGAGTTACTTCTGTCTGGCTTGTGGTATGGTGAGTGTTTTTTCCCCAAATGTGTGTAACAGGGTCCCCAGCTCCAACAAAAATACTCAATATGCAATACTGGTATCAAGTATGAAATGGTTATTATTTTACCTACCACAGAAAATACATAAGATACAAAAGACTCAGGTGTTTATGTATACATAAGATTCTTATGTATACATAAGAAACATACAACACTCAAATAGCTCATTACACTCATTAGACTCCCCAGGAAGGTAAAGGCTCCTTGTAGGTCTATTGAACACATATATCCCATTAGCTTTGGCCCTGCACTGTGTAACTAACACCAATGGAGGGTTAGCAAAGTCCAGATCTCTTGTCCTGTCATGATATGGCTTTAGGACAGCTTCAGGACTGTCATCTTCCTTCTCCAAATTGAGTACTACCAAGAAAATTTTCTCCCAGTGCCTGACTCTAGAACTTGGGAATTCTCAAACTCAATACAACATACTAAGTAAGCTCCCAGGCTGGATGCATTATTTTCAGAATCACTAGTCTCTGACCTGTACTCAGAAAAAGAAAACCAAAAGAAAGAAAGAAGCCAGCCTCTCAGACCCACCTGGACCACTGGCCAATTGCCATGAGCTTTTCCTGCAAGTCATTATCTTCTGCTTCTACTTTCCCCCACCCCCCTCACCCTCCCTTGTTGCACTCTAGTCTGGAAGTCCAAGAGAGAGAAAATTCATTCCATTAAAGGAAAAGGGTATAAAGGGATGGGCCATTTCACAATTTCCTCTTATAGACCAGAGACAGGGCAGATCCTTCAGCCACGTCCAGGGCCTCAATCAGCCCATTGTCTTGGAGGCAGCCTCAGTCACTTGAGAACAATAAGACGGTTCTCCTGTACTGCTGTCCCCACCCCAGCAAAGCACTAGGATGTTTGTCTACCTCCATGACAGGTACACTCTTCCATCAAAGACCTGTAATTTCATTAAGTTGCCTGGGAACAACTCACTGATTTGATCCCTGGCTTTCCTAACCTATTACACTAATTTAAATTATTGAATTGAATTGATGAAGCCGTATGTTACTCTGGAAAGACCACTTGATCTGCTACTTACCACCTCTTTGCCCTTGGGTAACTCAACTTTTCTGGGCCTTAGTTCCCTCATCTGTAAAATGAGAGAATTGGTCAAGATGGTTGTTAAACTCCTTTCCAGCTCTAATTTCTAGGATCTTATGAACTGAATTGAATATAGGTTGTCCCTAAGTTGTAGAGATCCCTGAATGTCCCGTTAAGGCATTTAAACTTTATTACATGAAAGAATGGCTATTAAAGGCTTTGCAGACTATAAAGCAGAATGTAAATGTCAAATATTGCCATCATTATTTATCTTTTCACTTCAACGGATTTCTCTGGTCCACTGATGCCTGTACCCAGTTCAGCACACAGTGAGATTAAGAATAGTCAGTCAGACTGGCACCTACTCAAGGACAAAAGAACGATGGGGAAGGAGGAGACAGGAAGAAGTTCACTCATCTTTTAGCCAAGAGTGCAGTCACTTCCTCTTTCAGATACTGTCATGTCCATAACTGTATCTATCTCCATAGAACTCCCTCCCACAAAGAGGACAGACATCAACAACTCACTTGCCTCTGGACTGGCCATGGGAGATTCAGATAAGACACAAGAGGCAAAGCTGTGGGAACTTGGAGGACCTTGGGAAGATGGAAACAAGTAAAGAGTTCTAGTAGCGCTCACCCTAAAAACAGCATAGTCTGTTTCAAAGAGTAGATAGGGAAAAAAAGTGATGTCTTTTTAAAAAATTTTAAAAGATTATCAGGGGGAAACAATAAGACTGTGGAGATGTTGGGGGAAGTAAGAAGGAAAAGATAGGCAATAATTGGTTAAAAACTATTTTGGGGCTCCAGAGACCAATAAGTCGGAGAAAGGAAAGTCAGGTGTATGTCCAGAGGTCAACTGAAAACTGGCTTTCACTGAGTGCAGAAGTGTCTGCTGCTAGAATGCTTTTACCTTGGATAAAAGGTGAAATTTGTGTTTGGGGGTTCTTTAATAATGTAAAAGTATTTAAATTTAAACTGGGGGGAACCAATGAAAATCTTGCTCTCCTTCCCCCAAACCCTCTAGAGCTTTCTCCCCTCAAGGTTTTGCTGAAGCTATAAGGCAGCTTGTGCTAGGTGGGTCAAACCACTACCACCATCTCAACCACCACCTCCCTGAAGGCCAAATAGAGATATCCCAGGATCATGAATCCAAAAGCATTGAGAATAGTAATGCCTCCCCTTCCCCCAAATCATTGGACCTGCTTCCAGCGTAGACCTACAGCCATCATTCAGGAGAGAAATTCCTGTAGGAAAGAGGCCTGTCTTCCTCACCACCACCAGTACCAACTGCTGAACAACTGTCACCAACATCCAAATAAACCCAAGAGCCCTGGGGGTGGAAGTACCTCCCAGATCACCTATCCAATTTCCAATCCAGCCCTCATAGCCTTTATCCAGGAAAGCAACCTCATTAGCAAAAGCATCTGTGGGTGCTATGGTCAAGGCTGCTAGAAATAGGAAAGAAAATTTTTGCCACCAAAAGCCCTTTGAATTTTTAAATGGTTAAACATAAGAAACGATTTCATTATCAGGAATGACATTAAAGATGATGCATGAATTATTTGTAACCTTGGAAAGAGTAGTTTCAATCAAGTTGTAGATTCAGAAACCAAATTGCAAAGGTTATTTAGTGTCAAAATTAATGCCACTTTGTATTAACATTGTTGTGGGCAATTTTTTTTAAATTTTTAAATATGATGCATGATGATCTTTGCTTAAGGACCATAAGACCTTTGCATTTGACTTGCAACTGAAACCTTCCATATGTATTTTCTCCCCCATCAGAATGTGAGCTGCTTGAGAGCTTGAGAGAGAGTCTAACTCTTCTATTTGTAGCCCCAGTACTTAGCACAGTGCTTAATGCTTTGTTCATTCATTCATTCACCCTTCCATTCACTCATTATTTAATATTGTCCCTCATGCTTCAAGTTGAAATCATACTGTACTCTTACCTCTTCTCTTGGACTGGGAAATCCTTGAGATCATGGACTGGTTCTCACTTAGCTCTATATGTTCCTCATCACCTGACACTGTTTCTTGAATAAAATAATAACAGCTTGAGTTCTGCAGCATACCAAAGTCTGCACTTTCCTTACAGCAACTCTATGAGGCAGGTAATGCAAGTATTATCAACCCCATAGATGAGAGGATGATGAATCAGGCAACTGAGGATTCTTCTATTCCCTGCCCTCCAGGAGGCGCTGTGGAGAAATACTTAGAGAGTGATTAAGTTCATAGAAAGAGGACATCAGAGTGGGCTGGATTATTATTATGTGAAAATTATAATATTTATGTTGAGAGACTAAATTAGATTTATTAAGCATTTACTATGTGTGAGACTCTGTGCTAAGGACTGGGAATACAGCTAAATCCATATTAGTGAAAATAATGAACCCCTTGGTAGCATGTATTTAAATTAACACTATTTGGAGTTGTAATTATGTGTAATTGGAGTCCCAAAGCAGAGTGGTATGGAACTCTCTCCTCATTGGTGGAGATCATTGCCCTGTGCCTACATTGGGTGAGCAGGGAGGAGGAGTTGATGAAAGTGGAAGGAGGGGAGCTCGGTCTCTTCAATCTCTTGAGTCTTTTGGCTATGCAGTCTTTGGGCTCTACCTGTGCTTCTGATGATGCTTCTAGCTTCCAGCTTTGAGAGAAAAGATGGATAATGCCAACCCCCCTTCAAATTGGTGAAGGGAGAATTAAACTCTGGGAAGAATCCAACATGAGAGGAACTAACAATATCTATCATGTCATGACCCTATTTTGGGGTTTTCTTGGCAAAGACTCTGGAGTGGCCTGCCATTTCCTTCTCCAACTCCTTCTACAGATGAGGAAACTGAGGCAAACAGGGTTGAGTGACTTGCCCAAGGTCACACAGCTAGTAAGTATTTGATTTGAATTCAGAAAGTTGAGTCTTCCTGACTCCAGGCCTGATGCTCTATCCACTGTGCCACCTAGCTGCCCATAAGAAGAAGCCAGAGATGTATTATTTCCTCCCTTTTACCCATGAAATGACAATTCCATGCTACCTCAGGGACAATCTTGCTACACATGTAAAATATGGTCATTGGTTCCAACCCAGTAGAAATATGCAGTGCAAATTTGAATTATGTGACCATTTCAGGAGGATTCCTAATTCTCATTATTTTGGGTCTAGCACAAATGAATTTGGAAAAATACAAACAAAAGGAAAGTCAGTTCCTGTCCTCAGCGAGCTTACATTCTAATGGGGGAGGACTGCTGAAAAACTGTATGCCATAAAAGAGAACTGAAAAGAGGAGAGGAGGGGTAAAAGTACCTATGCAAAGTAGAAAAGTAATCAGGAACTTGGCCAGGTTGGATATAATATGATAGAGCAGAATTTGGATTCAGGGGACTTGGAGATGAATACCTTTGTGATCTCAGGCAAATTACTCTGAGCCTCAATCTTCTCATTTGTAAATGATGTGACACAACTAGATGCCCTTTAAGATCCCTACCAGCTTTTAAATCTCTGATCCTTTGACTTGAACAAGTAACCTCAACTCTCTGGGCCTAAGATTCTCGGATTCTTCATTTTCAAAATAAAGATATTATTACTTGTACAATTTATGGGGTATGGAGAATACGGGAAAGCATCTTCTACAGAACATAGACATGGGAGTGGTCCCTATCACTATATCTTGGTTTGATAATAGGGGAGTGTTTGTTGATGCTTGCTAGGTTCATTTTGTGTTCCTACTAACAATATTTGAAAAGAAAACGCAAATTTGAAGTTAGGGTCTTTCTCCCCATGGATTCCTTCTTCCGCCGTCACCTGTACAGTCTGATTTCCTCCCCTGAGCAGTTATTTGGTTTGTAAAGCCCTTGCCTACCCAACTCTTGCATGTATTTCAAGCAATGGAGCTGGGGTCAAGGCCAAGTATGTTGGCATGAGGACAGTGAGCAGGATTTGTCTGGCTCAGCGGCTGCTCTGTCCTACTGACACATCATGCCACTTTGGACATCTGAAACTTGGCTTTCAGCAACCCCCTCCCCCGGCTATGTTCCCTGTGGCCATAGAGTTCTTCCCTCCCACATTCTCCTCCTTGCTGCCTTCTACTTTTATACCTTTTCTTGGGTTATCTTAGAACAACTGGAATGGAAGTTAACAGTTGGATAGCAGTCAATCAGTCAATCAACACTTATTAAGTGTTTATATTTAACTACTATGTATTAGTATAACTACTATGTGTTAAGGCACTGTACTAAATACCTGCTTTCATTGGTATCTGTGTTTTAGGTATCTTGGAATAATGGCAGGGTTTGGATTAGTCCTAGTGTAAGACAGCATGACAGTAGTAGTGGATGAAGTGTTATTAAAATAATTTACTAAAGCTGTGGTGGAATATGTTAAGAGACTTACTGGCATCCTCAATTCATAGCTCAATGGGTAGAACATATTTAAAGCAATTAATACCTAAACAATACCAGCCTTAATGTATACTTTTGGAATTGTAAAATGGACCATAATAGATTTGGAAATTATCCTAACAAAAACCTAGTCCATATAATGAAACCCAAGGCCCATGCTGTAAGACAGTTTTAGAAAGATTAACATATCCTTGCCAAGAAGGAGGAAGAAGACTGATAGATATTCTCAGGGCCCACTTATCCAATATAACCAGAAGCAAGTCACCTTTGGATGGGTCCTATGAAAGAAAGGAAGGAAGGAAGGAAGCATTTATTAAGTACCTCTTATGTTCCAGGTATGGTGCTAAGTGCTTTATAAATTTTCTTTCTCATCTGATCCTCACAAAAACCCTGGGAGTTAGAGGCTATTATTTTCATCTTCATTTTACAGTTGAGGAAACTGAGGCAGAGGTTAAGTGACTTGCCTAGCTAGTAAGTAGATGAGGCTACATTTGAACTCAGGTCTTCCTAAGTCCAGGCCTGGTACTCTTTCCACTGCACCACTTAGCTGCCCCAGTTGAGACAGCTGACATCCAAGATCAGAATCAAAAGATTGACTTCAGTAAGAAAAATGAAAGGAGTTCACCAAAATCATATTGCTCATTAGTGGAAGTCAAGAAAATTGCTGCTAATGAACCCATGCTGTCTTCAAGAAATCACCAGGCAAATTGCTCTGAGAAACTGAAAGAAAGAAAGATCACTTTTATTGTGGGGATGGGGACAGGGGAGGGGAAATTCAAGAAAAACCCCATGAAGGATATAGCACTTGAATTGAACCATGAAGGAAGGAGAGCTTATCAATAAATGAAGATGGGAGTAGGAGTGGGTAATCCATTGCAGGCATGGTATATTGTTTGAGCAAAGGCATGGAGACAGAAAAGAGGAAGGCAAAAAAGGAGTGGAGGGCTTGGAATATAGGCTCCAAGGACAACCGACAAAGTAGGATAAAGCCAAATTGTGGAAGACCTTGACTGCTAAGATAGGAATTTATACTTTATTCAGTAGGCAATGGACAGCAACTGAAGATTTTTGAGTGGTGGAGTGACATGATCTTATATGAATTATAGAGATTATTTAGGCAAGTGGAGAAAGGATGAAGTCTAAATTTCTAAGCCAAGTCATTCTCCTCCACATTCCCTATGCAAGCCAACTTCATGATATTCCTACACCTAAAATACTTTTTCCCCTACTACTCAGTCCCCTTCCAAATTCTTCTTGATCTTCACAACTCAGCTTAAGCCACATTCCCTGATCATCACAGGTGATCTTATTGGTCTACATAGCAGTTCTTTGAGATTGCCCAGCACTTATCCCTGAAGCACACAATCTAGTTCTTAATTATATAGTATCTTTAGTGTTCTCTAATTGTTTCAGACTGTTAACATTATTTCTTCGTCATCCAAGTGCAAAGTAGTCACAAGGAGTCCAAGTGCTCTTTGATGTCTGGCTAATGGATTATAGTGGGTAACTCAAGCAAGAGAGCTTCATTCAGTCCCTGAATCAACTCCAGGTGACTTCAAATGGTTGTAGTCATTGAGTATCCTGCTCCTTTTATGGCTAAATAAATATCTTTTTTGTCAATTTCAAATGGCCTACAGAGGCTTCATTTTGTTCCAATATCAAACAAGGTACCAGCATACTATCTTGAGTCAGGCAAAATCCATAACAAAGACACTTAATAAATGCTGGTTGGCTGATTCTGCAATTATTTATTTATATTCAATATTGTGTGGATTGTTGTGCACATGGATAAAATAACACTTTTTGTTGTTAAATAAAAGTATTAGGATGTGTGTTCATCCTCTGTAGATTCACCTTCAGCATCCTTGATACAAGTCCAGTAACAGACAACAAGCATGATGGGCATCCCTTCCTATTTCCACCTGATTTTGAAGACCTCAGCCAAGTCTCCATGTTTTACAATTTTTTATTCCATGTAGCTTTATTATCTTGCCTACTCCACATGGTGAGAAGAGTAAGCCTTGTGGAGAAGAAGTCCAATATCCCTGAAACTACCAGTACCAACTGATGTTCACTTGACACCAAAGGGACAGGCAAGCCAGCCAAGCTGAAGTGGTAAGGCTTCTAGAGTGAAGGCAGCCCATATCAGGGAGATCAGACCGTAAACATAATGACCTTGAACAGCACTTCTCCTCAGTCTCTGGTAGAAACAGTTGATAAATATTTATGAATTGCCTACTATGTGTCAGGCACTATGCTAAATGTTAAGAATGGGAAAAGACAGTCCCTGTCCTCAAGGACCTCATAGCTTAATTGGAAAGATAACATGCAACCACTATTTCCAGCAGCTCAATACCCGGACTTCAAAAGTTGTAGGAGCTATATCCCAAAGAGATTATACAAATGGAAAAAGGACTCACCTGTATAAAAATATTTATAGCAGCTCTTTTTGTGGTGGCAAAGAATTGGAAATTCAAAGGATGCCCATCAATTAGGGAATGACTAGACAAGCTGTGGTATATGAATGCAATGGAATACTTTTGTGCTATAAGAAATGATGAACAGGCAGACTTCAGAAAAACCTGGAAAGACTTGTATGGTCTGATGTTGAGTGAAGTGAGCAGAACCAGGAGAACGTCGTATGCAGTAACAGCCACGTCATGCGATGACTAATATTGATAGAGTTAACCATTCTCAGCAATACAAGGATCTAAGACATCTCCAAAGGCCTCGTGATGGAAAATGCTATCCACATCCAAAGAAAGAACTATGGAGTTTAAATGCAAATTGAAGCGTACTATTTGCTATTTTTTTCTTCTGTTGTGTTTTGTTTCCTCTTTCTGGTGGTTCCTCCTATTGGTTCTAATACTTACGACATCACTAATGTGAAAATATGTTTAATAGGAATGTATATATATAGCCCATATAAGATTACGTGCTGTCTTGGGAAGGGAGGTGGGGAGGGAGGGGGAGAAAAATTTAAAACTCAAAAGTTTATGGAAGTGGTTGTTGATAAATCAAAATAAATTAATTTTTAAAAAAGTCCTAGGAAATTCTGTGTTCCACAGACCACTGCTCCAGCTTTCATCTTGGAGTCCCCAGCCATCCAGTAGAATAATTGCCAGTCGTCTTGATGAATGACTCTTGAGGAAAGAGTGAGACTGATGACTTTGAGCAGCTCTAACTCATGTAAATCCAGTTCACACACGCAAGTTAAGACATCACCCTAATGATGTCATTGGTCCTCTTCAAGAATAAAGGACAAGCAACAACAATAACCCTTGTGGAGCTGTAACCTAATTGCTTCTGCGGTCTCCTCAGCAGCTGAAGACCCAGAAAGAAAGATCTTGCCACCAAAGTCCTGGGCACTATTCGATGAATCAGCAGTAAAAACAGATAAAGTTTTTTTTTTAATGAAAATGACATTAAAGAAGATGCTTTAAAGTAAAATGTGTAGAACCAGGAGAACATTGTACACGGTAGCGGTGATATTATACCATGATCAGCCATGAATGACTTCACTATTCTCAACCATATAATGATCCAAGACAATTCTGAAGGACTTATGATGAAAAATGCTACACTTCTAGAGGAAGAACTGATGGAGTCTGAATGCAGATTGAAGCATACTATTTTTCACTTTATTGTGTGTGTGTGTGTGGTTTTTTTTGGTTTGTGTTTTCTTTCACAACATGACTAATATATGTTTGGCATAAAATATGTTTGGCATGATTGCATGTATATGTATATATACATATATACATACACACATATATCCTATATCAAATTCCTTACCATCTCAGGGAGAGGGGAGGGAGGAAAAGAATTTGGAACTCAAAATTTTTAAAAAGCAAATATTAAAAGTTGTTTTAATATGAATTGAGAAAAATAAAATATTATTAAAAAGAAAAATAAGACCATAAAAAGAAGAAGAAGAAGCATTACCATCTACTTTGCCATTGCACAAAGGACCATAGGGCCTTTCCATCTGACATGCAGCTGAAATTTTCCATATGTTCCCCTTCCATATCTATATCAGGGATAGTTTTGCTTTTCTATGTGTATTCTCCGTGCTTAGCACATTGTTTTGCATATAGTTTACACTTAAATGCTTTTTCATCCATTTCATTCATTCATTTTCATTTTTATAGTGTTCAGCCAGAAGTGACCCTAAAACAAATAGCTGAACTATTATTATTCCTATATAGTGTTCTCTGGACTATTGCACAGGTTGGGAAGAAAACCTGCTTTTTTGTAGTTACATAAACGTACCAGGACGTAAGCTCATCCTCTTGTTCAGGGTTTCTTTGCCTTATTTGTGTCATGGAACTTTTTGTCAGTCTGGTGAAGAATAATGGTTTTAAATACTTAAATAAAATACATAGGATTAAAAAGGAAGCCATCATATTAAAATACAGCTATTAAAATTTTTTTTTAAAAATTCACGAGCCCCCCCCCCAAAAAAAAAGAAAAAAAAATTCACAAGCCCCAAGTTAAGAATTTCCATTCTAGTCTCTAGGTTCGCTAAAAGCATCCTTGGTATTACTCCAGTAGCAGATAGGACAACAGGGATGATATATACCCCTTCTTTGTCCCAGTTAATTTTGATCTTTTTTGATCTCCAGGTCACTATGCTCTGAAAGCTTTTTGTTCTAAGTAGCTTGAAAATTATGATTATTTGAGATGTAATAACTAGTAAAAATGTCATTCTTCAATTTTTCTGAATCAATATTATGTCCAGACAACTGTGATCAAAAGTTCAGTTTGTGATAATGGTTCAGTTCTAATATGATTTGTTGCTTGAGTTCCCTAAGATATTTTGAGGTCTCTATTTGTAGTAGGGGGATTTGTCATTTGTCAAATCATGAAAGATAGCAAGCTTCTGATGCATAATTCTAGTAGCCACCCAGTCATGTCTTAATCGGTATTCGGCAGGTGCTAAATTTTTATAGCCTGCAGTGATAATGATGGTGATGATGGTTTTAAAAGCCCTTCTTAGCTCTGATGTTCTGTGGGGCTCTGAGTTTCAACTAAGAGCTAAAGTCCATTAATGGAATGCTGGTCCGTTACAAAATATCCCACGCAGGATATCACTCTTCAAGGAATTGTGTGGGTGGGAGGAGACAGTTACCACCAACCTTGAAATGTCTGCTACTGGAGGTTATGTGACACCACTCCCCTCCCCTCCAAACACCCCCTATCTCCAGGGTTAAGATATGGTCTGGAACACAGGATTTGATTGGTCTTTTGGATTCCAAACTGCCCCAGTGAGGGAGATTGGCTTCAGCAGATCTGTTTATGAGTTTGTGGCTGACGCCAGGCATCCAGGATCTGAGTATGTGGATGACACACAACTTGTCATGTTGTACCCATTAGGCAGAGGACCACCCTGAAGGTATTTTTCTGGGTCCCTCTCTCTTTCCCCAGCCGTCTCTGGAACCAAAGTCCACACCCACCTTTGATAAGAACAATTGATACCACCATCTTACTATGCCCTCTCATCAGTGTTTCCATCTGTGCTTCATGCCTTTGGGGTGCTTTCTAAGGGGACAGTTGCAGATATTATCCAGTTGGGGGGGGGATGTTCTCTCTCTTACCTACCCGCATCATT
Source organism: Vombatus ursinus (assembly GCF_900497805.2). Taxonomy (NCBI): domain Eukaryota; kingdom Metazoa; phylum Chordata; class Mammalia; order Diprotodontia; family Vombatidae; genus Vombatus; species Vombatus ursinus. The sequence goes on along the minus strand of NW_020954596.1, from coordinate 10,591,916 downwards.
CTAAAAAAAAATCAACAGAATTAAAGGGCTTGGTTTGAGTATAAATTCCTGTAGTGCAGATGCCAGAGACGATTTCAGGATATAATCATGTGCTGTCTCTTTCATGTATGTGAGTTTTATCTCCCCGTCTAGACTGTAATCTCTATGAGGGCATGTAACTTAACCTTCTCATAGAATCCTTGATATTAGAACCATAATAGAAATATGTTTCCCCCTTAAAATATCCATCATATACTGCCAGACTAATAATCCACCTTATACTTTGATCTAATCACATCTCTCCTCTCCTCAAAATCCTTCAACTCTCTACTGGATCTAAGGAAAGTTCAAGGTCTTCTTGGCATTCAAGACCCTTCTGAGTGGTACGTGGGTACCGGTACCAGTGAAGACCCCTTAGGACATGACCCCCCCCCCCTTCTTTAGTTGTGTAAGCAGAAATTTCTGAACTATAGTGTATCCTGTTTATCTCATCCTCTAGCTACATGACCTTGTGTAGAAGACTGTCGAAACCATGGGGCCCCAAAAAGGGGAACATGCTGCGATTTCTGTACTCCTTTGTTCTCTTCGTTGCTGGGGAAGATTCACGTGAATAGATTGTGCCCCTGAGGCTCAGCCAATGGGCCAATGGGAAGGGGGTTAGGGTGAGCTATTGTGCTAGGATCTATATAAACCTATTTTGAACAAAGCACTCTTGCACTGTTTGGCTGGTGCCATCTTAGGTGACACAGGAGTGTCCTTTCTCGAAAACGCCAATAAAATAGCTTTCCTTTTTGCAAATTCTTGTCAAGACTCTGATTCAAATTTTGAGTAGGTGGTCTCTATCCCACATACTACCCCAACCAGCCTGAGCTCATATTACTACCTTCCACATATTCTGTGCATTGGCCAAACTGGACAACCTCTGTTTTCCAGGAAATGCCTTGCATTATCCCACCTTCATGTCTTTGTTCATGCTCCAGGTCTGGGATGTCATCTTGCCCTGACCTCAAGGACCTTACATTTAATTTGGAGGAGATAATACATACAGGAGAGTGATGGACAGGAAGATATGTTTTGGTCAGGAAAGTCACAGGGATAGAAAGTGTAGCCATAGCACAATGAGTCGTGTTGATTTGACTGCTGCTCCCAGAGCTAAAAATAAAAAGTTAATAGGCAGGAAAAGGAGATAGATGCCCATAGCACCCTGGCATTAAGATGATTATGGCACAGCAGCATGGTGGGTATGAATCAAATTAGTTATGCTGACCAATCAGAAGCCTAGAGGTTCAGGACAGAAGGGATAAAAAATATATTATTTCTTCTAACTCTAATAGGATCTCTGACTTATGAAAAGATCGGCTTGCATAAGAATACAAAATTTTAGAGCAACATAACCCATTCATTTTACATAGGAGGAACTTGAAACTTGGACAGAAAGTGACTTTGCTAATGTCACATAGAGCAAATTAGTGTTAGAACTGGGACTAGATAGAGCCTGGGTCTTCTGATTCATTGGAGATTAATGATAACTGATGTGGATATACGTCACCTGGGACTGAAATAATTCACTTTTTGTGGTATAAGGAGCCAAGACCCAGGAGTAATAAGGCTATGGATTTGAGGCAGTGTAGTTCTATGGAAAGAGGAGTGGCAATGGAGTCAGAGAACCAGGATTCAAATTCTACCTTTACTACTCACACACATTTGACCTTGGGCAAGTCGTTTTTCCCTCTGTGAGGGGGTTGGGCTGGATGATCTCTAAGGGCCCTAACCAGCTCTAGAGCCCAAGATCCTAATGTAGCAGGGTTTTTGTGTTAACTGTCTCAGGGAGGGAGGAAGGAGGGAGAGAGGGATAGAATTTGGAACTCAAAACTTTAAAAAAAAGAGCAAATGTTAAAATGTGTTTTTACATGTAATTGGGAAAAATAAAATATTATTTAAAAATAAAATATTTTTTAAAAATAAAATAATGCTTCAAAAAAGACGATTTTGGTTTAATTCTATACAGAGGAAGAAGAAGAAAAATCATTTGTAATAACATATTGTTGTTCAGTAATTTCAGTCGTATCTGATTCTTGGTGACCCCCCTTTGGGATTTTCTTGACAAAGATACTACAGTGGTTTGCCATTTCCTCCTCCAGTTCATTTTACAGATGAGGAAACCGAAATAAACATTGTTAAGTGACTTGCCCAGAGTCATACAGCTAATAAATGTCTGAGGTTGGATGTGAACTCAAGTCTTCCTGATTCCAGGCCCTGTGCTCTATCTACTACTCCATCTAGCTGCCCCATATGAACATGATTGTACTTTAAGTTTTACAACGCATTTTCCTCACAATAAACTTAGCTAATAAGTGATAGAGTCAAGATTCCTATTCAGCATTGTTCTTTCTGCTATAACACACTGGGATCTGAATTATTCTGCTTTATCCTAGAGGTCAGAATTAGGACTAATAGATAAAAATTTCAGAGAGGCTACTTAAGTGCATGGTAAGGAAAAACATCTTAATCATTGCTGTATGGTAGAGGAATAAGCTGCCTTGGTAGGCAGTGAACTCTTCCATCACCAGATATGTTCTGGGAGATGCTGCATTCCTACTTATTGGCGATGTTGAAAAAGAGATTTCTGTACAAGTTGGACAAGATGACCTCTGAAGTCCTTTCTAGCTATAAGAATCTATGGTTTTATTTGTATGATTCATGTATTCTATGCTTTAGCCAAATTGGATTAACTCATTGTCCCCGGAACATAGCCTATACTTTTCCTCTTCCTCACCTTTTCTCATAGGTTCCCTAGACTGGGAATGTCTTCCCCTTCCTCTGCCTGTTGACATGTTACCCAACCTTCAAGGCTCAGCTCAAATAACGGTTCATTAAAAATCTTCCTCCATCCCTTCCTTAGCTGTGTTTTTTCCTTCCTTAGATCTCATAGCATTCATTATGTGCCAATGATATGCTATTTTGTTTTTTCTTCATCTGTGCTCATATCATCTGTCCCTCTGCTAGATAAGAATCTTCTTGAGAGTAGGAACTATCTCATACATATTTATATACCTCTTAGAGTGGAGCACTAAGGGTGTATATATAGTAAGACATTGGGTGAAAAGGTCTGTTGACCTCTCCCATGGTTCACATTTGCAGACATTGGGTCAACTATAACTTTCAAAAATGCTTTATTATTGTCATGGCAAAATATCCTTACGAAGAGTCAGCATAGTTCAATGCAACCACACGCTTGTGATGAAGAATACATCCAGTGACGTCCAGAGGCAGAGCAGGGCCAGGCGGATTCCTCATGGCTTACTCAGGCATCAGTGGCAGAGGTTACTTTCTTGGGAGGCCATATCTTGTCATTGATCCAATCCACATAGTTGGTCACTCGAGTATAAACGCCCGGCTTGTAGAACCTGCCACAGCCATCGCCCCAGCTGATGATCCCATATAGGTAAGAAACCCCATTCTTTTCACAGGCTAGGGGCCCGCCTGAGTCACCCTGTGTTGGTTAGAGACCAACAGTGAATCGTCTTAACTTCAGGGGATGGTTACATTTCATATAGAAGGTTGGGGAAGGTGGGAAGATAAGCATAACTCTGGACAGTCAGTCAAGTGTTCTGGGTTCTAGTTCTTCTTCTGCCTCAAATGATACTAGTCACTACAATCTCACTCTTGCCTGAGATTTACCGAATTCCCAACCAGGATAAAAGTAAATACAGCTAAGTCCCGATTCGTGTGAATAATGAATCCTCTGAAATAGTCTCTCATGTATTCAAATTTGTTATTTAAAGTTATAATTATGCAAATATGATAATTACTTCTAGTCCATTAGGAAAAAAAGCAATGTGAATTCAAATAATGTAACCATTTCAGAAGATTCATTATTTGCACTAATTGGGACCCAGATGTACTACATAAATCTAAACATACATACAAACATATATACATTCACAAACATACACACACACACACACACACACACACACACACACACACACATATATATATATACACACTCATACACAGCCCACTCCCTCCATCATTACAAGATGCATGCATCAGCCTAATAAACTCATTTACCCTGGTTTCAAAGGCTTCCTCTTTTACGGAAAAAATGCATTTTAAAAGATGAGTCTATTTAACCCAAAGGAATGAAGCTCTAATGATGGAATTTCAGTGACCAATAGATGAAATACACAATTCTTCCCCTTCCTCATTTCCATGGAGGCAGGTCTTGCTTCAACATAAGAAAATTTTGTTAACAAGCAAAACTGTTCAATAGCAATGCAGTAACAGTTCACATTTACATAGAGCCTTACTGTTCACAAAGTGAATATTAATTATATTACTAATAATATAATAATATTCTTTTTGTTTTGTAGGTGATGAAATTGAGAGAGACAGGTTCAGTAATTTGCCCCATGGTAACACAGCTGGTGAGTGTCAAAGCCTAGACTTGGATTCAGGTTTGCTGAACTTACATTCGTTTTTTCTGCTGCACAATACTGCCTCTTACTCCACATCAAAAATAGAATGGCTTGCCTCTTGAGGTAGTGAGTGGTTCATTATTGGAGGTGTTCAAGCAAAGGCTGGCTAATGACTTCTTGGGAATGTTTCAGACAGGATTCATACTTCGCAGGGAGATGGTGCTAGAAAAACACTAAGGTCCCTCTGAGCTCACTAATTCCATGATATTGTCATTCAATTCAGATGTACTTGTAATAAGAGATACCTAATCTGCTAAGTATACAGTCTGTGAAAACTTTGCAGTCCTGTTTCAATTATGTTTCATATTCATGAAGCAAGAAGCCATGAAAATATTGTTATTCTTTAATAGCCAAACAAAACCCCTGACTTTTTTTATTCTAAACTCTGACCAGAAATATTGACCTAGACCAGTGACTTAGAACCAAAATTAATGAATGACTAATCCTTAGGGAGGCAGAAGAGCAGAGCATGACGAGTCCTGGACTGAGAATTGGGAGAGTTGGGATTCTGGTCTCTGCTCTCACACTAATTTGAGATGTGACCTTGGGTAAGTCATTGTACCTTTCTGAGCCTCCACTTCTTCCTCTGTAAAATGAGGCAGTTTGAAGAAAATAAGCATTTATTAAGCACCTTCTATGTGCCAGGCATCGTATTAAGTGCTTTATGACTATTTTCTTATTTAATCTTTACAACAACCATGGATTGTTGCTGTTGTAATTTTTCAGTTGTGTCCAGCTCTCTGTGACCCCATCTGGGGTTTTCTTGGCAGAGATACAGGTTTGTCATTTCCTTCTTCAGCTCATATTATAGATGAGGAAACTGAGGTAAACTCGGTTAAGTGTCATACAACTAGTATGTAGTTGTATACTACATACTAGGGTCACACAACTAGTAAGTGTCTGAGGCTGGATTTGAATTCAGGAAGATGAGTCTTCCTTGGTCCAGGTCATGTGCTCTATCCATTGTGCCATCTAGCTGCCCCTGGGAGATAAGTACTATTATGATTCCCATCTTATGGATGAAAAAACTGAGGCAGACAGAAGTTAAGTAACTTGCCCAGGGTCACATAGGTAGTAAGTGTCTGAGGCTGGATTTGAACTCAGGTCTTTCTGACTCCAGGCTTAATGTTCTATCCAAATTGGATTACATGATCTCTGGGCTCCTCTTCAGCCTTGCCATTCTAAGATACGAAGTGTCCTGTTGTAACAACCCTTCTCCCCCAGGGGACGGCAGGAAGAGAGCACTATGATATCATGCTATCAGAATGGCCCGATGATCCCAGCAGGCTCTAAGGATGGAGAGGGCCCAGAATTCTAGAACACTTAGTAAACACTACATTCTCTGTTTGGAGCTTAATGGGCCAAATCTGAAACAGGTGCTCCTGGGGGAGGAGAGGCAGTAATGAGCTATCAAGCAGCTCTTGGAGTCACGAGATGGGGTATTAGGTTAGTTTCCTGCTTAATGGAGCTGGGAAGGCTTAAGTGGAGCCTCAAAACCTTGCTTTATTATGCCTTATAATGGTCTGTAATTGAATTGAACCTCCTTTCTTCGGAACTCATCTCCCTGGAAGCTAATGACAACAGATTCAAAATTGGATAAATATCTTCGCATAGAGAGGGGTATGGGAATCACAATGGTCTGGGAGATAAGAAGGATAATTCTGAATCCCAGCCCTGCTTCTCTCCCAACTGAGATTTGGACTAGAATGGTCTGTGAGGTCCTTTCCAGCTCTGATACTCTTTCTGTATTCTAAGGCTCCTTCCAGCTCCAATAATTCATGTTTTATATTCTAAGGCCCTTTCCGGGCATGATATTCTTTGTTCTAACATTAGTTCCATCTTCCATTAGTTCAGGCCTCTCTAGACAAAGAAGTTGGCCTGCTGGATTTCTCTCCTGGAGATCTCATATGCATCTCAAATTCAACATTTCCAAAATGGAGCCTGTTATCTTCCCCTCTAAACCTATGCCTTCTTCAAATACCATTATTTCCATTGAGGATGCCACCATCCTCCCAGGTACCCAGGGATCCCAGACTCATGATCTTAGCCATCCTTAATTCTTCTCTCTCCCTCATCCCTCCATACCCCATCCATTGCCAAGTCTTATAAATTCATCTTTCCCAACATCCTTCACACATCCTGTCTTTCCACTCACTTGACTGCCACCTTTATTCAGGCCATTGTCACCTCGTGCCTAGACTATGGTAATAGACTCTTAATTGGTCTCCCTGCTTCTAGTTCCTCTTCTCCCCAATCCACCCTACATACAGTGACCAAAGCAACCTTCCTAAGGCATAAGTGTGATGATATCACTTCCCCTGCTCAAAAACCCTTATTGACTCCCTATTGTCTCTGGGATAGCCTAGCCTGGTATTCAAGGTTCCAGCCTTTCATACTATCTACTCATTTTATAATATTCCCTTTGCAAATTCTATGTTCCACCCAAACAAGACTACTGGCTGTTCTCTTAACTAGATATTCCCATCTCCTACCTTTATATGAATAATCACTGTTCTGTTAGGATTATGGATTTAGAACTAGAGAGAAACGTAAAGATTGTCTAGCTTAACTCCTTTATTTTACAGAGGAAACCGAGGCACTGAGAGCCCCAAATCACCCAGCTAATGAGTAACACAATGGGTCCCCCAGACCAGGTTTCTTGTCCCCCCAGGACAGTGCTCTTCCCACATGATTCGCCCCCTTTGCATTCATTAAGGGCTTCACAGGTATTATTTCATTTTAGACTTTCAATAGTGCTTTGAAATAGGTGATCAGATTAGCTAGTGTTCCAGGCAACGCTGTGGGGAAGACACAGAGGACCAGGAAGTTTTGATAAGGGAAGGTGGTAGGTAAGCCTAGATTTGTGACTATGTCAGAATCTCTGTGCAGCCCAAGAGAAAGAGAGAGTTACTCAGAGGGAAAAAAGAGACACAGAAGAGACAAATGTCATTGACTTGGGCATTTTTCTAAGAAGTAGCCAAGGTCAGCCCTGTCACCGAGATCATTTAAGATGAAGCTGAGATGGTGGAGAGTAGTCACTGTGGAGGAAGGGGGAATGGAGGCATTGAAGAGTCAGGATTCATTTTCAAGTCCCCTGCTACCAATCCAGCCATTTTTCCATTATATCACACAGTCTTCCTCTCATCCCTTTGGCTGAAACAAAACAAATTGAGAATTACCCTTCCCAAGCCTTACCTGACAGGCATCTGATTTGCAGTCGAAGTAACCAGCACAGAACATGTTGGGGGTGATGTCCGCACCATAAACTTCGGGGCTGCTACATTTGTGATCAGGAATGAGAGGAAGCAATGCTTCTCGTAAGTAGCTGGAGTAGCCCGTAACATCTTTTAACGAGAAACCGAGGAAAAAGCTTTCAGTTGGAGTCAGGATTGGGACAACCCTGAAACATCTAGTGGAGCCCTGGCTAGAAACCTCTTTGCTTACATACAAGTCAGAAATGCTGAGGATTTCAGCATAGCCCAGGTACAAACTTGGGATTCTCAGAGAGCTGACTGGAACTTTCTACTTAGGTTTAATCAACGGGAAGGGCAGTACTCAGATGGAATGGCCTCTAGCATTCCTTCATCCTCTGTCACTGGCTATCAATCAACATCAAGGCTGCAGCCATGCAGCAGCTATCAATGGAACCCATAACTGATGGTCAGGATGCTGATTGACTGCTCTGCAAGACAGTGATACGTGTAGAAAGAAAAAGGCAAGCAATGTCTCTGATAAAGGTCTCATTTCTAAAATATATAGAGAATTGAGTCAAATCTATAAGAATATAAGTCATTCCCCGATAGATAAATGGTCAAAGGTTATGAACAGGCAGTTTTTAGAGGAAGAAATTAAAGCTATTTATAGTCATATGAAAAAATGTTCTAAATCACTATTGATTAAAGAAATACAAATTAAAACAACCCAGGTACCACATCACACCTATCAGATTGGCTAACATGACAAAACAAGAAAATGATAAATGTTGGAGAAGATGTGGGAAAATTGGAACACTAATGCATTGTTGGTGGAGTTGTGAAATGATCCAACCATTTTGGAGAGCAATTTGGAACTATGCCCAAAGGACTATAAAAATGTGCATACCCTTTGACCCTGCAATAGCATTTCTAGGACTATATCCCAAAAAGATCATACAAATGGGAAAAGGACCCACATGTACAAAAATATTTATAGCAGCCCTTTTTGTGGTGGCAAAGAATTGGAAATTGAAAGGATGCCCATCAATTGTGGAATGACTGAACAAGTTGTGGTATATGAATGTAATGGAATACTATTGTGCTTTAAGAAATGATGAGCAGGCAGACTTAGAAAAACCTGGAAAGACTTGTATGGACTGATGCTGAGTGAAGTGAGCAGAACCAGGAGAATGTTGTATGCAGTAACAGTCATGTTGTGTGATGACTAACGTTGATAAACATAGCACTTCTCAGAAATACAAGGATCTAAGACATCTCCAAAAGTCTCATGCTGGAAAATGCTATCCACATCCAAAGAAAGAACTATAGAGTTTGAATGCAGATCAAAGCATACTATTTGCTATTTTTTTCTTCTGTTTTGTTTTGTTTCCTATTTCTTGTGGTTCCTCCTATTGGTTCTAATTCTTCCTTTCAACATGACTAATGTGAAAATATGTTTAATAGGAATGTATATGTATAGCCTATATCAGATTGCAAGCCATCTTGGGTATGGAGATGGAGTGTGAAGGCGAGAAAAATTTAAAACCCAAAAGCTTATGGAAGTTATTGTTGATAAATCTAAATAAATTAATTTAAAAAATTTAAAAAAAAGAAATGGTTAGTAGGCAGACTTCAGAAAAATCTGGAAAGACTTGCATGAAGTGATGCTAAGTGAAGTGAGCAGAACCAGGAGAACATTGCACGCAGTAACAGCAACAGTGTGTGTTAATCGATTTTGTTAGACTTGACTCTTCTGAGCAATGCAATGATCTAAGACAATTCCAAATGCTATCCACATCCAGAGAAAGAACTATGGAGTCTGAATGCAGATCGAAATATATTATTTCCTCTTTCTTTTGTGGTTTTTTGTTTTTTCTTTCTCATGGTTTTTCCCTTTTGTTCTGATTCTTCTTTAACAACGTGACTAATGTGGAAATATGTTTAATATGATCATGTATACATGTATAGCCTACATCACATTGCATGCTGTCTTGGGGAGGGGAAGTGGAGGGAGGGGGGAAAATTTAGAACTCAAAATCTTATAAAAGTGAATGTTGAAAACTAAAAACAAATAAATAGATTTTTAAAAAAGAAAGGGATAGGCATGGTCTCCTCCTCTTCCATTTTTTTCAGAATCAGTATCCTTTGCTGATTCATTATTGCTATGTACTACAAAGTTCCATTCTGGGACTTTTTCTCTATTTCGGTTACTTGATCTTTCATTGGAGATGGATAAATTATTCTCTCTCTCTCTCTCATGTGCTGTTGTTCAAGTCACTTTTCAGTCATGTCTGACTCTTCATGATCCCATTTGGGGTTTTCTTGAAAGGTACAAGAGTGGTTTGCCATTTCCCTGTCCAATTATAAGAAGAATCCCATAACTATTTCTAAGGCTTTCTCTGTATATAGTCCCTAACAACAGCCCTGGTTGTAACATTTGCACAGTGTGGGAAATCCTGAGGACAATCCAACAAAAAGACCCGCAGCTCAGAGGAAAAGGTCCCCTGGCTTGGTGGGTCTGGGCCAATAGAGAGATGAGCTAGGAGCCCCCAGCACTGGTAGTCAACAGGAGACTCACTCTCATACATGTGTCCCCATCCTGCAATCTGGCATTTGTGATTGTCAGGAAAGGTGATGCCATTGTCCGGGAGGCAGATGGGCTGGACAAACTGGGACTTTGTAGCACAGCGATCACCCTTCTTCTTCAGCCTAATCAGAGCTGCAGGGAATTGGAGAAGAGAATCAGATTGACCATCACAGAGGCAAGAGTATTTCTGTCCATCACCATCAAGGTTAAAGAACCAAGAAACAATTCCTGGGACTCTATGGCCCTCTTGAAGGAAAAATAACAATATAGGATCATAAGCTCTAGAGATTTGGATGGCATTTTAAAAGCCATCTAGATTCAACCACCTCATTTTACAGATGAGGAAACTGAGGCCCAGAGAGCTTAAGCATCATGACCAGCTTAGTCATTTCTAGGCCTTCTGACTACAAACTGAATGAACTTTTCTTCATGTCACAGACCCAGAAGAGTGGGGAGAAATTATCCATGGTAGAGTCTAAGTAATTGTAAAATCATTCCTCTTCTCCGGAACTTAGTTGGTCATACTACTCATATGCTACCAGAAAGCCGCCACATTTTCTGACCAACTGACTTAACCTCACCTTTCAGCCTTGCCATCTGCCCAGTCATTGCCTTTATGGGACCTCCAGACCTTTCCATCCCCACCCTCCCCGCCCCCCCGAGAGCTTAACATTCTTCTATGTTCAGGTTCCCCTGATTATAGTATGAGTCCTGGAGAGCAGAACTGTTTTGGTTTTTTTCTATTTGTATCATTAGTGCTCAGCACAATGTCAGTACTTAACAAAAGCTTTTTTTGTTCTTGTTACTCATATCATTCAGCATTATTTTCTGGAGGCAAGTCCTATCTCTCCAAGTAGACTACACATGCCATGGGACAGAGTCACAGGAACTGCTGGGAAATTTGTTGGATTAAATTCCTTCACCCAACATTGAAGGTGTTTGTCGAGCCCCAACTATGTGCTCCAGTTGCTGAGTGGGCATCAAAGACACTAGACTGAATCCTTGTTCACTTCTTATTGGGACTACAATTCACTCACATGGAAAGTTAAATAATACAAGGAAACCATAGGTTAGTGCCATGTGTGATGTGGACATAAAATCCAGTTGGGGTTCAGAAGTCACACACAATTAAGAAATGGCAGAACCAAGCCCCAGGACTAGGATTTTCTGCTTCCTTCTCTGATGCTTTGTGATGACAATAGCTAACATACAGTGCTTACTATGTCCAGGGCAGCTAGGTGGCACAGTGGATAGGGTGCCAAGCCTGGAGTCAGGAAGAACTGAGTTCAAATCCAGCCTCAGACACTTATAAGCTATGTGACACTGGGCAGGTCAATTAACCCTGTTTGCCTCAGTTTCCCCATCTGTAAAATGAACTAGAAAAGAAAATGGCAAACCACTCCAGGATCTCTATCAAGAAAACCCCACAAAGGGGTCACAAAGAGTCGTACATGACTGAAAACAACTAAACAATAACAAAAATGCCCAGGTACCGTGTAAAGCTCTTTTTATAAATATTACCTCATTTGATCCTCACCACAACCCTGCAAGGTAGGTACTATTATTATCAAACCCATTTTACAGATGAGGAAACTGAGGCAGAAAGAAGCTAAGTGATTTGCCCAGGGTCACATAGCTAGTAAGTATCTGAAGCCAGATGTGGACTTGGGTCTTCCTGACTCCAGATTCAGTGATCTATACACAGTGTGGTCTTGGCTAATTATGGACTTGAGCAGGAAGTATATAAAGGCCCTCCTGGCTCAAGAGGCCCTTGGCTCTGTAACAAAGATGACAGTGTGGATGTGATGCAGAAGGGTTAATTTTCACATCTGTGAAATGGGGATCTTGAACAAATCCTTTAATCTTCTCAACTGTAAAATGAAGGCATTAGACTAGATAACCCCAAACGTTGCTTCTATTTCTGATTCCATGACAACGAATTGTTAACCTGTATCTATGGGGGAATTTTCCACAGCAGGGAGTTCCCCACACCGATGAAATCACAAAACAGGGAGAAAAAACAATTCGTGCTCTGGACTTGGAGTCCGAAGATCATGGTTTCAATCCTCATTCTGCTACACTCGCTGTGTCACCAAATCACCTAATCGTTCTGAGCCTTGATTTTCTCATCTGTAAAATGGGGGCAGCTATTATTGCCTGAATTGGTATTCAAACTCACATGATCTGATTCCAAATCCAGTGCTCTTTCCTCTAAATCGAAGATGCTAGAGGATTTCATGAGTAAAAAGTTGGCCATCCCATGGGGAATCGGTTTTGGCCACAGAAGCTCTCAAAGACCATTGACAAAGGTGTGGAGAGGCCATGACCTTCTTCAATGGAGGAAGCACCCATACTGGCGACATCATGAATCTTTCAGGTTTGGAGGTAGGTATATTACTATTACTGGTACCTGGTGTCTGTTGTCCAGTGTCCTGGTCTATGTTCTATAGCCTCTTTCCCAAATTCTAACCCAGGTTCCTGATCTCCCAATCTTTCCTGATGCCTAAACTGAGGTTCACTGTCTGTGATACCCCTAAGACTCTGGCACCTTCCTTTTCCTTCCTACTTTAACTGAGTCCTCCCGCCTTGACCTCTGGCTCCCCTGACTAGATGTACCCACCAGCCTCCTTCTTTCTCACCAAACTCCCTGCCTCATCCCTCGTTGGTTAGCCCTGGTGTGTGGACATCCAAGGCTGGGCCTGACAACTGGTGCAGAAGAAACCTCAACACACTCACCAAGGTCATGATTGCTGGGGTTGAAGACAGAGTACAATGGATACAGAATGTACTTCTCAATTTCAAATGATTGTGTCACATCTGTGGATGTGTTGAAGAAATGCTGGCCCAGGACAACTGTGACACTTGACTTGGGTGGACTGGAAAACACAGAATAATAACAATAATGAATACCTGGCATTTATTTATAGTTGCAAACCTTTTTTCCACACCCATCATTTAATTTTGTATGTGAGAGGGAGGTGGGGCAGATGTTAACGAATCCATTTTTTCCAGAGGGAAAAAAGTAAGAGGCTGAGATAGAATTTGAACCCAGGTCTCCTGATTACAAGACCAGTGGTTCTACTACATCTATGTATCACAAAGAAGAGCTGTGTGCCTAGTTCTTGGCCCCTAGGAGTCAACCTTTTTCCTAATCATTTGGGAGCAAGTACTGTGGGGATCAAAATGTATGAATCCTCATCCTCACTAACCCCATTGGGAAGGCAGGTCAAGGGCAAAGCTGCACTCTCCAGAACTCAAGGCCCGGCCCACAAAGGACTTATTAAAACTTTCAAACACAAATTCACATATTCACAGATACTCGGAACCCAGAACACTGAATGTCAGAGCTGGACAGAACCTCAGAACCCCATACAGTGTCACATCTGGATGGGTTCTTAGAGCATAGAATGTCAGCTTAGAATTTAGAGCATAGAACGTAAGCAGAACCAGGAAAACAATAGACACAATGCACAATGACTACAACAAGATAAAGAGCAAGAACAGTCTGAATGTTGCAAAGTGATGAACAAAAAACTTGACCCTAAAGGAGAAATAGAAGTCACCTCCTACCAGTCCTCTGCAGGGGTGGTGGGTGGGGATCCACAGGTGTGGAACATTGCATCAAACACCATTTTTAAAAATATATTAGGGGCAGCTAGGTGGCACAGTAGATAGAGCTTTGGCCTTGGAGTCAGGAGGATATGAGTTCAAATCCGGCCTCAGACACTTGACACGTACTAGCTATGTGACCCTAGGCAAGTCACTTAACCCCGATCACCTCACCAAAAATAAATAAATAAAATGTATTGATTGGTTTTGTGAGATTTTTTCCCTCTTCATCTTCTCTTTAATTCTTTAAAAATTTTTGTCATGGGGACGGCTCTTTGGGAAGGGTGAGGAAGACAGATTCAGGAAGAAATTCAGGCAACGTAAAAACAAAAGATATAAATAAAAATCAATTTTTTTTTAGAAAATGAGAGCATAGAATATCAGAACTCAAAAGGGTCTTGGAATATATAATATCAGAGATGGAAGGGACCTTAGAATATATAATGTGACTGTCAGAGCCAGAAGAAACTCCAAATCCTCGAACCGCAGAAAAGAATAGCAACCATTAGATTGATTATATTCAACTTTGATCAATACTTTGAGGCTTGTAAAGAACTTTCTCATGTGAACCACGTGAGGTAGGTGATACAAGTATAATTATTCTTATTTTTCATATAAGGAAACTGAGTTTCGGAGAGGTGAAGCGACCCCCACAAAGCCCCACAACAAATGAGCAAACCACCAGTAGATTACTGAGACAGTGATAAATACTGGATATCAGTGCTATATGTGATCTTTTAGATCCTCAAATCCAACCAACTTGTTTTGAAGACAGACAAGCAGTGACCACATTGAACTAGAACCCAGGTCTCCTGACTCTTCAGCAGAGCACTATTAGCTCAGTGGAGGGAAGATCGCATCATGACCAATGCAAGCATCTGCTTCGTGGAATCAATCAGTGATGTGCTGGTAAATTGGTTTAACAACCAGTTTTCAAATTAAAATATATTCACACTTTTAATTTTCATTAGTAACACTTTTTTCCATCACTTTCTTAAGTCCAGCGTCAATCAACAAAATAACAAATTAAGCCCTGATTTAAATGCTCACATTGAAAATTTAACAATCAGTTCTCTGGAATCTGCAGGAGCTGGTTCCAGCACACCCCCCTCCCCAGATTTCTGACAGATGCCCAACTCCAAGGCCCAGTATAATTCTGTAAGCTATGGCTGTGGGCAGAGTGACTTTGCCACCATGTGGCCATGCCCAAGAACTACAATTTCTCCAGAGTCCTTGTGGGGGATGTACTGTAGGTCATGATTCCCTTCCCTTTGCTATGCCTCTGGAAACATGAATACCAGGAGGCCCCCACCACCCTCACCCTTGCCCCAATTCCTAAGGATTACACTTTCTAGGGTACCTTTCACCACCCTGATATCCATATAAATATCAAAGCTATAAGGAATCTTTTAGACCATCAGATCTAACCATCTTGCCTTGAAAGCAATTAGTGACCACATTGGAAGGTCTCCCAGAATGGAAGTACATCATGGTCCAATCCACCCTAAGGCCTTTTCATGAACATCATTATAGAATCACAGAATCTTAGCTCTGGAAGGAATCCCTAAGAACATTTAGTCTACAAAAGCCAAGTAGAGGTTGACACTGGACATGGAGCCAGATGGTTGATAGATAGACTGAACCAATTCTCATATGACACAGAATCAGAGATTTAGAGCTGGAAGCAAATTTACAAGATATCTATTCCAAGCACCTTATTCTGTAGATGAGAAACTGAGGCCAAAAGGTTAAATGACTTGCTCACAGTTACAAAGATGGTAAGCAGCAGATGCAGGGTTTCAACCTAGAGCCTCCAACTCTGAATCCAACACACTTTCTACTGTATTACATTGATTCTCCATCTAGAGACCATGCATCTTCCAGGCTGGCCTTCTCTAGACTCACTCTGGTTTGTACATGTGCTTCCTAGAATGTGGAAACACCATCATCTCCATTTATCAATGCTCACTGAATTGTTCAGTCATCATATTATTCAGCTATTTCAGTTGTGTCCAACTCTTGGTAACCAACCCCATTTGGGATTTTCTTGGCAAAGATTTCCTTCTCTGACTCATTTTACAGATGAAGAAACTGAGGCAAACAAGGTTAAGCAATTTGCCCAGGGTCATACAAGTAAGTGTCTGAGGACAGATTTGAACTCAAGAAGATGAGTCTTCCTAATTCTGGGCACTATGGTGCCACCTAGCTGCCCTGATAATCAATCATACTTTGCCTCTATATAACACAATTTTTTAAATGTTTTTTTTCCAAAGTTATTATCTTGTATGGTTATTACAGAATTCAGGGAATTCAGCACTTCAGGTATTATTCCTGTTGACAAGAAGGAAAACTGAGACCTAGGAACTAGAATCTTCTTACCTTCCTGTGACATGCAGAGTCCTCACCACTCCTATAAAGTTCTAGACCAAAGCACCTCCCTCTGGCTACCACTCCCCTTTTCCTACTGTTCAAAGAGTTTAGGTCACTTCCTTAAATTCAGAAGGAGGGAGTGACACAAGCATTTATTTAAGTACCTACTGTGTGCCAGGTATTGTGCTAAGCACTTAACAACTATTATTTCATTTGATGGGAATCTATTATGATTCCCCATTTTACAGTTAAAGAAACCAAAGTAGACAAAGGTTAAACGACTTGTCCAGTAAGTGTCTGAATCTAGCAGACCTGGGATTCTAGCTTAGGTCCTCTGACTGCAGATCCAATCCTTTTTCTATATAATGTGAATTCTCTACCATGTTCGTTCCCTTCACTTAGCTTTCTCTTTTTCAAGTCTACCCCCAACACATGGCTGTCCTTACATGGGGGAGAATAAGCATTCTGCTAGAAATTCAGGAAATCTGCCCCCCAAATCTCCCTTCTCCCCACATTTCCATCAGCTGCTGGAGGATCCTTGCTCAAAGAGAAAGTTATTCCCACCCCCAGGAGAACTCAGGCTGTGAACGCTGAGGGGGTTCAAAGCCTTTCCAGAGAATGGGGTTTGATAAGGGGAAGGTGAGAAAACATGAGAAAAAAAGAGGAAGAAGGATACATCGGGCATCAGTTAAGTTTCACCTGAACTGAGCCAGTCTTCATCATCTTTACCATTTTCCCCAAGAACTGGTCTTCCCCAAGGCTATGGGGTAAAAGGATGCGCTTACCTGTTGGAGAAACAATGAGCAGCTGATACCACCCAGCAGGAGTGAATGAGGCTTCCGGCACAGAAGCTCTCCCCAATGTACAAGGCAGCCATCCACGGGTGGGATCCTGGCAAGGAGGATGAGCCTCCAATAATTCGAGGCCTCAGGAACGTCCTCTTCTTGTGCCGCTTCCCACAAGCCCGTCTGTTGGGCTGAGAAATCTCAGGAACCTTGAAAAATTCCAGGTTGGTTCGAGCTCCACTCCTCGGACTGTTCACTGGGGCAGGAGAAAAGGCAGAGCTCGATAGAATGTTAAAAAGAGAAAGTATCAGGGAGACCAGCTGTACAAGGTGAGCTTTAAGAAGGGTTTATGTAAAGTTCCACATGCTTAAAGAGATGTTTTAGTAGAAAGAGCTCGGGACTTGGAGTTAGATCTGGCTTCAAATTCCAGCCCTGTGTATTACTACGTATGCAAATGTGGACCATTAACTCCCTCCTTCTGGGCTTCAGTTTCTTTGTCTGTAAAAATAACAGGCTGGGATTAAATGATCCCTAAAATACACTTCGAGATCTAAATATGCTGATTCGTATGAAAAAGACACAGGGTTTTAGTGACTACAAAGGCAATATGAGGTGACATTGTGATACGATAGCCCCACACCAGTTAACTTAATGTCCATTCATTTGCATTAATAGAAGCCAGAGATTAGAAGAAAGGAGGTGATATCGTATACCCTGGTCAGACCACACTGGAGGTAGGTACAGAGTCACACATTTGGATGTCACATTTTAAGGAGGACGTCGACCAACTGGAATGCATTCAGAGGTTGGGACAGTGCATGGATTGAAAACCCTAGGATGGACTGAAGGGACTAGAGTGGCTCATTGGTTAGACATGGTGTCATAAAGACCTGAGTTCAAATTCTGCTTCAGATACTTAGTTATATGACCCTGAATAAGTCACTGAACTTCTGTTTGCCTGTTTCCTGAATTGTAAAATGGGGATCATAATAGCATCTACCTCACAGAGTTGTTGTGAAGGTCAAATGAGATGGCATGTAAAGAGGGAAGGGAAAGAAAATAAGCATTTATTAAGGACTTACTATATGCCAGGTACTGTGCTAAGCATTTTACAAATATTATCTTATTTGAAGTTCACAACAACCCTGCCAGGTAGATACTAATGGTGTCTCCATTCTAAACTTGAGGAAAATGAAGGAAACTGAAGTTAAGTGACTTGTCCAGGCTCACACAGGTAGGAGGTTCCTGTGGCTGGATTTGAACTCAGGTCATTCTAACTGTAGGCCCACTGTTCTATCCACTGTGCCACTTAGCTGCCTCTGAACCTTAAAAAAGCTTTGCAAACCTTAAAACACTATATAAATGCTAGCTATTACTCTTTGCTATTATGGTTGGCCTGGAGAAGAGAAGACTTTGGGGATGGGGTAGGGGAAAGGGATGCATAGGTTCCCAAAGTGGGCAATACCATCTCCTGGGGGGGGCACTGGAATGATCCAGGGGGGTAGTAATAGCCTTGGGTGCAACTGTGGGGGTGTTGAATAAAAATAAGGGAGCAGAGGAAGCATAAGGAAAGAAGAGAAGAAAATCTTGAAAAACCACTTTTCATCTGTTGTGTAACAGAGTTAAAGTTGTAGTGATTACATTATTTTACAAATAAATGCACAAAATGCAAATTATAACCAATTAGTGGTCAAGTATGCCAGCAGGTCTTAACAAGCAAGTATTGGCAGGTGAGCTTGTCAGAAAGTCCAGCATGCATTGGCAGGAATATGTGTGTCTAATGACTTGTTTACAATATGATACTATACAATTACATGATGCAATATTGCATCGACAAAATCTCAACGCAGGAAAAAACCCACAAATTTTAAATAAATTATTACATTTCAGATGTGTCATTTTAAAAATATATACATATTATTTTTTGAAATCATGCAAAAAATTTTTTAAAATAATTAAAGGGTTAAAGAAAGTAGATTTTCAGGAGAGCACTGAGTAAATTTTTTTTGAAAAGGGGTGGTAGGCCAAATAAGTTTGAGAACCTCTGGGTTAGAGAATTGTTATAAAGATCTTATGGGCTGTCACAGAAAAGAGGCAGCTAGGTGGTTCCATAGTGCACAGAGTGCCAGGCCTGGAGTTCAAATATGGCCTCAGACACTCAGACTCCCCCAAGGGGGTGACCTTGGGAAAGTCACTTAACCCTGTTTGCCTCAGTTTCCCCATCTGTAAAATGAGCTGGAGAAGGAAAATATAAACCTTTCCGATATCTCTGCCAAGAAAACATCAAGTGGGGTCATGAAGAGTCAGACAAGACGGAAACAACTGAACAACAACTGGCACAAAGAGGCATTAGACTTGCTCTGCTTGGCTCTGAAGGACAAGACAAGGGGTTACAAAGAGGCAGATTTGACTTAAACACAAGGGAAATCTTCCTAACAATTAGTGAGATCCTTTCACTGGAAGCCTCCAAACATCCCTTACCATTTGTCAGGGACTCTATGGGTGGGACTCCTGCTTTGGGTGTGGGCTGGGCAGAATGGGCTTTTAGGCTCCTCCCATCTTTGTGGTTCTATGATCCAGAAAGAGGAACTGAGGCCCAAAGAGAGGAAATAATTTACCCATGGTCAAACGTTTTAGTAGGTAGCCAAGCTAGACTTGAACACAGGTTTTTCAAGTGTGAGTTCAAGGTTCCTTCTATTACTTTTGCCTTTTCAGGTATCCTAACCTACCCTCCAACCCTGCCACCTTCAAAGGGCCAAATGAAAAAAATGAAAGACAAAGTCACATGTGAGTCATAAATAGGGATGTGTTGGAGCTGATTGCTAAATTTTCACCGTGAGCATTCACACTTCAAAAATCAACAAGGACAACAAATCAGCGTTTTGATTTATTATTTTTTGACTCTCTGGACTTAAGAAAGTAATGGAGAAAATGTTCACAATGCAGATTACAATTAAAAGTATGTCCTACCTTTTTGGAGAGCCTATTGTTAAACATTTAGCAGCATACCTGTGGCTATATAGCAGGGTAAGCATGCTAAGGGGTGTTATTCCTATTTCCTAAACATTTTCTAGGACTGTCCTTAGTGAGAACACCACCAGTGGGCTCCAAAAAATCCTACATCAGCTTTTGAGAATGCATCTTATTGCAAAACTGTTTGGGTTTTTTCTTTGTGAGGCTGGATGACACTGTGCTTCATGCCCATGAACTAAAGCAACAGCAGTTCTCCCCAGTGCCCAGCTCAAAGACCACCTACCGCAGGCTGAGATGTTGCAGTATTCCCAGGACAGAGTGTTGTCCTTCATGATGTAACACCATGGCTTCTCATCGCTGTCAGGATTTCTGGCACAAGAGAGAAACAATTCAGTGAGGCTGGGGATACCCAGGCTCTTCATCCCCTTAGCCCACTCATCCCTAAAGAAAGGACCAGGAAGGCTAGGGGTTAGAGCTAAACTCCCCCTGTACCAACAAGAACTAGCCATGAGAACCAGGGACCCTGAAGAGGCTTATGGGAAATAACCCCTACATTTTCTATTCAAATGATGAGTCATAGAATGTCATACTCTAGAATGTCATATTCTAATAACTGTATTTCAATATAATTGGCTTCCTTTGTATATCTATGTATTTTATTTTATGCATTTAAAAATACACTGAGAATGCTTCCATAGGCTTCACCAGATTGACCCAGGGGTCCAGGATGCCCAAAAAGGTTAAGAATCTTATAGAAGACAATGTTAGAACACAAAAAATCAAATGCCCAGAAGTCAGAAAGACCTTAGGGCCTAAGAACAAAGAGTGCTAGAAATGGAAAGGACCTTAGAATCTAGGATGTCAGAGCTGGAAGGGACCTTAGAGATCATTTAGTCTAATGCTCTCATTTTACAGAGAAGGAAACTGAGACCCAGGGAGAAGAAGTCATTTGTTCAAGGTCTTACAATGAATGAGTCAAGATCAGAGCCAGGATGAGAATAGCAGGCCAGCCAGCTTTCTTGACAAGGTAGCCTAACCTTGCTTAGTCTGTGGAGTGGTCTCATTGACTCTAGAAAGACTGACACAATTTGATGTTGTTTGGATTTTCCAGTTGCCTCTACAACAGATGCTCTGCCCAGACCAGCGGGAATGACAAAGAACCTGGAGCTTTCAGAGGTCCAGGGAACCAGTAAAGCTGACAAAGTCTTCTCTAAGGATGATGTTACATTGATTATCCCATCTCACTTAATAGTAATTACATTTGTTAGATAAGAGTTCTCCTCCTTCTCTTCTTCTTCTTCTTCTTCTTCTTCTTCTTCTTCTTCTTCTTCTTCTTCTTCT
>NW_020954596.1:10570406-10570587 GCF_900497805.2 Vombatus ursinus | reverse complement strand
CTTCTTCTTCTTCTTCTTCTTCTTCTTCTTCTTCTTCTTCTTCTTCTGCAATTGTGTTTAAATGACTTGCTCAGGTGAGGCTAGATTTGAACTCACCTCATCCTGACTCCGGGACTTGGGTATGTGAGCATGTTTGTGTGTGTGTGTGTGTGTGTGTGTGTGTGTGTGTGTGTGTGTGTGT
>NW_020954596.1:10502940-10570396 GCF_900497805.2 Vombatus ursinus | reverse complement strand
TGTGTGTGTGTGTGTGTGTGTGTGTGTGTGTGTGTGTGTGTGTGTGTGTAAAATCAATCATAATGTGTGAACAGGTCCTGTACATCTTCTAAATCAATAAAAGACATTGTGTGAGAGACTTAATCACATGCTAGGGAACTTAGAAAATATATGGGTCAGAACCTATAGTTCTAAGCTATCTAGGGACTAGAGAGGGATTTCAAGGGACTGGAAACAGGGAGGAAAGAGTGGAGTCAAGCAGGAAAGATTCCATAATGAATCAGCAGCTCAAGGGCAACCAGGGATAGGAGAAAGAAAAGGCAAGACTGGGCTATGGTAGATAAAAGCCAGATCAAGGAAGGTCCTCAATCCTATAGACTGAGGAAAGGGAAGTAGGAGGAGTAGAAGATTCAGGTTAATGCCTAGTTATCTACAGACCCTGTAATATAATCTTTCACTCAAATAATTATATTTAATAATTATATATATATCCAAATTCATTACCCAAATGTTTGCAGCAACCTGAATCTTATCTCAATTACAAAGAGACTCATTAGAAACAGATATAAATGTAAATTAAGGCAGAGAGCTAAACGTCTTTCTAAATGTTAGCAGGGTTTGATAACTGGAGGCTTTGAAATAATTGTGATTGTACTCATATCTTTTCAGCTAAAATAAACACCCTAAAAGCCACAAGGGGAGAGGGGGTACTAGTAAACCTTAGGAACCATTATCTTACCCCTAGACTTAAAATGAGCTAATTATTGTAGCAAGGTATTACATTTTCTTCAAAGGTCTTACTTCATATTTTCTCAATATCGCCTCCATTGCCTTGCCACCTCCCTTGCTGATAGACAAAAATACACTTTCCTCCTGACCCTCTCCAGTTCTGAACTATGACTAAAATGAAATCTGCCATTGTTCCTGGATGGGGTGTGTCAATATATTCCCCTGTTATCCTATTTACCATTTGAATTTTCCAGAGTCATATAACTAAAAAATGTCAGAACCAGAATATAGACCCTGATCTCCTGATTCTAGCTTCTATATTCTTTCCAAGACCCCATGCTATCTCTTAGAACAGCTCACACTTGGATATCACCAAGGAGTTGGTAGTATAAATATGATTACCCTTCTTTTATAGTTGAGAAAATTGAAATGAGATATTATATCAGCAGAAGGTCTCTGCATAACCCATAATGTAGGTTGTCTCCCTGATGTTATTGGCTTTTCCATTTGCAGAAGGTCTGCTTGCCCATGTGATGAAAGTAGGAAAGACCCTGAAGAGTTTTGGTCATATGGGGACAGGCTTAGGTGAAGACTCACCTACAGTAGGAGTGAGGGCCCAGCCCCAGGTGTACAGCCTTCTCCACACTGTCCACATGGAGCTCCTGATACAGCAAGTCTGAATTCCAGGGCAAACAGCTTTGGCCTGAGATGGTCTTCTTGGCAATGCCTCGATAATCCGTGCCATTACCCAAGTAACAGGTCTCTCCAGGAACTGAGAACAGGAAATACCTGCTGAGCATTGGCCAACATGGATCTGCCCTCCATCTCCTCTTCTAGGCTTGAGAAGGGTATGGAAGTGGCTTCCCAATTCCTCTTCCCACTTAACCTATCAAAATGAACCTGGGAATTCAAGCTGAGAGTCTCTACCTGAACCAAAACCTACCTCTGAAGACTGTGAGCTCTTTGAGGGCAGGAAATCTCTGTCACCATTTTGTATCCTCAATGCTAAGCACAATGCCTAGCACATAGTAAGTACTTAGTAAATATTTGTTGACTGATTGACCTTGCACTTTATTGACCTTCCTTCATAGTATCAGAGAAAGTCAGGAAGGGCCCTTGGAACACAGAACATAGACTGTTAGAACTGGAACCAATCAAACATAGAATGCTAGAGTTGAAAGGAACTTTAGAACAAAGAACATAGAACATTGGAGATGGAAGAAATATCTGCCCAGACACACAGAATATCAGAAGTGGGAGACATCAGAGGTCATTCCATCTAATCTGCAGCCCCAAAAGGTTCCACTTTTGATATCTCCGAAAAATCATCATCCAGTGTTTGTTTGAAAGAGGGACAGCCCACTACTTCCTGAAGTGGCCCATTCCATTTCCAGATAGTTCTAATTAATATGAAGTTTTTCCTGGTATTGAACCTACCATGTAACTCCCCACACCTGGTCTTGTACTTGTGCGGTTATTTTTTGGAACCCAAGTGTAGAATGTTATGTTTGGACCTATTAAATCCCATCTTATTAGATTCAGCTTTTTTTCTAGCTAACAAATGGGTGTGTTTTTTGGATCTCATCTTCCAACATGTTAGCAATTCCTCCCACTTGGGTGTAATCTACAAAAATGACAAGCCTACTACCTCTGCCTTCATTTCACTCATTGCTAGAAAGGTTGAACAATAGAGAGTGAAGGACAGATCTTTGAGGCACCCCACTAGAGACTTCCAAGTTGACATTGACTTATTCATGACTACTCTTTGTAACTGATCATTTAATCACTTCTGCATCTATCCAAACTGTCACCTAATCTACCTCACTCCATTTTGTTCTACAGGACAGCATGAGAGATTCTGTCAAATGCTTTGCTGAGAACCAGGATTACACACACTTTTGTTGAAATCATTTAAGAAAGGAAGGAAAGATGGAAGGAGCAGAGGGAGAGATGGAGGTAGGAAAGGAGAGGAAGAAGGAAAGAAGAAAAGAAGAAAGGAAAGAAGGAAGGAAGAAAGGAAAGAAGGAAGGAAAGAAGGAAGGAAGAAAATTCAGAGATTAATGGAACTTTATACAGAACTAGAAAGGGACACAAAACAGCAGTATTTTTTGCCCTTTTTTTGCTTGTCAATTCATTTGGCTCCATCTTGTTAAATGATAAGAGTTTATGTAAGAATTTACTCTTTATTTTGCATATTTACTTTAATATTTTTGTTGGTCATTATTGAATTTATAATTTTTTAAAAACTTTTATTGCTTTACTAAAACCTAATAAACTATATCTATAGCCTTTCCTTATCATCCAGTCTAGTAACCCTATCAAAAACTCAATGATGTTGATCTGGCCTGACCTGTTCTTACAAACCCATGCTGGTTCTTAGTGATCACCATTTCCCTTTATAAAATACTCACAAATTATATCCCTTTAATGATATACTCAGGAACTTTGGCAGGAATTAAAGTTGATCTTAGAATATAGAATGTCAGAATTGTAATAGATCTTAGAGGCCTTATATTTTTCTTTCATTCTACAGACAATAAAACTGAAACTCAGCTATTAATCCGGCTACTAATGTTATTTGCATTGCTTCATAGACGTCTGAGCCCATGAATATTACTTCTGTCTCTTCCCCACTGTGAATTACTGAACAGTCACGGGTAGTAATTTTTCACATATGATACCTGCAACCCTCTGGGGTATCTGCAGTTTAGTAATTATATCTCAGATTTTGTCTCATTCTCAAGGTTACAAAGCAAGTTAGCAGAACAAGGACAAGAACGCTGGTTTCCTGAGTCCTCATCCAATCTCTTTCTACCCTCTGTCCCTTCATTTGACTCAGTAACACGATCGCACTTATGCTGACCCTTCCCCAAACTCTGATTGCTTTCATAGTCTGTTACAGACACTCTACCATTTTGTTATACACAGGATTATTTTGTACTGTTCTCTTAGTATTTCCTGTGGCTGTCTCGCCTTTACAGCTGGACCATGAGCTCCCCTTGGGCAAGGGCTCTGTGTTAGATATGTGTCTATAGTCTACGAGTCAGGGTACATAGAATCCAGTTCAGATTCTGTTTCTAAATTACTTATTATTTATATCATATCATATCATATTTAGCATTGTCATTATATTGAGCTTATAAAGTCTGGAAGTAGTCTCAGAGAACATCTAGACCAGAGGAGAGGAACCTGTGGCCTCAAGGCCACATATGGCCCCTCTAGGTCCTCAAGTGCAGCCCTTTGACTGAATAAAAACTTCACAGAACAAATCCCCTTAATATAAGGATTTGTTCTGTAAAACCTGGACTCGGTCAAAAGGCCGCACTTGAGGACCTAGAGGGCCACATGCAGTCTTGAGGCCACCACCTCTTTTTACAGATGAGGAAGCCGATGCCAGGGAAGTTTAGCATGTTGCTCAATATCACAAGATATTGAGCACAAGAGATGAGATTTGAACTCAGGTCCTCTGACTGTAGCATCACTGCTCTTTCCACTGTCCCTCACTCCTTTCAGTACCTTATTTTGCTCCTCAGTAAAAGGGAGAAGATAGCCTAGATACTCCTAGAGATCCTGTCCAACACTAACCTTCTATGTTTTCTAGATTCTTTTCAGCTCCAGCACTTTATGTTTGGGAGCTGTCATGGGGTAGGGTGACTGGGGCTTTCTTTTGGGGTACTCAAATTAAAGAAGGGCACTTTCAGTCCTTCAGTGGTATAGAAACAACTCATCTTAGCACCTCAATAGCAAAAATAATGAACTAAAAGAGGAAGCTCCCAAATGGTTATCACCCTTCCTCTTGGCAGCCATACTCCAGGTGAGCTTCTTCTTAGCTCAGCCTTTCCCTGCTCCTCATAATGTCCTGGGGGCTCTGCCAGACTCACTTGTACCCAGGGGTTCACTTTTTACTTCTTGCTCCAGGTACCATAACAATAGTTACAACTCCATTAAATTTTAAGGTCTCTTTCAGTTCCAACTGTCTATGTTCTATGGTCTTTTCTATAGATATTCCATTTTCCATGTTCCAAGATCCCTCTCAGCTCTGATAGTCTACGTTCTATGGTCTAAGTTAGCTTCAGGCTCTGATGGGTTTTTTTTGGTCCTTTTCAGCTCTAATGTCCTATGTTCTAAGTCCATGTCAGCTCCGATATTCTATGTTCCATGTTCCAAGGTCCCTCTCAGCTCTCATAGCCTATGTTCTATGTTCTAACCTCACTTCTGACTCTGATATTCCATGTTCTCTGGTCCCTTTCAGCTCTAATGTCCTATAATTCTAAGGCTTTTTCTAGCTCTGACATTCCGTGTTTTGTGTTCTAAGGTACTATCCAACTCTGATGTCCTATGTTCACGTTCTATGTTCTCTAGTCCATTCCATCTTGAATGGTCTAATGTAGACAATGTCTACATTAATGATATTAATGATGGTAAATGATATTAAAGACAACGTTTAATGTAGATAATTCTTTGACTGGAGTCTCAACTTACCAATGTTGCAGTATTTCCCTGTGTAGTGCCCTTGGCAAGCACAGATGGTCTTCCCAGTGGAGACAATCATTCTACAGACGCTGTCATGGAGGCACGGGTTATTTATACAGGCTGCAGGTGAGAGTGGATGGAAGACCCATTATACAGGGCAGGAACCACCTGAATTCCCCTAGGATTCCTTTCTTTTCCCTATTCTGGGGCATTTGAGGGCTTTAGGCTCGACCCCTTGCTAGGGGCCTCTCTTACCTCCCACCTAGTCTCCTGTTTCCTGTTTTCTCCATCCTCACCTCTGCGCCACTTTTCTGGCTTATATGGGTACTTCTCCCAGCCCTCCTACACACAAACAAATGTCTGTTAAAATCCTTCCATGTCTTCAAAGCCATTTCAGGTGCCTGAAGCCTTTCTTAATCCCTTAGCTCGAAGGGATCCCTCCCTCCCTCAAATCTCTTCTACTAGGCTGTGCAAACTCTGCCATTGAACATGTACCATATTGTAACAGGGATTATATTTATTTCTGTATGTCTTTCTAATAGATAATGAACCCCTTGAAGGTAGGAACTGTGCCCTTTTTCATTTATATATCCCTAGCACTAAGCAGAGTTGCTTAATAAATATTTCTTGAGGGGCAACTAGGTGGCCCAATGGATAGAGCACCGGCCCTGGAGTCAGGAGGACCTGAGTTCAAATATGACCTCAGACACTTGACACTTCCTAACTGTGTGACCTGGGGCAAGTCACTTATCCCCAATTGCCTCACCAAAAAGAAAAAACAAAAACAAATAAATATTTCTTGAGTGAAAGACCTACAATAATAGACAATCCATTTTATTGGAAAAGCATTACCTACATGGCATGATCTGAGGTGTGTGGAGAAGGCTTCCCTTCCTAAACATGCTTCTCTCAGCCTGGGAGAAGGCCTGAAATTCCATCATTAGAGCTTTGATCTTTGGGGTTCAGCATTGTCCTCTCCAAACATCTCTTGTTCCAACCTCTCCCTTGACCACAGAAGACCATTTTCCATCACTGACATGTTACTATGAATCAGTTGCCAGATTATTTAGATAGGAGTATTAGGGGAAATATTTATGGCAGAAAGGGGAAAAGATGGGATCATTTTGAGATACAGCAAACTTGAAAGTTGAGTCCCCAGCATGTTAGAGAGAAAGGACCACTGTCTTTGGAGTGAGAAGACATGTCACCAGTTGCATGATTTTAGGTAAGTCACCTTCCCCTCTGGGCCTCAATTTCCTCCTCTGTAAAATGGAGGCAATAATCCCTATACTGTTTACCTAATAGGTGTTGCAGTGATGATGCTTAACTCTTTGTATGATTCTATAGAGGGAAGAAGAGTGGGATGTGGAGAGACACCGTGCCAGTCAGGGCCACAATCAGCACTAGATTTATTACAATCTGGCCATGCCATAAGGTATCAGCCTCTGGGGATGCTTAAGCTGCATCTCATTTCAGTGCTCATAGTTGCAAGGACAGACAGGGGAATACACAGACTAGGGCACAGAGTTCTAAACCTCTGGGGAACAAGTATTCTCAGGGACCTAAGAGTCCTGTTTGCCCATGCAGATGTGACTATGAGCATCACTTAAAGTTTACGTGGTATTTTCTAATCTCAAGGTAGATGTGACACCTGCATCTATCCAGCTTGCTTTCATGGGGAAGTGGGAAGTCCAGGAGAACACAGTAAATTTCCAGGACCCCTCTTATTCTTGACCCCCAGTGGGGCTGAGAAGAGAAAGAGACACACAGAGAGAAAGATAGAAGGGCTCCAGTCTAAAGAGTTTTCTGTTTCTGGGAGGGACTGGGTCCTTGGGGATTGATTAGGATGTAAAATCAATATTAATTAGGAGAGCAGATAGACCAGACAGAGACCAGGCTGTGGTTTATGCTAAAAGAAAGTAAATGAAAAAGGAAGTAGTACAGAGATCATGAGTCTTTTCAGTCTTCTTCAGCCATCCCAGCCTTTGTCATTTGTATAGAAAACTAGAGCATTATAAGGGAAAATAAAAGCATTTTTCTCACCACAATTTCACCCAGTTCCTTTTCCATTTAAGGAAGTTGAGTCCTGAAGATATTTGCCACAGCCAGTGGAAAGAAAACTGAAAGCTAGAGTAAGTTTCTGCTATCTTTCTTTGTATCCCTAGTACTGAGCACAGTGCCTGACACATTGTAAGTAGATGTTTAATATGTATTGATTGATTGATTGATTGATTGATTGATTGATGTTATAGTTGAACTAAGGACTCAGGATAGGAAAAGGGTAAGCAACTCAAAGAAGAGCTCAAAAAACAGATATGATTTAAGTCTGAGTACCTTCTATTTCTGTAAACATCCTGCCAGAGAAAGCTATAATTCTCCCCTTCGGAAGACATGTTTACTAATGACAAAATTCCCCAGTGGATGGAGGACAAAGTGGTTGATGCTCCCGAAGATGGTGGCACCTTTGCTGGAGACTATAGCTGAGCTGCAGCCCTTCCCTATAGGAAAGGAGCTTACTAATCACAACACATCCTAATGGATGGAGGATGATGGCTGAAACATCTTGTTGAAAAAATTATAGTTTTCCCTTAAAGGAAATCATTACTTACATCTCTTTCCATCAGCAGCTTTGCTTGGTTTAGATACTCCCTAGTGGCCTCCCTCCCATTTTCTAGTTCCTCCATTAGATTGTAAGCTGCTTGAGGGCAGGGACTATCTTCTTCTTATTTGTATCTCTGGTGTTTAGGACAGTTCCTGGCACATAGTAGGTGCTTACTAAATGTTTATTGAACTGAATTGAATGAATCAAATCCCTAGTGGATGTTGGACAGGGCATTTGTTGACTCTGAAGCTTGCTGGTTACCTTTACAGTATATCAAATGGAATAGAGATATAATGCCCAGCAAGGAAGAGTTGTAATGTAAAGTTTGTCAGGGAGCAGCAGAGAAGTGACATCTGACTAGAAGTGGGCACAGCAGAAAGCATTATCTAGGGCATAAATCATTCCTCCTCACATGTTCCTTGGTCCCACATGTCCTTTGTATGTGTATGCACCATGCATCATCCCATGTCTGTCCACACTTATTAATTGTGCATGTATTTTTGGGATAGAGGGATCAAAGGTTTATAGTGGAAATGTTCTGTCATTATTTTTATTGCCATATTATTTTATTAAATTCCTTTACTTTGAACTAAGTGTATCCCTATGCCGACTAGTAAAAGTAAACATGTTAATAGGAGCTCTTGAGATATTGTTTGGAGAGGAGTCTGGGTAGTTTCCTGGAGGCCCTTGTGAAGGAGAGGAAACAACACGATAATGGTTCCATTTTTTGGTTACCCTTCTATTTTATCCAGTTAAGCTGTTTACTGAGATAATGATGCTTAAATAGAAGTGTTTGATTCACAGCATTCTGTGAATGGAAGAAAGAGATTTGCCAATAAGTCTAAGTCCTGGACTCCAAATCTAGGGCTCTTTCCCAGGAGATAAAATAGGTAAGTGGCAACCAGCATAAAGCTGATTCATGCTAGTACCATTGGAAGAGCAGGCAGCTAGGTGTACATTCCTACAGTACCACCTAGTGGCTGCATTCTAAAGTCCTTTCTAGTCCAGTCTGTTAACTAAAGTCAATTATCTAGTTATCTAAAGTCAATTAACTCCATCTCTGGCTTTCTATGCTGGTTTTCTAAAGTCCTTCATAGTTCTAATATTCTGTGGTATTTCCCACCCTTTTTGTTTCCTGGTCCCATTTGGCTCACCTCCCCACCATTTATTCCCTAGCCACAGCTCCCTCCCTCCCATTTTGCTCAGTTGCCAAAGGATGGAGAAAGGGAGGGGGGAAACCCAGGCTACCTGTGTACCGGATTTTCTCACAGTCAATGTGAGCCCTGGAACAATTGCACCACTCTACGACCCCTTGATGGATTCGAGGCCAACTTTCATCTATGTCAAAGTACTCATAACGGGTGTCATCAAAGCATTTCTCTGTTCAGGAGGAAGAAAACATAGAAGTTATGAACAAAAATAAACCAGATCCTGTCCTAATAGCATCTACCTTTATTCTTCCTCTTGTCCTTCACCAGACAAAGCAAAAGCTAATAAGAGCTAACCTCCTCAGTGAGCATGGCATTGAAGGATAGGAAAGACCAATCAGCCCAGCAGTCATGTTCAATGGTAATAATTCATTCCTCTTGGTCAAAATTAGCAGTTCCTAAGATTTAGAGCTGTGAGGGACTTTTGAGCTTACCTAGTCCAAATCTCTTATTTTAGAGATGAGGGACTTGGGACACAGAAAGGCTGGATTTGAACTCAAGTCCTCCTGTCTCCAAGCCCAGTTCTCTATCCATTCTACCGTTAGCTTCCTCTAGGTGCAGGTTTCAGTGTTGTTAATGGAACAAGTACTGAACTCAGAGGGAGGCTAGCTGGGGTCACTTCTGACCACTGCAATTGTAGGACCTTCATCTATTTGTCCCCTGGTTTCCTCATCTGTTAAACGGGGCTTATGATATGTATACAGCCTACTTCACAGGGTTGTTGTGAGGAAAGTTCAAGTGCTATAAAAATGTGAGTTATTATTAACAATGATAACAATAAAAATAAATGTTTGTCAGAAAGTGCTACATTGAATAGGGGAAGCAGGCATGCAACTCTATCCTATGATATTAGGGATGTGTAGCAGTAAGAGTCCCAAAGAGGCTTCTATCTAGGACCTGAGTTTATGTCCTGGGATCGGACCAAGTATAGTGTACTTTTTAAAAGTATGGCAATAATAACAGATATCATTTATATAGCTCTTTAAGGTTGGTAAAATGTTTTATATCTATTATTTTACTTGATCTTCACAACAACCCTATGAAGTAGAAGCTATTAGTATGCCCTTTTTACAGATGGAAAACCCAGGGCTAAGAGGGTTACCCAGTTCATAAGTATCTGAGGCGGGGCTCAAACTCAGGTACCCCTGCGTCCCAAGTCAGTGCTTTAACCACTACATCATCTAGATAACCAAAATGTTACTTATTTTAAGAGCTGGCACAAATGTAAAGATGTCACAATTATCTGAGGGGCACTAGATCGATCTCCTTTCACCAAAATATCTCCTGTATGAACCAAAGAGGCAATGTTGCTTAGTGGATAGGGAGCCTGGCCTTAGGGTTAGATTCTTTTCTCTGCTCTAGGGGTCACTTTAAGATTATAAATTACCCGGTCACACTGGTACACATATATACATCTGTGTAGAAGGGCCCTCACAAATGTAGTTACAGGTATAGACCTAAAAAAAAGCCCCAAACAAGCCCCAAAAACTAAAACAAAAATACATGGGGAAACTGAGGCCCAGAAAGTATGCAGCTAATAAGTATCCTAACAGGCTCTCAAACCCGGGTCTCTTGTCTTCCAGCTCAGGGCTTCTTCTACTCTGCCAAACTAACCTCTTCTATCGTCTGAAACCTAGCATCTTCTCTTTTGCCTGCCCACCATGCCCAAGTGCCTAAGCAGGGGAGGGGGCTGCTTACCCATTTCACAGTCCTTGCCAGTGAATTCCTCAGGGCAGGCACAGTGATAAGAAGTGAAGTCTTGGGAGTTGGAGCAGGACCCCCCATTTCTGCAAGGGCTGGAGGCGCAGTAATCCAGGCTGCCTGGAAGACAACAGGGACAGAAGCCAAGAGCCACCTTTGTCTCATTCTCTCTTTCTTCACCTCCCTCTCTCAGGTATTGTCTATGAACTGGAAATTCTGCTGCCTTCTGGTTAGACACAGTGCTTTGTTCATGTAGAAAACCTTCCTTTCAGGATCTCAAAGACCTGGTTTATTGGAGCACTGGGGTTGGGGCTGGCCTTATACCAAGGGGGTAGTCACCTCTTTGTGAGATGGGAGAAATAGGTTCATAGGCTCTAGTATTAGAATGGACCTTAGTAATCATACTGGCCAATTCCTTCTACTTCAGTAGAATGTAAGGCCCTTAAGGCAATGGAAATTTCATTTCTTTTTTTGTAGGGATACTTACTAGAGATACCTAGTAGCTGGCACAGTGGTGAGTATGTAGAAAACAATTAATAAATGCTTTTTGAATTGACTTAAATTTTACAGAGGGAATTGTGTTTCCGGGGTGGGAAGTGACTTGTTCAGGGTCACACAGCTAGTAACTCAAACCACAACTCAAACTCAGGACTTCTGAATATGAATTTCATGCTTTTCCCACTACACTGTGGTCCTCTGACAGAAACATCTTCCTCTACTCACTTTCTGCGGTGTAAGAAATTCCACTAGCATCTCTTAATCTTTAAAAAAAAGGGGGGGGTTCTTTTTGTTTGTTTTTAATTTTTTAAATTCTATTTTATTTTCATTTTCAAATTCTCTCCCTCCTTCCACCCCCTCCTCAACCAATAGAGAAGGCAAGAAACATGATACCCCTTATACAGTCACATAAAATATATTTCTGCATTAGCCACATTCTGAAAAAAAAGCAAGAAAAAAGGGGGGGAAGGTACCTCAATCTATACTCTGAGTCTATCAGTTCTCTCTCTGAAGGTGGATAGCATTTTATATCATGAATTCTTTGGAGTTGGGGTGACTCATATTGATTAAAGCTACTAAATCTTTCACAGTTAATTATCCTTACAGTATTGTAAAGCAAGGGCTCATGAACTTGTTTTTAAAAAAAATTGATAACTACATTTCTCCATGATTGGTTTCCTTTGTAATTCTATGTATTTTGTTTTATGCATTTTAAAACATTATTTTGGGAAGGGCTTCACCAGACTGCCGAAGGGGTCTATGACAGAAAACTTTAAGAACCCCTACTCTGAAGTATGTAACACAAGGAGTATAATTGGTCCATCACACTCAACACCCCCATATTAGATGACTTGTTTCCAAGGGAGGAGTAATGATGTCTAGAGGAGGGCCTTGAACACTGGTGGAGGGAAGGGCCAATGATGTGAGAGGGAAAGGACTATGGGGGCCACCAAAGGAAAACTTCCCCTAAATAGTAACATTTTTGCTGGGGCCTAGACTAGCAGGAGAGACAAAGGAATGTAGATCAGGGGGCCTGTCTAGCCTAGGTGCATTTTAACACCATCCCTTAAACAAGCATAGGCACTCATGTACACAAACAGAGAGATGGTCAAAAGAGGTATTAAGTTTTTTGTTCCCCTTGGTCTTTAAATGGAAGCCAGAATACTATTTCTAAATGTAATCAGTCTCTCGGTTCCTAGACAATGAGTTTTCACAGAACAAGTTCACTCCGGGGGCCAGTTCCCTCCAAAACATTTTCTTTGGCCCTTTTGCTTTTACCAAATTTCATCTGGGAAATCTCAGAATATAGATGGAATGTAACTATGTCTGTCTCCCTGTATGTGACTAAATGGGTCCCCCTTTCCTATACAAGCATTAAAGTTAACAATAGATATAATGGGTAAGGACAGCCTATATTCCACCCCACAGATAATGCAGAAAACACATAAAGGACTCACAATAATCCATAAACAATTCCTACAATCCTCCTCCCTTTCTAGTGAGTACCACTTTTCCCCAAGATCCTGGAGTTCTCCAAACTCTTAGCACCACTGTGTAGTTTAGCACCAATGTGTAGTCCCCTTTGAAGAGAAATAAAATTGAGATTGCAATAAACCACCATTCTGGTGGGGAGACTCACTATCCCCCTGAATAAGGCATCCCATTTAGGATGTTACCCCAATAACTTGAATTCCTACCTTCCTTTCCCGTCCTCTTCTCAAGGACAAGGGACTTCGGGTCCCTTACATAGTGTTATGATACTATCCTAATAGGGACATAGAACCTTCTTCCTGAAGCTCATTCAGTAACCCCCTCCACTTGGGTTACTTGCACTGTCTGAATAACTCACGGTGACAGGGTAGGACAATGCCCAACCCTTTTGATTCACATTTCCTGTTTAAACTCTCCGTTGCCTCTCCATCTTCAGGAACCACACATGTGATCGTCTTCTCTCTCCAAGAGGTTGGTACTGTGTAAGAAACTTCCTTTCTCTGGCTAGAAGGCTGGATTCTGGGATTTGGACTGTCCAGGTGCTCTACTGTCTTGTATCTGGTAGTTCCTCCATGACTGACAGATGGTTGAGAATGTTTGTGCCTCTCTTCTCTTGGTATTCCAGCACTGTCCTGCTTTCTGACATCTTTTGGACTAAGAGACTTCCATCTCTGGAATTCGGGTGTAGGATGGTCCAACAGTCCCACAGGAGCTATGCTAGTGTATAGGTAACCCTGCAGGCTAAAATCTACTCTCAGGCCTCTGGTGTCTCACCTTTGCTTAGAAAAAAGGAAATAAAATAGCTTCTTGTTCGGTAATTTTGGTTGTGTCCAACTCTTCGTGACCCTATTTGGAGTTTTGTTAGCAAAGATACTGGAGTGGTTTGCCATTTTCTTCTCCAGCTCATTTTATAGATGAGAAAACTGAGGCAAACCTGGTTAAGTGATTTGCCCAGGGTCACACAGCTAGTAAATGCCTGAGGTCAAATTTGAGCTCAGGTAGATGAATCTTCCTGGCTCTAGGCCCAGCACTTTATCCCCTGAGCCCAACAAAATAGCAAAAAGGGTCAGTGCTGTGATGAAGTCTTGCCAAAAATGGTGGAAGCATAACAGTTCCTCCCTGTTCTAGACTAAGTCAACCAATTCATCCTCCAAAGAGGAGATTTTCAAAGATGTCGCCGTCTTAAACATGGCGTCACTAGATCTGCCCCCACAGATCCCTCTACTCCTCCCAGGGTTGTCTACAGTCATGGTGAGCCCCTGACAAGGAGACCAGAAGTCCTAAACAAAGGCTAACTTCCAGATGAACTGGGGTAGTTGAAACCCAGAAATGCTGTAGAGGGGATTTCTCCCCAGTCAATGACTAAACCAGGTCCCCAGTGAGTTCCCTTTCAGTTCCAGGATTCCATGTTTCTGACTCACAGGTAAACAAGACAGACTCACATTTGCACAATTGTCTACACACATAGCTGCTTACAAATGCAGGTGTGTACAATAAATGCGCACAGATACAGACAGACACGGCAAATACCCAGACAAGCTCTCATCTGCTTACATAAGAGCATGCCAACCCACACCATTCGCACGCAGAGGAACATGGATTTCGAACTGGATGAGACCTTAGAAGACAGCTAGTCCAACCTTCATTTTACAGATGAAGAAACCAAGGCCCAGAGAGAGTAAGTGATGAGGGTCATTCAGCAACAGAGCCCAGGCCCTCTCACTCTTTCCATTACAGTGACCCTCTCATTGTACAGAATAGGAAACTGAGGCCCAAGAAAAGGGAAAGGTCTTTGCCCGGGGTCACGCAGGAATTAATACTAGAGCGGGATTCAGAGGGATCCAGCTCCTTCCACGCCAAACACTTCATCCACTGTGCCTTTTCCTTTGTAGCCTCTCCTCCTCCGCCTATGCCACAGACGGAAATGTGTGTGTTTGCATATAAACACAAAAACAAAAAAAATGCACACGGACACATACTCATATATGCTGACACAGGAATACCTGTACAGAAACTCACACAGTCTTCCCAACTCCCCATTTTTATAACTCAAGGTCTACTCACTTAAAAAGGCTGTCAGGTGGCATCTGTTCTCATAACCCTGGCCCTGATGTCAGCCAGTGTAAGTTCTTATACTTGACCACCAGATGGCAATGTTGGCTCACAAATGACTAAAATGGTGTCCCATTCACATACATACATGTACATTCTCTCTCCTTCTCTCTCTCTCCCTCTTTCTCTCCTTCCTTCCCTCTCTCGTTATCTTGGCCACTTCCTACCCATGGGACTTTGGGCAAGTCACTCTCTGAGTTTCGGTTTCCTCATCTATAAAGGGGTTGACAAGATGGCCTACAAGATCTCTTCTAGCCTGAAATTTACGACTTTATGAGCTCCTACCTGAAGTAGGTATTTGATCAATATTTGTTGAATGAAGAATGTCCCTTTTAGAGTGGCCCAATTCCAACTAAAACAGCTCTTGGTGTCTCTCTCTAAACAAGGATTTTAGGAGGGCTGATTTAGACCATTCCCAAACAGGCCAGTGGATAATAATCATTTCTTGTACTTATAAGGCCTTTTATGTTTTTCAATGATTTTTTAAAAAACAACACACCTTAGAGGCATACAGAGGAAGGAAAGAAGGAAGGAAGGAAGAAAGGAAGGAAGAAAGGGAGGGAGGGAGGGAATAAACATTTATTAAACACCTACTATGTTCCAGGCACTGTGCTAAGCACTTTACAAATAAGACTTCATTTCATCCTCACAACAACCCCGGGAGGTGGGTGCTATTATTATCTCCATTTTACAGATGGAAAAAAACTGAGACACAGAAGTGTTAAGTGACTTGCCCAGGATCACACAGCTAGTAAATATCTGAGGTAGGATTTGAACCTACCTAGAAGTAGGTTCTTCCTACCTACAAGTCATATGCTGTGGCCACCAAGCCTCCTCCTGCTCGACAGAATGAGGAACATATGAAGAAGGGTCATGCTTTAAGGATGAGCTCTGTTTGGGATAAGTTGAGTTTGAGTTACTGACAGAACATCCACATGCAGACATCCAGTAGGCAGAACTGTAGTTCAGGAAAGAGATTAGGGCTGGATATATGGGGATTTGGAAGTCATCTATGTAGACATGATAACTGAAGCTATGGAAATTGATGAGATCACCATGAGAGAGTCTAGGAGGAAAGAAGAGGGCCTTGAGGGACACCCTTGTTTAGGTGGTGTGAGATTGTTGATAAATAGCAAAAGAGGGGGCAGTTAGGTGGCGCAGTGGATAGAGCACTGGCCCTGAAGTCAGGAGGACCTGAGTTCAAATCCGGCCTTAGACCAAACACTTGACCCATACTAGCTGTGTGACCTTGGGCGAGTCACTTAACTCCATTTGCCTCATCCCCCCCAAAAAAAATAGCAAAAGAGATAGGAAAACAAAAGAGATCAGTGTCACAGAAGCTAAGGGAAGACAGAATACCCAAGACGAGGAAAGGCTAAGCTATGGGGCCAAAAAAAAATACAAATCAGTCCCAGCGGATGAGGACTGAAAAAAGGCCATGTGATTCAGCAGGTAAGAGATCACTGGCAATCTCAGAGAAAGTTCTTTCAGTCAAGCGGTAGATCTGGAAGCCTGGTTGTGAGAGGCTGAGAAGCATGTGGGTGGTAAGGATGTAGAGGCAGTAAGAATAGGAACCTGGCACAGAACAGTTATAGGTTAATAGCTTGAGGGGAAGGCAAGGTCAATTGAAGTTATTTGCTTTTCTTAAAAAATTTATTAGGGATGGTGGAGACCTGAGCATATGGGTACGCAGTTGAAAAGGAACCAGTAGAAAGAGATTGAGAATTAGAAAGAAGGTAGAAAGTCTCCCTAGGGCCAACTCCTAAGGGATACAGGAGGTGATAAGATCAAAGACACAAGTAAAGGGATCATACTTGACAAGATGGGTCACCTCTTCCTTAAAGATTGCCGTAAAGAAAATGATGATAGGGTTTTGAGCTATGGAGTAAGGGAGCTTACAGCAGATGACCTAGATTTTTTTTCTTTAAAATAGGAGGTTAGGTCCTGTTTGGAGAGGGAAGAGATATGTGGTATGGGGGTGGGAAGTGAGGATACAAGAAAATTTGTAGTATTAGTAGTAATAATAATTACAACAGGCATTTACATAATGGTTTAAGGTTTTTAAAGTGCATTACAAAGATCCCCACAACAACCTTGGGAAGTAGATGCTATTAGTTTTTCCCATTTTACAAATGAGGAAACTGAGGCAGACAGTGGCTACATGGTTTGTCCAGGATCATACAGCTGGTAAGTATCTGAAGCTGGATTTGAACTCAGGTTTTCCTGACTCTAGTGTTCTATCTATTGCCACCGAGGAACCTATAGTCTCAGTAAATGGTGTCTGAGATAAATAAGCAAGTAAAAGCAAATTAGAAGAGCAAGGAATGATTTAACTGTCAGATCTATGGAGAACAGAAGAATTCATGACCAAACAAGAGGTAGAGAGCATTACAAAATGTAAAATATATCATTTTAATTATATTAAATTTAAAAGCTTTTTCACAAACAAAATCAATGCAACCAAGATTAGAAAGAAAGCAGAAAGTTGGGAAACAATCTTTACAGTATCTCTGATAAAGGCCTCATTTCTCAAATACATAGAGAACTGAGTCAAATTTACAAGAATACAAGTCATCCCCCAATTGATAAATGGTCAAAGGATATGAACAGGCAGTTTTCAGATGAAGAAATCAAAGCTAGCTATAGGCATATGAAGAAGTGCTCTAAATCACTTTTGATTAGAGAAAAGCAAATTAAAACAACTTTGAGGTACCACTTCATACCTATCAGACTGGCCGATATCACAAAAAAAGGAAAAAGATAAATGTTAGAGAGGATGTGGGAAAATTGGAACATTAATGCACTGTTGGTGGAGTTGTGAACTGATCCAACCATTCTGGAGAGCAATTTGGAACTATACCTAAACTGTGCATACCCTTTGACACAGCAATACCACTACTAGGTCTGTATCCCAAAGAGATCTTAAAAAAGGGTAAAGGACCTACATGTGCAAATATTTATAGCAGCATTTTTCATGGTGGCAAAACATTGGAAATTAAGGGGATTCCCATTGATTGGGGAATGACTGAAGAAGCTGTGAAATATGAATGTAATGCAATATTATTGTATAATAAGAAATGATGAATAGGCAGATTTCAGAAAAACCTGGAAACTTGAATGAAATGATGCAAAGTGAAATGAGCAGAAACAGGAAAATATTGTACACAGTATCAGCAACATTGTGTAATGATCAACTATGAATGGCTCCATTCTTCTCAGCAACACAATGATCTAAGACAAGTGCAAAGGACTCAAGAAGGAAAATGCTATCCACATCCAGATAAAGAACTGATGGGCTCTGAATGCCGATCAAACCATACTTTTTTCACTTACTTTATTCTTTCTCATGTTGCTTTTTTTCCTTTTAATCTGTTTCTTCTTTCACAACTGTGACTAATATGGAAATATGTTTTACATGATAACACATGTATAAACTATATCAAATTGTTACCATTTTAGGAAGAGGGGAGGGAGGAAGAGAGAAAAATTTGGAACTCAAAATCTTGTGAAAATGAATGTTAAAAATTGTCTTGACAAGTAATTGGGGAAAAATCCTATTAAATGTTGTCTGAGACGGTATTAGCTTTTTGGGCTGCCAAATCACACTGTCAACTTATATTGAACTTTTGTTGTTATTATTGGTCAGTTGAGGCCAACTCTTTGTGACCTTGTTTGGGCTTTTCTTGGCAAAGATACTGGAGTGGTTTGCCATTTCCTTCTCCAGCTCATTTTACAGATGAAAAAACTGAGGTAAACAGGGTTAGGTGACTCGCCCAGGGTCACACAGATAGTAAGTGTCTGAGGCCAGATTTGAACTCAAGAAGATGAGTCTTCCTAACTCCAGACTCAGCGCTCTATCCACTGCACCAGCTATTGAGTTTTCAGTCCTACTGAAACAGGAGATCTTTTTCAGACAAACTATTGTCTAGCCACAAACCTCCCTCAGTTTGTACTTGTGAGCTTTTGGGAGCCCAAGTATAAGACAACATTTATTCTTATTAAATTTTATCTCATTAGATCTAGCCCAGTGTTTTATTTTGTCAAGATATTTTTGCATCCTAATTCTGGCATGCAGTAAGTCAGTTAACCCTCCCAGCTTTGTGGTTTATGCAAATTTAATAATCACACCATCTGTGCCTTTATTCAAGCCATTGGGCACTTGGGGAATGCCCAACTTCCTTTCAAGTGGCCATCAAACCATTAAGAAAAACTCTTTGGATCCCTCCATTCAGCCAGTTCTAAATCCTCCTAACCAGGTGGTCAGCTACCATACATTCTCTCTTTTCCATAAGAATAGCTTGATAGACCTTGTCGAGTACTTTGCTAAAAATCTAGGCAAACTCTATGTATAGCATTTCCTGATTTGCCAGTCCAGTTACCCTGTCCAATAAGGAAATGAAGGTAGTCTTCTTCATGAAGCCATGGTGGCTTTTTGTGATCACCAGTTTTTCATCTAAATTTTCACTAATTGTTGCTTTAATAACATTTATAGCTTTAAATAACATTTCTAACATTTTTAATAACATAACTAGAATTCTGGCAGAAATTTAAGTCCAGTTCACTGGCCTATAGTTCGGAGGCACTGTTCTCTTCACCCCCAACCTCATCTTTTTTTGGGGGGTAGGCGGGAATCAGGTTATTTGCCCTTCTCCAGATCATCATTCCTGTCCCATTCTCCATGAACTTTCAAAGATCACTGACAGAGGTGCTATAATCACATCTGTCAATTCTTTTAGAACCTTGGTGTGTAGTTCATCTGGGTCTAATTACTTGAAATCAGTGTTCTTGATATCTTCCTGCTTATCTAGAGTATCTACTCCCTGTTAGCTATTTTTTTCTAACCTTCCAGTCCAAAAATAATTCTCCTTGGCAGGAAAAAATAAACAAACACAGAAGAAACGTGAGAGTTTAATAGTTCTGCCTTGTTTCTCCCTAACTTATGCAGATACTGGTTGACTATTCTTCTAGGTGTCGTAGACAGGATTTCTGCTCAGGTCTGAGTTTGATTTGATCTTTGTGGTTCCTAACAACTCTGAGATTCTATAACTTTAATATACTGCTTATTCTGTCCAAGTGCCTGAAAGTCCACCATTACAGCTCAATTCCTTTGATTTCTTTTTCCTGTAAATATTTCTGGAAGTTTGTTGTTGTTGTTGTCTTTCATTTGTGAAAAGGACCAAAATGACATTACTATGCTAGAGTCAAGTTTTAGGGTGTCCGACTGTGGCTGATCAGACCAATACAAGGTCAGAATGTTCTACCACAGATTAGGCACAAATAATCCGTGTGAACTTTTGGGGTAGATTCTCTAAGTTTGTGTATCTTGCATTTCTCTTGAGCCATTTCAATTCTGCTTTGCTCATAGAGCATAGCACCTTCTCTGATGAGGGCATGCCATCCTGAGCAGTCCTGTGCCAGTGTCTCCCATGCCACACGATCAATTCCAAAGATTCTGGATGGTAGTAATATGTCAAACTCATTTGCACTAAGATCTAAGCTCTAAAAATGTGAGAGTCGGAACGTCTTAGAATACAGGCTGTCTGAGCTGGATTGATCCTAGAACAAATATGATGATCATTTTTTCTTTTCTCTTCCCTCCATTCTTCTGGCATGTGGTAATTCTAGGGTGTATTCAGCTCCTCTTACCCAACCAGAAATATGGAAGGGAAGTAACCCTGGGTAATTGGAATAGACCTTGCCTAATTGTGCCCAGAAAAACCCACATTCCCACAATTGTCCTCAGAGACAATTGGAGAGAAATTGGGTCAAGTTTTTTAAGCTAGTGAGAAGTGACATGGGTGAAAAACACATCACATCAGACCGTGAAGTTACCCAGTCCCTGACATGATGCTAATAAAGGAAATCAGTTTGAAGATTGAAAGAGTGAGGGGTGCTTGCTCCTGATTCTAAGGCAAACTTTTGTGAGAGACTAGAAGTCTTTAATAACTATAATGTAAAGGAAAGGGTTCAAAGTAGAGGCACTGTGGTCTAGAACTATAATCCGATCAATCAATCAATCAATAAACATTTATTGAGTGCCTGCAGTACAGGCAAAAGGCAGTCTCTGCCTTCAAGAAGCTTACAATCTAATGCATCTCCTGCCATGATTGAAATACTCTACCACTGACAAATTGAGATGGGGGCCCATGCCAGAAATCACTTTCTCTGGAAAAGAGGGCTATTAATACCAATGACTGGCAGCTACAGAGAACACCCGGCAATGATGGGAGCTTATCTCTCCCTGCTGGCAGTTACACAGTGCTGCAGGAAGAGAGATGGCTGGAACTATCTGATGCGAACTGCATAGACTGGCCTAGGAGAATGAATGGGGTGAAGAGCCATGAATGGCCACCACCTGTAGAGTGGATAGTCATACCTCCTGGAAATCCATGATTATGAGGGACAGACCTTCTACAGGGCTCTGGCAAGTGCTGACAATGTCTTTGAGCTCAACTCGTTTCTTCGACGCATTGGAAGAAAAAAAAAACCAAACAACCTTTCCTTACTTCATTCTTTGTGAACCATATGCTTGCAAGGGAGGTGCTTGAAGGAATCATATAGTGAAGTTCCCAGATTCTCTGGGTGGGAACAGTAGGTGAGGGCTATGAGAAATACTCCCAAGTGTCCATGAGCCCTTAGAGTGATGAGATAGCTGCTGATATTTGAGTTACACTGTGAAATGTCTACCCTAAGCACCCATGATGAGAGCTCTAGGGGCAGAGCCTGTGGTCAGCACTAGACCCTCCCAGCTCCCAGTACGGTGTCCCTTCCCATTGCACTTGGTTGCCCCATTTTTTTTCTACAGTGGCTGAAGGCACAAGGGATCTCGCTGAGGGAGATACTGACCCATCTGAGAAGTCATAGGCAGCGGAGGGAGGAGGATTCTGTGATTCCCTTCCCCCACTACCCTCACAATGCTACTATTGGCTGGCCCTGAATTCTTGCTTCCAAATCTC
Organism: Vombatus ursinus; assembly: GCF_900497805.2. NCBI lineage: Eukaryota > Metazoa > Chordata > Mammalia > Diprotodontia > Vombatidae > Vombatus > Vombatus ursinus. The sequence goes on along the minus strand of NW_020954596.1, from coordinate 10,548,647 downwards.
TGTGGAGCGTCTTTGTATCTCCCCTGTGCAGAGAGGCCTCTGTTCAGTAACTGAAGGTCCCTTAGTATCCTTGACTAGCTCTAAACTGATCTGGCCCTGTTTTGGCAGGCAGGACCCTCTCCCCACCTCTTTTCCCACCACTACTGCAAACCAGCAGGCCCAGGCCAGAAGACCAGGGAGTCTGTTTCCCTCAAACTTAAAAAAAAAATAAATGCTGACATTGTTTTCAGTCTTTCTTTAAACCAACTCTTCCTCCTCCTCCTCCTTCTCCCCCTAGGCAGGAGTGGTACAAGGAAAGGTGGTTTGGTCCAGGAAGAATCTTAAAAAAAACATTAACTGACTCTTCAAGGTAAATCATTAACAGGAATTGGCAGAGATTTTGCCGAGGCCCAAGAAGTAACAAGATTTCCCTTGGCCACCAGCTTAGCAGAAAGAAGACTAATTCGTGTGTGAGAAAGCCACAGGGAAACACAGCCAACTGACTCCAGGGCCCACTTTGAAATAACTGACTGCCCTTTGAGCAGATGTTTGACACCTGGCAATTTGGGCACACTGTGCCAGCATTTTGGCAGCCTCCAAGTTTAACATGATTCTACAGGGTGACACAGGAAACAAAAATCTAAGGTATTAAAAGAGGAAGACTCAGATCAAGGCAAGTGACAGTCCTCTCATCCCCTGTCCTGGTCAGACCACATTGGCATATTGTACCCAGCTCTGGGTATCAAATTTTTATGAAACACGTTAACAAACTAGAGTGTGTCCAAAGGAGGGCACCTATAATGGAGAGGAATAGGAAACCAGCCCAGACCAGGATTGGTTGAGGGGCTCAGTAAGTACAATCTAGGCTGGAGAAGGAAAGACTTAAGAGAAACATAATAAATGTCTTTGGGTATTTAAACAATGGTGCCTTAGAAGAGGGATTAGATTTGTTCTTCTGGGTCCCAAAGAGGAGAAAAAAGGAGCAATAAGGAGAAGTTATAGGAAAGATGATTTCAACTAGATAAAAGGAAAAACTTGCTAACAATTTGAACTATCCGATCATGAAAGAAGATGCTTCTGAAAGCAGATTCCTCCATCACTGGGGATCTTATATAGAAAAGATGGGTAATCACTGGAATGGGGGGAGGTGGCAAAGAGGATTTCCATTCAGATACAAGTTAGGCTAGAGGACCTCTGTGGTTTCTTCTAGCCCCACATTGTGATTCCAGAATTTTTTGACTCTGACATTTGGAATGGGTGGGTCTATGAGTTCATCTGTATGGATGTTCTTTGTGCAAATCAAGTCCCACTAGGCCTTCTGACCCTGGGCAATTCTTGTCCACGTCTTTCTAGAAATGCTCCATAAAGGATCTAGGTCTTTCTCTAGTTCTTTTAATATTTTGTACCAGCATCACTCTTGGGCTGTCCATCTGTTATTTTTCACTCCCACTACATAACCAGCCCACATCATTCTCCAATTATACATATCCTCGATGATGTCTTTCGTATTTTTATATACGGGTCACCGCTAATCACACGTTAAAGCTGACTTAAAAATACCACATATCTGTGGGTCACCTGCAGTTGTGAAGTTATGATGCTTCAGAAGTTGTAGAATTCAATGATTCACAGTCATATCACATCATGGAGGAGTTATTGGTGTTAGAAGATGGTGGAGTTTTGTTTTTTTTTCCTTTTTGTGTGAGTGTGTCAGGGAGAAGCTTGGGCTCATTGAAGGTGCCATTATCTTCATGGTGGTCTGTTTGCTTATGTACATAGTGAGCAGTGCATGTCAAGATGGATGAGTGTCCCATGAAATTCCTCTTCTTGCTGCCTCTGCGTGTACAATGAAGCCAGCCCCTCCAACCTCTCATCCACCTGTGAGTTGTTAATCCATTGAGATCTCTTGGTTTCAGTTATAGCAAGGATGTCTATATGGCTATGCATTTGACACAGAGAAACCAAAAATGGAAAGACAACATGGCCCCTGCCCTTGAGGATTGTGAAATCAACTGGGAGGGATATGTGTACACACATACTCAAAAAAGTATGTTACAAAAAAGAGTGTGATCACAGCAAAGGAGAACACCAACTCAAGCGCTATAAGAAATCTAAAGGAGTGATCATTTTCATGTGGATGTATGTCATAGTTATGGACAAATATATTGCAATTGAGTCAAGAGGACCCGAGTTTCAAATCCTGCCTCTGACACCTCGAAGCAGTGAGACCCCAGGTGAGTCACTCAGCCTTTCTGAGCTTCTGTTTCCTCATTTGTAAAATGAGGAAAATACCACCTCTTCCACAAGGATGTTGTGAGGGAGAGCTGTAAAACACTCTGCAAACCTTGAAGTCCTACATAAATATGAGCTATTATTATTGCTAGTGAACTCCACAAGGGCATACTTCTTTTTATCTAAGCTCTGTTGTTCCCTTAGCCCTAGCATAGGACTTTGCACATAGTAGGCCAGTAAGAATTTATTAAAGACCAACTATGTGCAGAGCCCCGCACTAAATGCTAAGGGACCACATAGAAAGGCAAAAGACAGCTCCTGCCTTCAAGGAATTTCCAGTCTAATGTAGGTGGTTAGTAAGTATTTGCTAAAGTTTCCCTTAGGGACCCATACCACCCGCCTCACCACCTGTTCAGAAATAACCACCCCCAGCCTCTTATCCTGGGGCTTAGCAATGCCTGTCTACTCACACCTTACACCAATGAGAGGGAACCTTATTTACTTGTGTTCTCTTTGGGCGTCATGATGCAATATCCCCACCTCCGGTCCCGATCATAATTGTGTGTGGTTGCACACCTGCAAGTGAGAGAACACACATTGTGATCCGAGGAAAGGCAGGCAATCTGGGTCCATTGGGACACTTGGTATCTGATTTTTCTGTGTTCTAATTTTTAGTCTATTTCACCTAGCTATAATCAATTTTCCTTAAAAGTCTGGTGCATCACAAACTGGCCCCAAACTACTTTTCTAGTCTTTCCTCTCATAGCACATAAATCTTCTCCAGACAAGATATCATCTTCCTTTTCATCATGTCTATACCCTCTTATGTTCCATCTCCCACCAGATATACCCTCTATCTAACTGAATCTCTCCTGAATGTGTACTTTGAATTTCCTTTGTTTATGTTTTGCATTTACTTATCTGTATCTATCTATCTCCTATGGATAAAGAGATAGATCTAGATAGACAAAAATGAAATAATTCCTGCCTTCAAGGAGCTTACATTCTAAGGGGGAACAGCATATAGATAGAGCCATCTATAGATTATCTATCTATGTTGTTCTCTGCCCTCTCCACAACTAACTTAGAATGTAAACTCCAAAGGTAGGAACTATATAATTTTTGTCTTTGTATTCCTAGGGGCTAGCACAATGCCTAACACATAGTAGGTGCTTAATTAATACTTGTTTAATTAAATCAAAGTGAATTTTGCAGTTGAAAAAGCCCTCCACTGGGAATCAGATAACCTGGGTTCTAGTCCTGGCCCCATGTGATCTTGGTCAAGTTATGGCTTCTCTGGGCCTCAGTTTCTCCCTCTTTCAAATGAGAGGGTGGGACTGGATGGTCACTAAAGTTCCTTTCAGTTGTGATAGTCTATGAGCCATGGGAATGAAGGATATCATATAGGAGACTCACAATCACATACAGGTTGGGCTAGATGCCCTCTGATGTCCCTTCCAACACTGAAGTTGTGTGAATCTGTGAGTCTATGAACCATGAAGAGTCTCAGTCTCTCTCTCCCTCCATTTCTCCTTCCTCCTTCCCTCTCTTCCATTTGTTAAATCTCCAGTTGTTTTCCAGGTAGTCCCCTCCTTCTATTCCTAATCTTATTATCTGAGCTTTCTATGCCTGGGGGTTCCCTGAGCTGTGTTTTTTGCCTTATCTGGGAATGTCAGGTCCCAGGATTCATGAGCTGTTGCCCAATAGGTGGGCTTCTGGCTTTCTTGGCCACTTCTACTCCCTTGGCTTGGTCCAAAGAGGACAAAGAAGGGGCCAAATGTCCAAGGTTTGGGGCCACATCTCATATTATGAATAAATTATATGGGGATGGGGGCACTGGGAGAAGGTGGGGAAGAGAGAAGCCTCATTCATGCTGGCTCTTGCCCAAGATGGTTTTAATTTTCAGTTCTCTAAAGTCTTCCTGTGACTTCCCTGTCTCACAGAAAGTCTGTATAAATGTGGAAACTCCAAGTAAAGGGTGTTTTCCAGATTTACCAACCCAGCATTACCAACCCAATGATACATTAGTCAACTACCTTCTCAGGGTAGTATGAGGGGCCTTATCCCTCAAAAAAATAATTCTGTCATTTGTCTCATTTATACTGTTCTTCATGCTTAGAGTAGATACCCCTACCTCTATCCTGATGGCGCAGCTAGGTGGATAGAGTATTGGGCCTGGAGTCAGGAAAACTCATCTTTATGAGTTCCAATCTGGCCTCAGGCACTTACTAGTTGTGTGACCTTAGGCAAGTCACTTAACCCTCTTTGCCTCAGTTCTTCATCTGTAAAATAAGTGGAGAAGGAAATGGCAAACCACTCCAGTATCTTAGCCAAGAAAATCCCAAATGGGATCACAAAGAGTTGGCCATGACTAAAATGACTCAACCACAACAATAACACCTCCATTCCAGTCTATTGAAATTTCTCCCTTTCTTCAAGAACAATTCAGGTGCCACCTTCCAACCCCCAACAAGTGAAATTTCTCCTAACTTCCTGTTAACACCTTGCCTGGACCTCTCCTCTACATATCTAACTTTCCCTTGTATCAAAATTAACTGTCTATATTCCATGTTCCCCTTCCCTCATTAGAATGTAAGCTTCTTGAGGGCAGGAATTATGTCACTGTGCATATGTGTGTTCCAGGTGCCTTGAACAGAGCAGGAGATTAATAAAAGTTTGTGGTAGCATGTTGTATCCTGTCTCTCCCATAACCTTGCTTAAAATAGGAAGGGGTGGGCCGTCTTAGGAAAGACTTGAAGGATTGATCATAAAAGGGAAAAGTAATAAAGTAATGAAGGCAAGACTGACCTACCATTTCTTCAAGGACCCAGCATTAGAGGTGCAAGAATGGTGCATCCGCCCACCATAGCGGAAAGGAAAGCTGCATAGCTGGCCATCCTCGGTGAACACTGCAAGACACAATGGAAAATTCCAACAAGGGTTAGGTACCCCTCCTGAAATTAGCCTTACAGCTAATCAGAGAGCAGAAAGAGAATGCTTGCTATGTGTCAGTCCTGGTCTACATTATCTGTATTTCCCAGCATTCCTCACTCACAAAATCATAGAATTTTACTCATAGACTTCCAAGTCCCATCTCTGTGGCTTCATTTGGGCCTGGAATGCACTCTACACTCCCTTCTCACCCTCAACTCTTGGAACCCCTAGGCTCAAACTTAGCTCAAGCTCTGCTCCCAACTGAACCTCTTTCTGTCCCCCAAAAGGGCCATGCTTACTTCTGCCTTTCTGCCTTTGCTCACAAAGTTTCTCCTTATTTAGAGTATTTTCCTCATCCCGTCTTGGTTTCCCTCCTCCCATCCAGTATTATCTTCCCCTATTAGAATATCAGCTCCTTGAGGGCAGGCCCAATCTTGCATGCTTGTATTCTCATCATTCCTTTTTCAATAAATTGTGTTGTTGGAGAAACTCTTTCAATAGACTTCAGGACACTGATCATGAGATCTCTTCCTGTCCTGACACCTGATTTAGATGATTGTATTTGAAAGTAGTAGTCAATATTGATTTAATTTATTGCTTAAAATGATTCCTTATGTAGGATCATAGTTTGTTGCATTAACTTAAGTAGTATTTTTAAAAACACGCATTCTTCAAAATGTGAAATTGCTTAGCACAATACATTACACATACTAAGTGGTTAATAAGGACTTGGTAAGCACATAGTAAGTATTTAATCTCTCTGCTTGTCTCACTCTTTCCCTTTCTGCATATATGTATGTACCCACCTCTCTCTTTCTCCATATACGTATATATGTGTGTGTTATATACACCCATATATACATATACATATATGTATGTGTGTGTATCTATATCTAGCTATATACATCTAGCTAGCTAGCTTTCAAATCTTTCCCATACTTCAAATCCCAATTCAAGCTCCATCTCCTTCATGAAGTCTTTCTTGAGTTCTCCTGTTCACAGTGACCTCTCCTCTGGCCTTCTAACCACTTGTATCTCCACATGGCCATTATCACGTACAGCTATGAGTTGTGGAAACACCCTACTCTGGCAATCCAAAGATTTGGGTTTGATTCTTGGGTCTCCCACTCAGCAGCTGTGTGATCTTGGGCAAGTCAAGGGTCGTCTCTTTCTGTTTCTGCCTGTTTCCTCATCCGTAAACAGTAGATGATGCTCCTTGTACTGGCCATCTCACAGTGTTATTGTGAAAAAAGCACTTTGTAAACCTGAAAGTAGAATTAATCAGCAAGCATTTGAGCGCTCCCTCCCTAACCACTCGGGATACAGAGAATCAGAAGTGATTACTGTCATTTACAATGCCAGGCTCTTCAGTGCCTCAAACCTCGGGTGAGGCTTTGACCTTTGGGTCCTTTGACCATTAGGTTAAATCACCTACAGAGAGAGGGGAAGAGAGAATCACAGAAAGAAGAGGTGGTTTCCTAAAGAGGGGTGAGCCTGCTATGCAACAGATGATAATAATAATAGCTAGCATGCGTATTAAGGTTTAAGACACCTGAAATGTGTTATTTCATTTGATCCTCACAATCCTGTAAATTAGGTCTTCTTTTAGCATCCCCATCTTATAGATGAGGTGATTGACCCTTGGGAAGGTTCAGGGACTTGCTCTGGGACACACATCTAGTAGGGGTCTGAGGCAGGATTTGAACCTGAGTTCTTTCTGACTCCAAAACCCAACCTCTATTTATTCACTGTGCTATCTTGATTCCTAAGGTAGAGTTAGGAGGGTCCCTTGAAGCAGCAGACCAAGAACCCCTTAGTCTAGGCTGAATTGAGCATGGCCTAGATAAGTCAAAGCCTCATAGATTTAGGAATAGAAGGAATCTCTGAGGTCATTTAGTCTGACCACCTCATTTTTATATTTGAGGAAGGGGAAGACCACAGATGTGAGATGGATTGCTCAAGGCTACACAGGATTCAAAACCAATTCCTCTGACTCCAAATCCAGTAAACTTTGCTCTGTGTCACACTTCCTCTTGAGGGCACAAAATATGATCTCTAGAGAAGGGGTTCTGGGAGCCCATACCTCGGGGTTCTAGAGTCTCTTGTTCTACACGTCTTTCTCCAGTCACATTGAAGGCTGGGGACTCCGTCCTGCTCTACAAAAAAAAAAATAATGAAAGGTACAAATTAACTTAGGAAATCCCCCTTCTCTGGGTCCTCTCCCCCATTCTATCCCAATCCCAGGAATAGAGAAAACCTGGCATAGCCAATGAGGGAAAATTTCGAGGGAATCATGAAATTCTTCTTCCGTCATGCCTCTTCCCACACAAACATGTTCTAGGAACGTGGAACACTGGGCAAAACAAATGGGGGTGAATACCTGAAATTCCTCTTCTCTGGGTCCTTCTCCCCTTTCCCCTCTCTACTCCTACACTAATCTACCCAGGATCGTGGAACATGAGGCAGAGCCAACAAAGAAGGACTAAGGGAGCTGGGTGGTGTGGGATAGAGGGGCTCAAGTTTGACCTCAGATACTTCCTAGCTGTGTGACCCTGGGGAAGTCAGTTCACCCTGTTTGCCTCAGTTTCCTCATCTGTAAAATGAGCTGAAGAAGGAAAGAGCAAACCAATCCAATATCTTTGCCAAGAAAACCCCAAACTGGGTCACAGAGAGTCGGACACGACTGAAAAGGACTGAATAACGACAAGGGAGACTCAGAAAATTCCTACCCAGTGGGACTTCTTCTTCCCATCCCCCGCTTCGTTCTTGGGGCCAGAGATTTCCTAGAGGCCACTTACTCCGACCCTTTCGTTTTTTAGATGAGGAAAGTGAGGCACACAGAGGTTAACTACTCTGCCCAGAATTACACAGCTTTTAAGCGTCAGAAGCAGGATTTAAACCCAGGTATTGCTGACTCCGCGTCTACCCCAGGCTCCCCAATGCTGCCACCGTGGAGCATGGGGTTACAAAGTTCCTTTGGGGGATCTTTAGCACCCACAGAACTCCAACCAATGGGAAATCTACCCTTAAGGGGGTCTCTAATAATTCCCCTTCTTGTGAATTCTCAGTGAAAATTCCCTCTCAGTGGCCCTATCGCAAAGGAAGGGGCAGTCTTACGAAAACAGATAGATAAATAGTGACAGATGAAAGGTCACTGTTTATCTGGGAGGTGAGTGACAGCATACGTGAGGAAGTACCAATATTCCTGTGTTACCTAAGGGAAGATAGTGCCGTAAATGCTGGGAGCCCCCATATTTGGCAGAAATTAAAGGGGGAAAGGTAGAGGAATTCCTCCACAATGCCAAGGGCAAATGCATCGAGTTATTACTGTCTTAGAGCAGGCCCGTGTGGACCTTCGCCTTGTCTTCAGGGACAGAGCTCTGAGCTAGATGATGATGGAGGACACAGAAGGAAGGGGCTCTCCTGGCTATTGCAAGATTATTTGCAAAGTATCAAGAAGAGTGATAAAGAAGCTAATGATAATAAGCCTTATTCTATGTGCAGGCCATCAACTTCCTGATCACTCAACCAGAGTTCAAGTATAATGAGGCCAGCATCGCCTGAAGCCTTTCCCTGTCCTCAGCTGTTACGTTCTCCTTCCCAAGACAATTTTGTACTCATTTTGTGCTATTGTACAAAATATTGATGTATATACTTATATTCGTATTCCTTGAGCTCCTTGAGGATGGGTTTTTTTTAACATTTGTCTTTGAATTCTCAGTGCCTAGAACAGTGTATGGCACATAATAGGTGCTTATTGATTGATTGCTGGTTAAGGGAGATGTCAAAGTTGAAATCCTCTAGATTTCTAGGTCTGATCCCAGAAAAGAATACAGATCATAAAAATACTTTGTGAGTATCTAGAATCAGAGCAAGGAAGGGCCTCATCTGACCAGGTACAAGAGTTCCTTCCATCTATCTGTCCCTACCCCCATACCCCTCATACCTCTTATTATACCTGAGACTCACAATGCATTTTTTTCTCCCCAACCTGCCACCTCCCCCTTTAAAAATACTCAAAACTGCACAAAAGTGTCAGAGCTGAGACCTTAGACTATAGAATAGAGAATCCCCTTGATTTGAAAGTCAAATCAAGTCAACACACATTTATTAAGCACCTACTATATACTATGCCAAGCACTGGGGTTAGTGCAAAGAATAATTACTGACAAAAAATAATTACCCTCCTCAAGGAGATCACTGTCTAATGAAAGGAAACATGCAAACAACTAGGTACAAGCAGGATATATGAAAAATAAATTGGAGATCATCTCAGAAGGAAAGTTCTAGTGTTAACTGGGACAGGGAAAGGATTCTCACAGACAGTGGTATTTTAGCTGCAAGTTAATAGAAGCCAGGGAGAGGGAGAGAATTCTAAATATGGAAGACAATCAATGAAAATGCAAGGAGTAGAGAAATGGAGTGTATTGTTCAAGGAACAGCAGAAGGGGCAGCTATATGGCATGGTGGATAGAGCAACTGGCCCTAGAGTCAGGAGAACCTGAGTTCAAATGTAGCCTCAGATGTGTACTATCTGTGTGACCTTGGGCAAGTCACTTAACTTCAATTGCCTCAAGGAACAGCAAAGGAGATTGGTGTCACTGGATCAGAGAATATCAGGGGAAGTAAGGTGTAAGGAGACTGGTAAGGTAGGAAGGGACCAGGTAGTGAAGGGCTTTAAGAGCCAAATAGAGGATTTTATCTTTGGTCTTGGAGGTAATAGGGAGCCTGGAGTTTATAGGTTAGGGGGTGGTGACAGACCTAATGTCTAAGGACCCTAGAAATCCTAGTCCAATTCTAGATGAAGAAAGTAATTAGCTCCCTTTGGTTCCTGGCATTTCCCCCCCTAACAGAGACCTCTGGGGTTTTTTTCTCTTCTTTTCTTATTAGCTTCTCTAAGCATGCACTCACATATATTATAGATCAAAAGGAGCTTCAAAAGTTTAATTCAGAGAAAAAGACATTTCTTATATGCCTCCTTAAGCCCCAACAAAATGGAGGAAGGGTCTTTGGTTCTAGTCTGGGGCAGGGGCATAAGTCCCTAATGAAACTCTGCTACCAACCCATCCTTTCTGTGGGAATACAGGGGTGGGGGGACAGAGGAAGGGAAGAAGGGGAAGGAGGCTGGGGAACAGTGAGGACTGAGTTCTGCTCTTTCGTGCTCCCAGACCACACACCACTGTCTGAGCAGGAAAGAATCAAAGCCTCACTCAGTGTTTCTGGTTTGTGCTGGGACATTGCCCATGTGTGCTAAAGAAAGGCAGCCTAGTATGAGGGAAAGAACCTTGAACTGGGCAGTCAGATGGGGCTCAACCTCAAACTTGTGACGTGACTTTGGTCAAGTAGATTGGCACAGCACAAACTGATTACCATGGGGCTCTTCACAAATTTCTGCTCTGACACTTTCTAGTTCTGTGACCTTAGGTGGCTGCTCCAGGGCTCAGTTTCTCCTCCATGAAACTGATTCAATAATAATTACATCCTCTAGCTCACAAGACTGGTGCGCGTGTGCGTGTGTGTGTGTGCGTGTGTGGGTGTGTGATGCTCTGTAAATAGTAAAACTCTATAGAAACAGGAACTTTTGTTATTGTTAGTAACTGTTGTTTGAATCAAAGCCACTTACCTCATGGAAGACTTGGTCTCTCCATTTGTCAAGTGAGGATAATAATCCCTGCCCAATCTCCCCTACTGAACTCTGATAGATGATGGATGGATGAATGGATAGACAGATAGATGACTAGACAGATAAACAAACAGACAGATAGGTTAGATAGATGATAGATGGATAGACAGATAGATGGACAGGTAGATAGATAGATTAGATATAGATAGGTAGGTAGATAAATTGGTAGATGGATGACAGATGCAGATAGATTAGACAAATAGATAGATAGACTGATTGATAGAGATAGACACAAACAGATGATAAATAGATGCAGACAGATTAGATAGACAGGTAGGTAGACAGATTGATAGAGACAGATAGATAGATAGATAGATAGATAGATAGATAGATAGATAGATAGATAGATAGATAGATAGATAGATGGAAGGTTAAACACTTACTATGTCCCAGACACTGTGCTAAGCACTGGAAATGTGTGTGTGTGTGTGTGTGTGTGTGTGTGTGTGTGTGTGTGTATGAGCAAAAAAGCTAGCCAGAAGTCAGGGAGTTAAGGAGTAGGAAAGAACCTTGTAAAGTTTCTTTTGAATATGCCATAGACGTGTGGTCCCCATTCAGGTATTCAATTGATGCTTCATAGATTTAGAGCTGGAATATTTAGAGCCTGGAAATGAAGTAGCTCAGCCCCATCATTTCATAGAAGAGGCAGCTTAGGTCCTCTGAGGTGGGTTGTTCAAGATCACAAGTACAGGAAAGAGAAAAATCAGGATTTGAACCAGGTCCCATTGACTTCAAAGCCAGTTTTCTTTCCACTGTTTCATGATATCTCCAGCATCCTGGCATGGGCACGATTTGGGTTATCAAAGGTTATGCCCCTGTCTGAGGACCAACCTAGCCAAGTCTAAGCACAGAGAGGCTCAGCACCAGAAAGGTGGCCATCAGGGGATGCGTGTCTTCACAGACAGACACAGGCACCTACAGATACATCCATATGGACAGACACATATTTGCCACAGGAGCTTATGAAACCATTTACTAATGCATAGAGCAGTTAGGATCATGCGTAGGTAGAGACAGGATCCATGTTGAAGAAGGCAAAGATTCTTGAGGCCCTAAAGCAGAGGTGTCAAACACACTGCCTACTGCCCACCATCCTCTCAAGCGCTGCCCAAACCCAATTAAAATGTAATTGGGAACCATCCAACAAAATAAATAAAAATATAATAATACATAGGTAACATTATATTTTAATACTAAGCCAATATGTGACTCTCAAGGACTCTTATGAATGATTAGTGGTCTCTGCTTTTAGTTGACTTTGATACCACTGCCCTAAAGTATAAAAAGTATGGGAGGCCACATGGCAAAGAAGAAAGAACATTGGATTTTATCATCAGATGACCTAGGTTCAGATTCTCACTCAGCTACTCACTACCTGTGTGACCTTAGACAAGTCCCTTAACGTTGCTGGGACTTGGTCTCCCCATCTCTAAATAAAGAGAGTAAGCATTCTCTAGGGCCTCTTCTAACTCAAAATTATATGATTAGAGAGTCTTTATATCGCATCACTTTTCAGCCATTGTCCCAACATTGTAAAGAAGTAGTCTACACTCTTAGCATATTTCCTTCCCAAGTGATTTTCCCCAAGGTCACAAAGCAAATAAGACAAAAGACTTTAATTGTTTCTGCTAGATTGGTTCAATTTTTTAGGGTCAAGAACTTCTGCCAACCCCCTGGGGGACCTATGCCCTCCCATCAGAGCAGTGTCTTTCAGGAAGACTCACCCTGCTAGCCTCAGGCTGGGCCCCACTCTGGGTCAGAAGCAGCAAAAGGCCTAGTATCCAAATCCAGCATTTCATGGTTCCTCCTGAGCCAGCGGCCCAGCACAGAGGGCAGCTGGCCAACTACGGAGACCCTTCTCCGTCTCCTTGGCTCCCTGGCTGCTTGGAGAGTGGAGAGCAGAGCCAAGAGTAGAGTTTCTCAGAGAACCAAACCAGAGGCCACGGTCACTGGAAGCCCTTGTTCCCTCCACTAAGCAACCAAAAAAAGCATTTGGAGTTAGCAGGTTTGCTTACCAATATTAATGATTAACAACCCCAGGGGACATATGAGAAAGTTGTTTTCAGAAAAAATCAAGCCAAAAACTTTCTTCAGTCCCAATCCCCCAGTTCTCTTAATCCCAAGCCCTTGGGCACCTGCTTCCTTTCTTTCCACCTTCAAATCATCCTTGTCATTTAAAGTCCCCCTCCTTCCAATAAGCCTTCTTGATTACTTAGACCCTCACTGATTTTTCTGGGCTCTAGATTTGGAGTCAGAGGACATGTGCTTGAATACCACTCCTGCTACTTAATATCTGAATAATCTTGGGCAAATCACTTCTCCGGGCATCAATTGGTTCACCCGTAAAACAAGGATGTTAGACGAGATGCTCCCTAAAATCCCTTTCCACTCTCAGTCTCTAAATTTGTCAATGCCACTTGAATGGTCTTTTAATACAGACTGCTTGGTGTTAACCATACAGAAGAATTATACAGCTTGTCAGAGAGAAAAGGGACCTTCACACTTAGGACACGGAATGTAGGAGTTTAGAATGTTCAAACTGGAGGGACTTTTGGACATAGAATCTCAGAGTTGGGAGGGTTCTCATAGGGCATTTAGCACAGCCTTCCATCCAATGCCAGAGCTTCTTCCTCTCCAGACTCCATGACATACAGCAAGTGGACATACAGCCTCTATTTGGACATCTCCAGTAATAGAGGCATTTAGGCATTTTTTCTAGGTGACCTTTGGATTCTTTTGATAAGCACCTTGTTTTCTATATTCAGAAGTTCTGAGAAGTGTATATATATATATGTATGTGTATATGTATTTATACACACATATATACATATATACACATGAGCACACACTCACATGTATACATATATATATGCACACACATAAACACACACACACACATATATACATTGCATTGTGGCATTCAATTTCTTTCATTTGTCATCTTCTTCTAGGAGATCTATGATCTTTAAATTGTCTCTCCTACTCCTATCTCCAAGATCAATGGCTTTTGCTTGTATAGAGATCAAATTTTCTTTTACTGTCCTTGTGTTTTACTTCTCTTCTAGATGGACCTTCACTTTAATACATTTGTTCTCCCGTTCTGTTGCTCTCTCTTTTACTTCTTTGAAGACTCTGTACCATGAATTCAAGTGTTCCTATTCTGCTAATTATTTCTAACACACCAGCCATGAATTTTTCCATTTGTTCCCTTCTAATCTCTCAAGATTCTGATTTCTCTCTTGGACCATTCTGAAACGTCCTGTTGTGATTTCATGCTCTCCTGGGAATCCAGAAGGTCCTGTTTTTCATTAGGTATTGGTTCAGTTTCCTTTGTCTTGCAATATTTATTTGGAGAGGTTTGTAATCTCTTGGATGTCTTGGTACACCTCTTCCCTCTTAATTTTAGCATCTTCTGGGTTGATTTATCTGCTTGTGCCCTAGGTTTTTAACTAAATTTTCTTCCTCTTCAAATCTTTTAGCCTTTTGCCCCTTTACACATTTGTATGACTTTTCCTCATTTGATGGCCAATTTACCGCCCCAGGGCTGAGCCACAAATCTATGTCAGACTCCTTTCATATTGGAGAATTTACTTTTCACTGGCCTAGGTCCCTGACTTACGCAGCTTCTGGGAGAGAACAGGACTGGCTTCATCTGGATTCCAATCTCTTTTCCTTCAAGTAGGTACAACTACACTTGTAGGTCCCCTGCCCTAATTCTCTCTAGTCTTTAGTTCTCTGACTGGGCTGAATTGACATCTGATGCTTTTTGCAGGAGTAGAGAAATGTAGGGTAGGTGTTATTGGCAGATCCCTTTCTGGCCAGAGGTTCCCAAACATAGGGGCTGCCACATGAAAAGGAAAGAGTGATTCTTTGCCCCATCCCCCCATGCCTTCCCCACTTCCTCATGTGGCTATGTAGAGTTGAGGTTCACCACTTGTTGCAATGAGACTCTGGGGAGAAAGTGCCAGTAGTTTCTGCAGCATCAGGAAAATAACCTGAATAGATTTCAAAGCACAAACCAATGGGTTGGTTTGTGTTTCCTGGCAGAGCATGGAGACTAGTGGAGGAGGGGTACTAAGCACAATATGGATTAATGTCCTCAACTGTTTTAATTAATACCAGTGTTGCCATATATAAAGATATAATCAATCATAATTCCTCTGTTTATATATATATATGCATATGTTTATCATATTGTATTTGAACTGTGGTAATACAATTTTCATTTTCTTTACTTTTTTCCAAATTTTTTTTGTTACATTGACTTCCAAGCTGTTTCCCTCCCTCCCTCCCAACCCTGCACTAGAGGAGGCCAACATTTGACACAGATTTATATGTGAAAGTAGATACATAGTTCTATATATCAGTTTTTTCTGTGGAGGTAAATAGCATCTTCCTTCATAGGTCCTTTGCAGTCGATTTAAATATTCATATAACTCAGAATAGCTTAGTCATTCACATTTACTCTTCGCACAATATTGCTATTACTGTATACAACATTCTGCTCATTTTACTCTTCATTATTTCATGCAAGTCTTCCCATATTAGCCTAAAATCAACCTGCTCATCATTTCTTATAGCACAGTAGTATTCCATCTGCCACCATACTTACCAGTCTGCTCACTCCTCCTCACCTGCAGTCACAGCTTGGGACCATGTCTGGTCAGCACACCTGGGTCTTGTATCCAGAGCCAACAGAGGACTCTGCAATCTTCCCCTGATCAGCAGTCCAACCCCTCCGTGGTCCAGGAGGACCACTTTTAAGTTCCCCGAGCTGACACAGCTGCCCCCAGGGCTTGCTGTTTGTTGACTCAGATGTATCTGCCCCCAGGTATCTACACTTCAATCAGGCCGGACCACCACCCAGGGAGATCAGATCTTTCCTAACATCCTCCCAAGTTGTCTTAAGTTGGAGGACTGCTTTACCCTGACTTTTAATTGTTTCTGCCGCTCTAAAATTTGAGATATTATTTTAAGTTATTTGTGGGGGGAATTTGGGAGAGCCAGGTAGTTTCCTGCCTTATTCAACTATCTTCCCACAATTCCCTCCTAGGCTCATATGTATCTTATATAGTATGTTGTGTCCCCATTAGATTGTAAGCTCTTTGAGGGAAGTGGTTGTTTTTTGCAGTTCTAAGCACAGCACATGACAATCAATTAATAAATGTTTGTTGGTTGATTGATTGATTGATTGGAAATATCCCCAAACCTTGGTGCTGAGTCCTATTCTTTTTCTTAAGGAATTCCCTACCATGGTACCTTCTCCACCCAAACCAACTTTTGTAGTTGACCCTGTAGGGTAAGTCAAAGGTTGATGGTACATATTTAGTGCACAGGGACAGAATCAAGGCTTTTTTACATTTCTAAGAAAATTTCAATCTGTTCATTTCTTTCTTAACCTCTTCCTATTTAACAGAGGAAAGGTGACCTAGTCTACTTCTAACACCAACCACACTTGATTGAGGCTAGGGCCTTTTCCCATATCCTGTGCAAAATCAGGAAGCAGAAGCTGGGGATATGTCTTTCCCCCACCATCTCCAGTTACTGTTCCCCTGAGGGAGGAAGGTAGAGAAGTGGCATGGAGAACCAAAGAGGTTCTCTTCCTTAATTTGTAAGAAGGGAACAAGGCAGGGAAGGCTTTCAAATGAGTCAGAACCTATGGTTTTTCCCAGCCTGGTTGGGCCTGTGGACTCAGTATGTAATTGTACACACACACACACACACACACACACACACACACACACACACACACACTTCCTAAGAAACATGCCTGAGTGAGTCCTATTTACAGAGCAGAATGCCATCCTAGAAAAACCATTGGGCTAGAAGTGAGAAGACCTGTGTTCTAGTCCCAGCTCTTTAACCAGCTTGCTTTTGTGAACGTAGGCAATGTACTTTCTTTCTCTACATCCGTAGTTTGTGTTTTTGTAAAATGAGAGCCTTGGTCTAAGTGATCGCTAAGGTCCCTTCCATCTCTGACATTCTATGTGTTAAGCTCCCTCACAGATCCAACACTCAGTTTTCTAAGTTCTGAGAGTCCTAGCTCTGACATCCTAAAATTCTACATATCTATGACCCCTGAGAACTAGTTTGGGGTCTGAATGAGAAAAGCCTGTTTTTTTGCTGTTGTGAACCAGAGAAAGAGAAAATGGAACAAAGCTAACAAAAAAAAAATCTACGTGACTTTCTTCTGGTCACTACTAGGGGAGAGAGGTCCAGCATATTTTATTGGCATTTCCACTTTCTAGTCCACTTGTTTTCATGAGCAGACTAGACCCTGCCATCTAGATTTTTCACCAGTGTGTCTGTCTATTTCATGGACTCCAGCTAATGTAGAACCTGCTCAGCCTCTTTCTGGGGGCATGTCTTTGATATGGGTCTCATCTTGACCTGTCAATGAATCAAGTTGGCATTGACTTCTATCTTGTGGATACTAAGGGTCTTCAGTGCCAGGAACTTGAGGAGGCCCCATTTTGTGGGGCTGGGCAAGGGAAAGAGAGATTTACAATAATCTGCATCTGTGTACTTAGCTTGGTTTTCACACCTTCATGCTGCTTCGTAGAACCTAAATTTGCTCTTTTTCACCTTCACTATTTCTGCCATTAGCCCCATCTTTCATTTTTTTCTCCCTATTCCAGAACCTTGGGATTATTTCTGACTCCTCCCTCTGACTTTTATGCAATCACATGCAATCAGTCACCGGATCCTAGTAATCCCATAACTGACGCACCAGTTTCATGGCTGAATTTCTCCACATTTAGCCACTGAAGACTGTCACTAGTCCCTTACACTGAGTTTCCATCTTACTTGAGCCCATGAGAGCTTGTGTTCCACTTACATAACATTGCATTATAATGAGGTCCCCTTACAGGTATAATGAGGCATGGAGGGTGACTTTGGTATATGGTATATGAATGTAAGCTTTTGTTATTGTTGTCCCTGCAAATTTACACTCTGAAAAAATGACCCAACAGAAGTAAGTGCTGATAATAGCTAAGGTATTATTGTCCCAAGGGACTGGTCTCTTCCTCACTTCTCCCCCTCCCTTTTTCCCTTTCCCATTCTACTCCTACCAATTCAGTGTGGCATGGCAAATTATTCTGTCATAGGCAAGAGTCTGCAAAGAAAATCTTACTTGCAGTTCTGCTAATCAAAGACTCTTCCACCCCCAAAATACAGCCCTTCTGCTTAAAGATTCTGTGACCTAATGAAGCTCCTACGGAAAATAAACTATTTCTAGGTTGAGATATTTTATGGCAAGTTGGTTCCAAGGAGGTTTTGGGGGTCCTCTGTTAAAGTCTACCATAAATGTAAGCAACTTTCGATTAATTCAGGCCTATGGTGGCCTACGTGCAAGGTAAAGATATATCAAGTTTAGGGTAAATATAATTGCTTTGGCTCCCCTCACCCCTCCCAAAAATACTTTGTATACTTCTTGTATTTACTTATCTGTGTACGTGTTTCCTCTCAATTTAATGTAAACCCTTTGAAGATAAGGACTGTTTTGTTTCCATCAGTCAATACACATTTATTAAGCACCTACTATGTGCCAGGCACCTTGCTGGTTTTGTCTCTGTGAACCTAATGACTAGCGTAGTGTTTGGCACATAGTAGGTGTTTGATAAACATCTGTTGAATTGTTGATTGGAGTAGCATTTAATGCCACACAGCCCTTCACTTTACAATCTTAAGACTCAACCGTCTACATTAAATAAGAGGAGATTGGTGGGGAAGGGAAAGAAGACAGTGTAAAAGAATGCAATCCAACTAGATTCCTTGGTCTTGAAGTGAAGGCTGGAAGATCATTTGTCAGGGATGCTCTAAAGAGGATTTTTGTTCCTATGTGGGTCATATCTACTGAGGTGCTTTTCTATGATTCTAATTTTCAGTTTCCTTTTTATGGAGAGCCTTCCAGATCTCATCCTGTCATCTCTGCATAAAACCCTTCAGTGTTTCCCCCTTGACTTGATCAGATAAAGTCCAAACTCTTCAACCTTTTATTCAAGGCCCTTTACAATCTGGTGCTACCTTTTCCTGTCCATCCTTAGCTCATATTACTGCCTTCCGGCCAAACTTGAACTTGGACCGGAGTATGGAGGGCCTTGAATGTTTGAACAGGCAAGAAATGTTCCATTTTGGGGAATAGTCCCATTACCAAGAATTGCTCCTGGTTACCAAGGCAACCAGGGAGTCCTAGATCTGGAATAAACTATTATCTCTTTTTCTATCTATCATATCTGAACCAATGAAACTTTGATGGGAGAACACTTGACCTTGGAAGAATTATATAAGGGGCCGGGGGCCTTCTCCTAGTCTCTAATTGTCTACTGGATAAACACACAACAGATATTTCACCTTGACCTTGTATCTGCACAAGCTAGAAGCTGGATGTGTGACTTCAGATAAGACTTTTTTAAGATCCATGTTCTACATTTCAATTGTTTTGTATTTTAGGTCAAGGAATCACAGAATTTCAGAGTTAGAAGGAACCTTAGAACATAGAAGAGAGACTATGGAATGTTGAAGCTAGAAGGAACTTTAGAATGTAGAACATGGTATATCAGAGCTGGGAGGGAGCTTAGAACTTACAATATGGAATGTTTGAGCAGAAAAGGAACCCTAGAAATTATCTAAGGTTATCTATTGGATAAGGAAGGAAAGTGAGGCCCAGAGAAGAGAAATGATCACCCAAAATTACAAAACTAATTAGTAATAGAGCCAAGAGTAGGATCCGCCTCTCCCCAAGACCCATATTCTCGTCTACACTTTAATTTTAGTGCCTTCCGTCAGCTGATTGTGTCCAACTTATGCTGTATATATCTTGTTTGTACATAGTTTTTTACATGATGTCTCCTCCATTAGACTGATCTCCTTAAGAGCTAGAACTTGTCTTTTGTCTTCCTCTGTATCCATGTCGTAGATGCTTAATTGATGTTTATTGGCCGGCTGACTCTTATAAACTAGAATACATAAGTTCTTAATTTATTTGAGATTGGCTTGGATTGAGTTCATGAAAACATAGAATTTTCAGACATTAAAGGGAGACCAATTTCATTATTCTCAAGTTGGCCCCAGTCTGTTTTCTGAATGTATGCTACCTCTTCAATCTATCCACTCCCCAACAAGGAGATTGGTTATTCACTACTGCTGCAGCGAGCTATTTGGCAGCCTTAGCCTTGGTGTAAGTAAGTTACGGAAGGTGGGGTAAGAGATAGCTGGTCTGGCTCTATATCTGGTTCTATGAACAAACAGACAAATAAGTAAATAAATAAATAAATGGATGAGTGGATGAATAAGTGAATGACTGAACAAATAAATAAATATATAAAAGAATGAAAGAATGGATGAATTGATAAATAGTCGAATGAATGAATAATTATATATACATATATTCATGTGTGTATACGTATGTATATCTGGATAAACATATATGTGTATAGATACACATATATATTTGGCTCCATAAATCATAGAGCCACACAACTGATTCCCAGTCTCAAGCTTTGTGGGAAATTTCTAGCTTTGGGGCTAAATAAAAATAGATCAGGGGCATATTGAGAAGAACCTGGACCTAAAGTCAGAAGGTCTGGGTTTGAGTGTGGGCTTGGGCAAGACTAAAATTCTCTGAACCTGCTTCCTCTTCTCTTAAATGAAAATAATCATACTTTCACTACCTGGCTACTTATTAGGGTCATTGTGAGGAAAGTGCTCTTAAACCTCAAAGACCCATATAAAAGTGAATGAACATTATTAGTACACGGTGCTCTCTTGTGTTGTGTGTCTCTAATAAATGAAGTCTCATATGCCCAGCCATGCTGAAAACTGCTTGAGGCCAAGAGAACCTAGAAGGGTTGAAACAATGAGGATTCTATGTCACAAAGGCTTGCAGAACTGCTTCCTAGATAATACCTTTTGAGTCCATCCCTTTTTTCTTGGGAGGACACATCCCTGCAATTTTACATGGCAGAATTCTTACAGACTGACGTCAGAGCTCTATAACTTCAGTTAAAGATTTTGGCCCCTTTTAAAATGCATGCAACCTAGCAACCCAGGGAAGTACTCTCTAAGGCCTTATCAGTCACTGACACCTTAGTGTGAATGAGTTTTCATATATTTTTCTAAAACACAGATGGTTGGTTAACAATGAGAGAAAGCAAGTATGTCTTGGGTAAATAAGATCCCCTGAGGTGGGAAAAGGACACATTAAGGCAAAACCCAGCAGAATTAGATTCCACGCTAATAAACCAATAGAATTCCAGCTCTGATGTCTGCTTCTTCAAAAGATCTTTATTAAATGACAACTTCACAGAGATGGAAGGAACCTCAGAAGTCACTTAACCCAACCTTAATTTCCTCAATAACATCTTGACATTGACAAGGGATTGTCAAATTCAATTCATTAAGTAAAATTAGCGAACATTTAATTTAGCTAGGTAATGCAGTAGATAGAGACCTGGACCTGGAGTCAGGAAGACCTGAGTTCAAATTTAGCCTCAGACTACATGATCATAGGCAAGTCACTTAACTTTTGTCTGGCTTGGTTTCCTGATCTACAAAATGAGGATAATAATAGCATCTATTTCCCAGAGTAAAATGGATCATATTTATAAAAAGTGCTTTGCAAATCTTAAAATGTTCTATGAAAGCCAGCTATCATTATTATTAAACAGTTTGGTTTCTTTTTTCTTTCTTTTTTATAAAAAGAGCTTTCTGTGGTTGGATACAAATTGCTTTCCTAACTAGGTTAGCAAAAATTACCTTCATCTCCAAGATCAGAGCCCATTGCTAGCATGCAGCCATTTTCCAAGGCTGCTGGAAAATGGGACGGACTGTTTGAGCTTCAGTGGCATTAGCTGGGTGCGTGACTTTGGTAAGGGCCAGAGCCTGGGGCTGATTTCAGCCTTGCCCACACAGTAGGGGAACAGACCTTTCTGGGTGATTACTCACTGGGATCCTGACTGGCCCCAAGTCCTAGGCTGGCTACAGCTCAGGCAACATTTCCCAAACTGTCCTCTGAAGCACCTTAATGGGCCCTGAACCTGAGTGGGGAGATCTGTGACACATTTTGATGTTAGTGGGATTTCTCTCTCTGAAATACATTGAGATAAAATAATGTATTCATCAAAAATACTTCTTGTGAGGGGCAGCTAGGTGGTGCAGTAGATAGAGCACCAGCCCTGAGTCAGGAAGACCTGAGTTCAAATTCGACTTCAGACACATAATACTCACTAGCTGTGTGACTTTAGGCAAGTCACTTAACCCCAATTGCCTCAAAAACAAACAAACAAAAAAACCCCAACAACACAAAAAAATGAAAAAAAAATAAGGACTACTATTTTGGGGCAGCTAGGTGGCACAGTGGATAGAGCTCTGGCCTTGGAGTCAGGAGGATCTGAGTTCAAATGTGACCTCAGACGCTTGACACTTACTAGCTGTGTGACCCTGGGCAAGTCACTTAACCCTGATTTCCTCACCCAAAAAAATGCTTTTTATGTATAACAATTTTTTTTTAGAATGAAAACACGTTTTAAAATATTCCTATCACTCACCCTTTCCTGTTCCCAAGGATGTCATTGAATCCTAAACTAACATTTCAAAGAATCACAAAATCCAGAAGGAATCTCATGAGATAGATAGATGGTGCGGTAGAGAGTTGGATTTGGAGTCAGGAAGACCTGAGTTCAAATTCTGCCTTAGATAGTTTTCTAGCTATGTGACTGAGAGCAAGTCATTTAACCTCTTTCTGTCAGTTTCCTCATCTATAAAATAAGAATAATAATAGCACCTACCTCACAGGGTTGTTATGAAATAACATATAAAGTACTTTGCAAACCTTAAAGTGCTATACTATTGATAGCTATTATTGTCATCATCATCATCATCATCATAAGGTCTAACCCATAACTAAATAGACATCCTTAGGTGGCATAGTGAAAAAAGAGTTGGTCCTGGAGTCAGGAAGATTCCTCTTCCTGAGTTCAAATATGGCCTCAGACACTTACTAGGCTGTGTGACCCTGAACAAGTCATATAAACCTGTTTGCCTCAGTTTCCTCATCTGTAACATGAGCTGGAGAAGGAAATGGCAAACCACTCCTGTATCTTTGCCAAGAGATGACCCAAATGAGGTCATGAAGAGTTGGCCACAACTGAACAACAACTGCTACAACATCCTCAACAAAGTGGTTATCTAGCTTGAAGGCTTCCATGTTCTGAGGCAGCTCATTCTATTTCTAGCCCTGACTGTTAGAACACTTTTCATCCTGTTGATCCGAAATCTGCCTCATTACACTTTCTATCCACTGTTCCTAGTTGTGCCTTCTGGGGCAAAGCAGAATCACTCTATTCCCCTTTCCATATGGCCACTCTTTAAAGACTTTGAGGCAGCGATTATGTATCTCGTACATTATCTTTTCTGTAGGCTAAATATATCCACTTCCTTGTATTGATCCTCATGGCATGGTCCCTAGTCCCTCTTCATCCTGATCGCCCTAATCTCATCAAGATCCATTTTTTAAATGAGTTTCATCAATATATTTCAAGCTCAAAAGGCTTCCACATCCAAATTCACTTGGGAAATGCTGCATCATGCTTTGAGACCTTAGACAAATCACTTTACTTCTTGAGTCTCAATTTTTCTCATCTGAAAAATGAGAGTGGTAATACTTTTGCTATCTCTTAGAGGGCTGAGAAAAGCATTTTATAAAACTCAAAGCCCTATGAAAATGCAATTTGTCATCATCATTATTACTACTATTTGAAACAGCCGTTTGAAAGTTTTGTTGTCTGCATGGTTCTGTTTTCATAGGCAGCTCTGAATGTAACTGAGGTAAAAGCTGATGGATTATTTTGGCTTCTCCTTTCCATGTTTCTTGGCTCACGGCATTGTGCTCTCCAGGCAGAAGGCCAAACCTCCTTTGGATTTATGAAAACTCCCCTTCCCCCCTTTTTTTATAACTTTTAAAAGACAACCTTCTTTCTCATAATTCACATTTGGGAATTTCAACCAAATCACCGTTTCCCTGAAATCATCAAGGCTACACAAACCTTTCTTTGTGCTCAGACCTCTCCTATGGAAAGATTTTTCTCTGCTCACCAGCCAAATGGCTGCCGTTTTCATTCATATGGGAAGGTGAGATCTCATCCCTATCACTGAGGGCATTGAGCAGGGATAGTCCCAGACACCACAGCTGTGTCTACATGAGGCAAAAGCATAAAGTCTGTTTGGCCAACTCAGCAAAAAAAAAGTTAGCAGAAAATCAATCACAACTTGTGGAGGGAAAACTGAATCATCTTTTGGGACTTCTATAAGAGATGAATGTCACTTTTCAAATACACAGGGTTATAGGATCTTGGGGCAGCTAGGTGGCACAGTGGATAGAGTGCTAAGCCTTGAGTCAGGAAGACCTGAATTTAAATCTGGCCTCACACCCTTTTTAAGCTCTGTGACACTGGGCAAGTCACTTCACCCTGTTTGTCTCAGTTTCCTCATCTGTAAAATGAGCTGGAGAAGGAAACAGCAAACCAGTCCAGTATCTTTTCCAACAGAGAATCTTGGATTTAGAATCTAACAACCTTAGAGTTATGGATTCTTAAAACTGTGGAACTATAGAATCACAAAATTTCAGAAACCTAAGGTCTTAGAGTCATAGAATCATTAAATCTTCTAATCTCAGAGTTGCAAGGGACGACTACCTCAAGTAATGTAGCCTCACAGGAATGCTTTTCACCAAAACATGAAATTCAGTTATGGGCACACCTGTTTCCTTTTCAAGGAGGTTTTATTATTAGAAGTATCAGAAAAAAACCTCATAAAAATCATAAATGATGAAAACAGGGCCATGTTGTAAGTGAAGTCTAGTCTAACGGTTTTGGCAACAGATCACCATGTCCTGTCTATGCCCAGATCATGCCAGCATCCCTTTTGAAACTGTGAACCATCAGCACACACACACACCCTAAAGTAGACATTAGATGTATGGCTACTTCTTGGAGTGGAGGATGAGGCTAAAATTCCGGACCTGGGCTACTGGTGAATTTGGATATGTCTTCTATAAAACACAAGGCTGTGTGGTAGAAGTGATGACTTCATAGCAATGCAGTTCATAATGGAAAAGCCAATGGAAAGACCTTGAAAAACTCTCAGGCCAGATTGAAGGCCGGCCTCTGAGGAGCTCTGTGCCCAGGTTCTCAACCCATGGACCATGAACAGGCTGGCATAAATGAACAGAGAACATTGTGCTGAAGACTTTGGCCTGATGGGTAGGAGGGGAGAGGGAGTCGTAAGCCCCCATGTTACCATGTTCCGCCTGAGTAGGAGTTGAGTGACCGCCTGAGAATTTGTTTGGGCACTGTCCTCACAAAAGAAACTAGATGATATCTAAGGTCACAGATTCATAGATTTAGAGTTGGGTGAGTCATTGGAGGACATCTAGTCCAATACCCTCATTTTACAGATAAGGAATCTTGGGCCCAGTGAGATGAAGTAATTTGCCCAAAGTAGAGACAGTGTTTGAACTTGGGCACCCTGACTCCAAACTTGGCACTCTTTCCACAATACCACACTGTTAGTGTTCTGTGACTTCTGACTCCACAATCTGACATTTGGAATCTTACTTGGTTGGAATTGGAAGGTCCTTTAGAATTCAACATTTCAAATCAAGCTAACATTTATCAACAAGCATCTGCTTTGTATGAGCAACTGGGTGGTGCTTTGGATAGACTCCAGGCCTGCAGTCAGGGAGACGCATCTTCCTGAGTTCAATCTGGCTTCAGACACTTACTAGTTATGTGACCCTGGGCAAGTCACTTCATCCTATTTGCCTCAGTTTCCTCATCCATAACATAAGCTGGAGAAGGAAACGGCAAACCACTCCAGTATCTTTGCCAAGAAAACCCCAAATGGGATCGTGAAGAGTTGCACGTGACTGAAAAATGACTGAACCACAAAATCTGCTTTGTACAAGGCAGCATGTTAGTTAGACACTAGGGATACAAAAGCTGACCTGACCCAGGCCCGACTCTTAAGGTATCAATCCAGCTGGGGAGGAACAAGTACGTGAATAACTATTACACACAAAGATGGAGAGAAAAGAGTAAAGTGATGTGAGAAACTTAAGAAAGAAGAGTTTCAGGGCAGCTAGGTGGCACGGTAGATAGAGCACCGGCCCTGAAGTCAGGAGGACCTGAGTTCAAATCCGTCCTCAGACCAAAACTTGACACTTACTAGCTGTGGGACCCTGGGCAAGTCACTTAACCCCAACTGCCTAAAAAAGAAAAAAAAAAGAAGAGTTTCATCTGGGCATGCCAAGGAAGCCTTCACATAAGACACATTGAAGAAAGGATCATAAAAATCATAGATTTAGAGCTGGAAAGGGAATAAAATAAAAATTTATAGAGCACCTACTATGTGCCAGGCATTGTGCTAAATAATTTACAAATATTATCACATATGATCTTCACAACAAACATGCAGGGTTGGGTGCTGTTATTCTCATTTTACAGATGTGGAAACTGAGGTAAAAAGGGGTTAAGTGACTTGATCAGCATCATACAGCTTCTAAGCGTCTGAGGCCACATTTGAACTCAGGTCTTCCTGACTCCAAACTCAGCACTCTATCTACTGAACCACCTCATAGGGAGGAAGGAGGAAAGGTCCTCGGAGATCACCTAGCCCAACTCCCTTGTTTTATACATAAGGGAACTGATTACTTGCCTACAGTCACATAGGCACTTCAATACTGAACACAAAATGTTAGAGGTAGAAGGCATTTTAGAACATAAAATATTAGAAGAAAGAACCTTAGAACACAAAATATTAAAGACCATTTAGTCCAACCTGTTCACTTTTTAAAAAAAATTTTTATTAATGTCTTTTTTTTACACCATAGTCATTAAAAAATAGAATCAACCTCCACATTGAACCTTGTAACAAAGAAAATTAGTTAAGTAAAACTGATCAATAAAATGACCTTAGCTGTCAGCAGTATACGTAACATTCTGCTCCCAGAGTCTCCCCCACCCCCTACCCCAAGAGAAGTTAAATGTGTTTAATTATCTATTCTACAGGACCAAGATTGATTGTTAGAATTATTCTTAGTTCAGCTGCCTTTTAGCATTGTTTCTGCTTTATTACTGTAGTCACTGTGTATACCATTCTCTTGGTTCTGCTTACTTCATGCTGCATCAGTTACTACAAGCATTCCTATGTTTATCAGAATTCCTCATAGTCATCATTTCATGCAACAGTACTCTATTACATTAGCACACCAAAATTTGTCCATACATTCTTCAACTGCTAGGCACCCACTTGTATCCAGTTTGTTGCTACCACCAAAATGCTGCTATAATTTGGTATATATGGGACTTTACCAGGTGAGTGCTTAATGTTTAACAATAGGCTCTTTGGAGAGAAAAAAAATGTAGGTGCAGCACAATTAATCTGCATTATTAACATTTTCCCCATCACTTTCTAAGTGTAGATAATCAATAAAACAATAAACCAAAGCCCTAAGTTGTAGTGTTTTCTGATATCCAAGGTGTGAATGCTCATACTGAAAATTTAACAATCAGCTCTCAAGTCAATTCAAGCTGTCTCTAGTACACTCCAGGACTTTGCTCTCTGTCTATGACCTCTTTGGAATATATGTTAAGCAGTGAGTTGTTGATTAAAGAGTATAAATTACTGAGTGATTTCTTTCAAATGATTTCAAATTGCTTTCCAGAAAGTTGGACCAATTCATGACACGACCAACAATGCATTAGCATGCCTGTCTTCCCAACTCCTCCAACATAAACTTTATCTTTCATTATTTTTGTCAACATGATGGCTGTGGGGTGAAACCTCAGATGTATAATCCCATTTTATAGATGAGAAAACTGAGACTAAAATCACAAGCCAGGGAAAGATCTTGAACCCAGAACTTCTGACAGTAAGTGCAGTATTCTTGCCACCTCTCCAAGAAGAGCAACTTCTCTCCAGTTTGGAGAATGTATCTCCCCCACGCAGGGTGGAGGCTGGTCATTGGTGGGGGTAGGGAAACAAGAGGAGAGAATTAAATAGGCTAAACTTTAATTTGCCCCCCATTTTTTTTAGTAAATATCAAATACCAAAATATTGAACATGCATTTAGTAGGTCTGTTGATGGAGTTAATGGAGAAGCTCAGCGTTTACCCTCTATTCACTATGTGGTTTCCACATTCTGAAAAAACTCTTAAGGACCCAAATAGCATCCCTGAAGGAGCTAGTTAAGTAACATCTTCTGAGACCCTTTAGAGAATCACAGAATCTTAACATAGGAAGGAACCTCTGAAGGTATCTAGTCCAACCTGTACTTAAGCAAGAATTCCCTTATTGCATCCCCAAGGGGTGGTCATCCAAGCTCTGGATGAATACCATCAGTGACAGGGAACTCACTATCTGCCAAAGCAAGACATTCTATTTTTGTACTAATTGTTTGGCAATTTTTCCTTATATCCCTCCAAAATCTGCTTTGTGCAACTTCCCATCTTGTTTCTAGTTTTGGCCTGTGGGGCCCAAAACAGTAAGTTTACTCTCTTCCTTTTGTTGTTAAAAAATTGGTCCTGGACCCTTGCACCTCCTATTTGATTCCTAGACATTAGTGGACTTCATGCTGAGTAGAGTCTCCTGAGATCTTCTACCTGGAATAGTTTGGAAGACAGATGTATAGAAAATGGATCCCTGCCAGGAAAGGGGGGCCCCTAGAAACACACAGGTCTTTAAGCTGTGACCTGGGGAAAGTGATTTTACCTCACTAGGCTCATCTGCAAAATGAGGGGGGAGGTCTCAGGCTTATCAAATTCACAGATGATAGACAGCTAGAAGAGATAATTAACACATTGGAAAACAGTGTCAGGATCCAAAAAGATCTCAACAGATCTGAGCCAAATATAAAAACGTGAAATTTGATAAGGAAAAATATGTCTTACACTTGTGCTGAAAAAAAATCATCTTTGTGAATAGAATAGTGGGGAGGAAGGGCCAGAGATTAATTCTCCTTTTTAAAAATCTGGAGGTCTTGGGGGGCTGCAACTACAGTATGAGACAACAGTATGACAGTGAAGCCAGAAGAGCTAGAATTATCATATGCTATGAAGAGACTTGTATGAGCCAAGACAATGGAAGGGACAGTCCTACTGTTCTCTGTCCTGGTTAGACCTCATCTCAAGTAACGTGGATGCTGCATTTTAGGAAGGACATCGTCCACAAGTAAGAGAACATCAGAGAAAGATGGCCAGAATGGTGACAACTAGTTAAAAGAAATGGGAATTAGAGGACACAGAAATGCCATGTTGGTAGTCTCCAAGTACTTGAAGGGTTGTCCTCTGGAAGAGAGGTTAGATTTTTTGGCTTGGTTCCAGAAGACAGAATTTATGGAGGGGCAAATTTATCTTTGCTATAAGAAAAAAAAAACCAACTGTAACAAATATAGCTATCCTAAAGTATAATGGGTTGGAGGCAGAGAGTTTCCTTCACGGAGGTCTTTCATTAAACGTTGTATAACCACCTGTCAGGTATACTATAGCGGTGAGTCTTAGGAAGGTACACACTGGACCAGATGGCCTCTGACCCTTCTAACGCTTTGATTCTATGATGGTATGACTTCTAGTTATGATACTAATAGTGCGACACCCAGTGTGCCCAGATGCCTTCTTGACCATTCCTTGACACATGTATTCAGTTTACCCTACTGGGGGAGAGATTCCATGTAATGAAAAACAATGGGACATCGGGAATAAATTTATAGAAATTCACTTTTTGGGTCAAATTTATAGAAACATCTATACCGTAAAGAGGGAAGAAACAAAACTCCTGTCGGTCTATTATAATTCATGTCAAATGTGAATCAATAAAATCAACATGGCATTTCATCAGTGGGCATCTAAGTCATCAAGTTTCCATAACATAGCAGGCACTACTGTGTTATCATTCCCCAGGAAAGGTCACTTTCATGTAGAGATGCTCCTTTGGGAAGTATCACTGAGGGTAACAAATCACTGTCACTTCCTCTCATTTAGAAGGTGGCAAGCAAACTCCCTGGCAGTTTCTTTATTTCTCAGGTAACTGTGACAACTGGTGGATACACTCCCACATTTGGTGAAACGTTTCCCATTTTTGTTTGAGAGTTAAAACATCAGATCCTTCTTCGAAAATGTCTTTCTTTCATAGCTTCTTTACAACCTGGTAGAAACATGGCTAATATGGAAATGTTTTGCATGACTTCATATGTATAATGGGTATCAATTTCTTGCCTTCTCAATGGGTAGAAGATGGGGTGGAGGGAGGGAAAGAAATTGAGACTCATAATAAAAATACAATTAAAAAAACCAACCTAGTGGAAAAACCTGTCCTTCATTTGTAGTAGCTACATCTAGAGACATTAGAGAGAGAATATTCTTTGCTCTAGCCAATCCACAATTTACCTTACTGTTCTTTAATACATAGTTTTTTGGGGTAGTCTTTGTATCTTAGAGGAAGGAAGGAAACCAGGATTTATTAAGCACCTGCTATATGCCTAAGCACTGTACTAACTGTTTTAAAGATATTTTCTCATTTGAGACTCACAACAATCCTGAGAGGTTGGTGCTATTATTATCTGCATTTTATAGTTGGGGAAACTGAGGCAGACAGCAATTATGTGAATTACCCAGGGTCACAGAGCAAATAAATATCTGAGGCTGGATTTGAAATCGGGTCTTCTTGAGTCCAGGCCCAGCACTCTATCCATTGAACCACCTAGCTATTAGCAAAGCACTAATTGCAATAAAAAGGAAATTAGAAACTTGGAACAAAGAATATAGACTATACAATCTAAAAGGGACCTTAGAATACAGACATGGAACAGTAGTGTTGGAAAGGTTCTTAGAACATGGGGACACAGAAGAGAAGAGCTAGAAGGAACCTTTTAAAAATAAAATTTTAGTTCTGACAATTACTTTAAACTTTAGTGTGTAGGCTATCTGAATGTAGCAAACAGAATATAAGGTTTCAGAGCTAGAAAAGAACCTTTATCAGAGCTGGCAGAAGCCTTGTGTTGGAATGTGGAATGTCAGAGCTAAAAGAGACCTTTTTATTGTTGTTGTTGAGTGGTTTTAGTTGTGTCTGACTCTCTGTGACCCCATGGCGGGGGTGGGGGGGTGGTTCTTGGCAGAGATACTGGACTGGTGTGCCATTTCTTTCTCCAGTCCATTTTACAGATGAGGAAACTAAGGCAAACAGAGCTAAGTGACTTGTCCAGGGTCACATAGCTAGTAAGTGTCTGAGATCAGATCAGAACTCAGGAAGATGAGTCTTCCTGACTCCAGGCTTGGTGCTCTCCATTCACTGTGCCACCAAGCTGCCCAAAATGGATCTTAGAGGTTAACTTCATTTTAGACATGAGGGAAGAGAGGCCTAGACAAGTTGAATGACCTACCTAAGGTCATACAAGGTAACAGCAGAGCTCAGCCTGGGATCAAGCTGCTGGATTCCCAGATCTAAGTCCAGTGTTCTAACCACTGCTCTAGGTCACCTAGGTATAATGAGAGAATAGAAAGCTGCTCCTTCTCCTGCTGGCCACTCCTAAATATCAGCCATCTAGCTTGAATAGACAGTGGGTTCCCATGTTTGTACCATGCTCAAAGCATTTTCCATGACCAGACTTCTTAGAGAGCAGGGAATGCCCTCATTAGCTCTTTCCCTCTGCTTTTTCACCCAGTCTATCTGGAAGACCATAAATGCACTCACACATGAGTGGGAATAGCTCCTGAGCACATCTGATTGGGAATGGCTCATAGGATGCAGAGCCAGAAGGACCTTGGGACATCCAAGGTCAGAGGTGGATTGTGTTTTGGAGGTCATCCAGACCAACTGCCTGGTTTTACCAAGCAGGAACCCAAAGCATAGAAAGGTTCAGAGATTAGCTTGAGCTCAAAGAGGGAGTGGATGACTGAGCCAGGATACAATTACAGGCTCTCTGACTCCAGCCAACAAAGGTCTTGTCTACAGCATGGCAAAGTTCACTTTCCAAGGCAGAGGTCATCCAAACGGAGAACACAGAACACCCAAGGGAACATGGAGCTTTTCATCTCATACAGAACCATTATTGTTCTCATCCCTCTAACAGAGAGCTTGCCTAGTACTGGACTTGAAAACATAAGATAAAGGTTTGACTCCTGGCTCTAGTATCAATAAACTGGGTGATTTCAAGCTGGTCACTTTCCTTTTCCAGGTGTCGCTTTCCCCATCTGTAAAATGGGAATGATAATACTTGAACTGCCTACTTCAGATGGCTGCAGCGAGATAGTGTGTATATGATACTTTGTAAACCTTCAACCACTATTATTATTAGTATCATTAAATATAAGAGAACTGAAAAGAAAACATTTCTGCATCTTAAAGGACAAAATAAGTCTTGGGACTTAGACAAAAGTTGCTTTATACTGGTTCTCCGTTTTCTTGTGTTTCTCACTCTTCACAGTCAGTAGGCTTGGGAGGTCTGATGTTCTATACACGCCTGTGCGTGTTCTCCCTTGGCACATTCGAAGCTCTGAGATGGATCCCTCAAAGCTGAGATTGCCATCCGACTCTGAGGAAGGCATCAGGCTGTTGGTTCCACCTTTGACTTCGTCAACATCAATGATCCTGTTTACTGGGAGTTCACTGCCAGAGTTCATCCCAGGATATGAGCTGGGGTCATGTCGGGGTGTAAGGGGTATCTGCTCACAGAAGTTTCCAGATTCTTTCATCCTTCCATGGTTTGCTCCTAACACAAACAAACAAACAAACAAATGAATGAAGGAATGAATGAATGGAATGACTAAACGGCTAAACAAATGGATGAATGAATGAAAGAATGAATGAAGATACTTGATGAAAAGGAAATACAAGCCTTAATGACAAGAATGACTGGTTTCTCCATTAAGATCTATCATTCCTTTTCAACGTCACAATAGCAATCTCTGAGAGGCTCAGTTTATTAACCCATGAAATGGGGATAATAAAACCTAGCCTACCCATTTCATGGATGGTTGCAAGAAACATCTTTGTGATGAGAGAATATTTTGTGTGTAGAGAAGGTGTTATTACTGTTATTATTATTTCAACCAGACCTGTGATTTCATTGGTTTAGAGAACA
Organism: Vombatus ursinus; assembly: GCF_900497805.2. NCBI lineage: Eukaryota > Metazoa > Chordata > Mammalia > Diprotodontia > Vombatidae > Vombatus > Vombatus ursinus. Next base: position 10,515,684 of record NW_020954596.1, on the reverse strand, counting down.
TTCAACAAGGAAACTCTGCTAGTACAGATGGACACCTGTTCAGTACCTCATGGTTTTAGACAAATGCCTAAGGGCACTGAGAGGTTAAGTGATTTAATTGTTTCAATTCAATATCTTATTTTAGTTTCACAACTAATGAATGCATGACATAATGACATGGCCAGTATTATCAGAGTTGGAATTTGAACCCAAGTCTTCCTGGCACCAAGACCAATATATTAATACACCATGCTGCCTTTCTATCAATTATCATAAATATTACAAGAATCTCCTCTCACAGTCATCCTCTGAGACTCTCTGATGACATGGGTGTGTGACTTGGTTTCTTCAGGACCGGTCAGCGGCACACAAGTTCTGGGTGGTCCAGCCAACGTGGAAGACTTTGAATGTGGGCCTACCCACAGTGAAACCGTCCTGACTGAAGGCACAGAGGAGGGTCGCTAGAGGAGAAATCATTTTCTAAGCCAAAGCAACTTCATAAGACTGTCTACAAACACAAAAAGGGATTGTGATCTTCATGAATGGGGAGGATACCCTCATCGGTGAAATCATAGTGGTGGCAACAGCAGCAACAGTAGTAACAACTTAAATGTGTGTGTGTGTGTGTGTGTGTGTGTTGTGGGGGAAGGTATAAACAGTAGTAACAACTTAAATGTGTGTGTGTGTGTGTGTGTGTTGTGGGGGAAGGTATAAAGATTGCAGGGTCATAAATTAAGAGCTGTCAGGGACTTCAAAGACATCATGTCCAGCCCTTTAATTATACAGATATGGAAACTGAGGCACAGAGAAGTTGACTTGCTTAGGATCACACAGCTAGTGAGTATCTGGGCCAGGATTTGAAATAAGGAGAATAAGCATTTATATAGCACCTACTATGGTGCCAGACACTGTGCTAAGTGCTTATACAAATATAATTATCTTTCTAATTCCAGATTCAGTGCTCTCTATAGAAGGCTCTTCATTTATGATCCTGCGATCTTTACAATTTATAAATTCTGATGCTAACTCCTTCATCTACCTGATACAAGACTTTAGACAAGTCATTTAAATTCTCTGTACCTCAGTTTCTTCATCCATAAAACATGGATAAGTATCCTTGTCCTGATCCCCTAAAGCGGCTGTTGTGAAACTAAAGTAAGATATTGGATTGAAACAAGAACCTAATCAAGGTGCTAAGTCCCCCAGGGTGGGAATGGTCAAGGTGAGAGATTCTCAGGTTTATTTTAAATGTCAACTCAAAATTTCTTTATCTGGATGTCATAACCACTTTCCCCAAAGTCACTAAAATTGTTGTATGAGAAAGGAAACCTTCATTCCTTTTCGTCCCTGGGGAGAGCCAAGTGATGGAGTAAAGGGGACATTCTAGTGGAATTCTCCCAACATTCCTCACTAAACAACTTTAAAATAACATGTCCAACTAAATTCTAAAGTGACATAACCAACAGAAGGTTGGGGGTGGGGAGGAGACATTTTTCCAGCCCAGGACAATGAGGGAAGTCAGATGGAAAAGTATGGTGCCTCATTAATTGGTATGTTTGTTCGTTTTAAAATAAACACTTCAGCATGGGGCATTGTGTGCAGTAGGAAGAACCCCTAGAAGAACCCTGGTCTCCAAGTCAGAAGAAATAAGTTTGAGTCTCGTCTCTGACTTGCTCCCTGTGTGAACCTGGACAAGTTACTGTATGTCCCTAAGCCTCAGGTTGCTCATATGTAAAATGGGAATAATATCTACATTGCCTCCTTGACGATACCTCAAAGTTATATGGAAATGTGAATTATTATTATTCATCTCACAAGAGAGTTGTCAAAATCAGAGACCAATGACTAAAGAATGAATTTTTTGTAAGCCAAAGCAACTTCGTAAGATTGTCTACAAAGATGAAAAGGGGTTATGATCTGCATGAATGTGGAGAATGCCGTCACTGATGAAATCACAGCTCCTAGAAAGCAGCAGGAAGAATGATGTCAGGATCGAAGAGAATAAGGGATATGAGAGTTTTGGAAAGTTATTGAGGTCAACAAGGCCATGGAAGGAGTCACCAGGCAGCTCCATGATCATCTGGAACCCCAGCTACTCCTAGAGCGTTGACTACTTTAGGGAAAGTTACTCAATAGGCATTTATTAAGCACCTACTGAGTGTTTAGGGCTCTGTCCTTAACCTTAGTGTGATACAAAATTAGATAAGGCATGATGCATGACCTCAAGGGGCTCACCATCTAGTAGTGATAAGACACTAGTGTGCATATTAGCCATAATGTGCAATATTACATGCTAAATTTGGTTTGGTTCACTAAGGCCATATCTAGCTTCCATGTGATATCAGAGTTAAGCCTAGCAAGAGCCTTCATACGTTGTTGTCCTAGAATTGAAAGGTGTTTGTTTTTCAACTTTCTAAATCTGAGAGCTCCTTTGATCTTGAGAATCAGTGACCCAGCTTTCTTCCCTTCCTCTTCCCCTAAGGGGGTCCTGCATGTATCTCCAGTTTACACATTTTATTCCCTAGTAGAACATAAGCTCCTTGAGAGGAAGGATTTTTTTAAAATTGTCTTTGTATCCCCAGTGCCTAACAAAGTGCTTAGAATTTAGTAAATCTGTGCTGAATTTAATTAAAAGAGATGGGGTAGAGGGAGCACATCCCAGGCATAGGTAACAGTGTGAGCAAAAGCATGGAGGTGGGGAAGGGCAGGATATGTTCCGAGAGTAGTCTAGCTGGCTACAAGTGAAATAAGGCTGGAAAGTGAACTTGCTACAACGACTCTGTTTCTACTGTCTAGTAAGCTGCTGGAATACAAATGGGGCTGGGCAAATTTGAAATAGAAATGGTCTTTCTCTGACCTCTGCCTCCTCTCAATTCCCATGCTATTTACTATCCATACCACTTACTGGGCTCTTAGCAGAGAATGCCTACGATGTTGTCCCCCCATACCCCACTCCTTCTCTCTAAATCATCCCACCCATCCAGTGCCCAAAGCTTCCCCTTCAAAGCCCAGAGGACAGAAGGACCGTCTTTCACTTGTCTTCCCTCATTCTCTCCCCTGACATGAGATAATAATACTAATAATAATAACTAGCAATTTATATTATGCCTTAATATGTGCCAGACGTTGTACTGAGCGCTTTACAAGTATTATCTCATTTGGTCCTTACAACAACCAGAGAGGTAGGTGTTATTATTATCCCCATTTTACAATTAAGGAAACTGAGGCAGAGATTAAATGAGTTAGTCAAAGGTTATTTAACTAGTAAGTGTCTGAGTTCAGATGTGAACTCAGATCTTCCTGACTATAGGCCTGGGGCTCTATCCACTGCGCCATGCTTCAGACCATGCAGTAGATGATGTGAGAGACGGTTTCCATGTGGATTGTGCTGCTCAGAACTCGTCTGTCTTCTATGAAATCTCCCTATCTCTTAACACCTTGATTAAGCCACCTAGCTCAAGGATCTCCTCCTCCAGGAAGCTTTCCCTGACTACCACAACCCACAGAAGGTGCTCCAACTGTATTGCTTTTATTGCCCTCAGTGTAGACTGCCTAGTGGGGTTATTTATATTTCTTTTTTTTGGTTTAGGCAATAGGGGTTAAGTGACTTGCCTAGGGTCACACAGCTAGTGCGTGTCAAGTGTTTGGTCTGAGGCTGGTTTTGAACTCAGGTCCTCCTGCCGTCAGGGCCAGTGCTCTATCCACTGTGCCACCTAGCTGCCCCTAGGGTTATTTATATTTCCATGTGTGTGTTTATTTTATCTTCCTCGAAGTACCTTCTGGGCAAAGACTATCTGATATCCTTTGCTAAGTCTCCTACCACCACCTCCTTTGTTTTGAGGAGACAGAATGGATGACTAGGCCTAGTATACAACAGGAAACTTGGCACTGGGGAACAGTAGAACATAGGAAGAACATAGAATGTCTGAACTGTTCTATAGAACATCTGAGGTAAAAGGGACTTTACAATATGGAAAGTCAGAGCTGGAAGGGCCTTTCAAACATGGAATGTCAGATTTGGAAGGAAGTTTAGAACATGAAATGTCAGAGCTGGGAGGGACTTTAGACCAAGAAATGTCAGAGCTAGAAAGGCCCTTAGAGCATGGAATGTCATTTCTGGGAGGGCCCTTGGAACATAGATTTTAGAATGCCTAGCTGAAAATGACTTTGAGCATTGAATATTCTCAATAGAACATGGGGTCTTAACATTTTTTGTGTCATGAAGTCCTTTGGTCATCTGGTAAAGCCTACAGACCCCTTCTTATAATAACATTTTTAAATGCATAAAATAAAATTCAGAGAATTACAAAGGAAACTGATCATATTGAAATAATCATTTTAAAAAACATTTTTAAAGCACATGGATCCCCAGCTTAAAAACTACAATAGAAGGAATTTTAGAGATCCCTAGTCGACTGCATTCTCTATCCAATACTCTTTCCATTCCATTTTTGGGTTTGTTGATAGACTGAAAATATACAACAATTTCCCCCATACTTTGGTGTTTATGTTCTTAATATTTCTTTTTAAAATGCTAGTGTCATGGGTTTATAGTCTGTTGGAAAATACCACTCCCTACAACTCAAGGCCTCTGTTGCAGATGATGACTTTGGGATGGGGGAGGACCTCAGCTGGAGACATCACAACAGTCACTGACCGTTCCCCTGATGCCCTAGTATCTATGCCACTACTTGAGGCTACTTCCCTAGGGACCACAGCTAAGAGATATAACATTGTAGGTATCAAATTGAAACCAGATTCTGCATAAACTCACAAAGAGTTCATCTATCCATCTGACCCATTGGAAATCACTCCCAAACTTCCTTTACACTCAGGCTGTTGTGTTTATCACTATATCGCTGCAGACCGTTTCAGACTGACCAGTTTCAATCACCTTAGGCCTTGGAGGTCTAAATTAAGTGAGCAGCTTCCCCTCAGAGATGGATTCTCACTTGACCTTCCCTGAAGTCGGCACCAATACGTGGGTCCTTCTTTCTCCTAAGCTTTGCTGGTATTTGAGCTCCCATGTCTCAACCTGCTGTTGACAACAACTTATCCAAATATAAGGTCCCAGGAAAATCAGATCATAAATGTTGAGCTAGAAAGAATCTAGTCATTAAGTCTAACTTCCTCATTTGTAAAATGAAGAAACTAAGACCCCAAGAGGATAGGTGATTTGATCAAGGTCATATAGGTTGTTTTTTGTCATTCATTCTCAAAGAGGACCATGACATCAGGAAGATGATGCCATGATTTGCAAATGAATTGGATTTAAGTGGGGGAGAGCTATGCAAGGTCACCAGTCTCACTTTCCTCCAGAGCCATCTGGGTCCAGGTATAGTTTGAGAGACAACGGGAGACAGCTCCCCCACATAGATAGTAAATAACAACAGACCTGGGATTCAAACCCAGGCTCAGTGATAGCAAAGAACAAGGTGTCCCTCCATCTGCTTAGAGAAAAGAGGGCAGAGATCTCCACACTCAGAATGCATAGTTCATGGGATTTAGACCCAGAAGGGACCTTGGAAGTCATCTGTTCCAGCCTCTTCCTTTTACAGATGAGGAAACTGAGACTCAGAGTTTTCTGTGATTTGACCAAGTTCACAGTGAACAAAGAGCAGAAGTCTCTGGAGACCTCTGGATTTTATAATTTTATATATAATTTTATAACATATAGATAGAATATGTATAATATATGATTTTATAATTCACGCACTTGAGGGTACCCAGCCTGGAGCTCCCCTCCACTCCAGCACATTCATATCATATCATCATATCTTCACATCATCACATCTATCATATTTAGAACAGTGACTCATCTATCCCAGCTCCCTCATTTTACAGATGAGAAAACTGAGGCCCAGAGAAGTGACTCGTCTAACATCACCTTGGTAATAAGTGGTAGAGGCAATATTCAAATGCAGCTAGGCTGACTCCAAATCCATTGCTCTTTCCCCCTGCATGATGCTCTCCCTGTGTGAGTCCCCAACAGTGTCTCCCTGGCCACACAATCACTCACTGTGCACCCCTTACATTGGCCTCTGTTTCCATAGACCAATTTCCAACATTAGCGCTTATTCATAACCAAGATTTCTTGGTTCTTTTTCTCTGTCGATTTGAGCAAAGTGCTCTCTCACACAGGGCTGTTTCTGTATCCAATTTTAAATCCAATGCCTGCTCCCACCCCCACGCCTGTTGAACTGTTTTTGAATTCCTGATTTTTTTTTAAACAGTTGAAAAAGTTTGTTTTCATGGAGTCATCAGCCAAAACCAGAAATTTTCCTTTCCCTCTACACACACACACACACACACACACACACACACACACACACACACACCTCACCCTTGTGACATTCTCTCACATGTATACAATACACATACATACTTATGTAGAAAGTACAAATTCATAGTCACAAACACAAGACTACACAGGAATGCACATTCACACAAATATGCACACATAAAATAGAAATATGTGTTCTCACACAAATAAAAACTAATACACATGTGCAGACATATAGACAGGCAAATGTATATTCAAACAATACAGATATGTATATAAACATGTATTCTGATGCATATAAATACAACCATGCAATATAAAACTGCACAGACATAATTATACCATGCAGATATACATTCACACACATATGTACTCATACAATATAAATATATACACATATGCAAACACACTACAGTACACACATATTCATATTCTACATAATTATACAGGTAGCTAGGGATACCATAGATAGAGTGTTGGACTTGGAGTCAGGAAGACCTGAGCTGAAATCCTGACTCAGGCACTTACTACCTGTGTGACCCTGGCCAAGTCACCTAACTGTCTGCTTCAATTTCCTCATTTATCAAATGGGGATAAAAACAGCACCTACTTCCCATTGTTCTTATTAGGATTAAGAGAGATAACATGTTAAGTGCCCTGTAAACTTTAAAGTGCCATATAAATGCCTGATATTGGGGCAGCTAGGTGGCACAATAGATAGAGCACCAGCCCTGGAATCAGGAGGACCTGAGTTCAAATCTGGCCTCAAACACATAACACTCACTAGCTGTGGACTCTGGGTAAGTCACTTAACCTCAATTGACACACCCCAAAAATAAATAAATAAATGCCTGGTATTATTATTATTACAGGTACTCACACAATACAAGTATATGTGTGTATGGCATATACTCACATACATATATATATACACACATACACATAGACACTCACATATATACAAAATGTGTCTGTTACACACAATGAGCAACCAAAAATAATCTTTGCTGTGAAATTTGGTTTACAAAGAAAACTTTCTCGAACTAAGAAATTCCAAGAAACAAAATAACTGAAAATATTTGGATGCCTTATCTATAGATATAAAGTATTAGTTATTAATCATAGACTGTCAGCCCTGAAGAGTCTTTAAATATAGATGATTTCATCCAGTGCTCTCATTTTACAGGGAAGGAAACTGAGGTTCAGCAAAGAGGAAACAGCTGTCCTATGTCCCACTCTCCCAGCTCCCAAGCAAGCCTGTGCCTCCTGGAGGCTTCTGCCCTGATGCCCAGACATGGTCATCTCATCCAAAAGGGGTTCATTGAGAATATTTGGCAGCAGCTGCCACAGGAAAAGGGAGTCCTTCCTAACAGAAAACTGAGGAATGTATACCCATCCTATGACTTTTTAAAATTTACAGGCAAATGGGATGGAAAATGAACTCCCGTTGATTCTATCTTTAGAACATCTCTTCTGTATATACCCCCTTCTCTGCTGACACTGCCCCCACCCTGGTACAGGCTCTCATCACCTCAGGCCTGGATGGCTGCGATGGCCTGTAGAGTGGTCTTCCTGCTTCAAGGCTTCGCCCACTCTGGTCCATCCTCCAGCCAGCTGTCCCAGTGATCTTCCTAAAGAAGGGGTCTCACTACATCACCACTCTATAAATTCCAATAGCTCCCTATCATCTCCAAGATCAACTATAAAATTCTCTGTTTGACCCTGAAACCCTTCCTACCTTTCCAGTCTTCTTACACTTGCTTCCCTTTTTCACACTCCACAATCCGGGGACACCAGCCTCCTGGCTGTGGCTCACACAAGCCAATCTGATTCCCCATCCCTAGAATCCTCTCCCTCTTGCCTTCTGCCTCCTGGCTTACCCAGCTTCTTTCAATCCACACCTTCTGCCGGGTCTTTCCCTGTCCTCATTAATGCTAGTGCCTTCTCCCTGACATTCTGTTGAATTTATCCCATGGACACCTTATTCTGACATAGTTGTTTGCATGTTGTCTGCCCCATTAGAGTGTGAGCTCCTTGAGGGCAGGACTAGTTTTTTTGCCTTTCTTTGTATGATCAGTACTTAATACAGTGCCTGGCATATAGTAGGTGCTTAATAAATGCTTGTTGACTTGAATTGACTTGCACTCAAAAATTCACCTCCTGCAAACTGCTTTGTTCTAACGGCAACATCAGCCATCCTAGGTGATTCCACACTAATTCTGCGCCATCCCCCACTCCCTCTCTGGTCACCAGGTTGAGAGGCCTATTCTCAGTAGTTTGTTCACAGAACTAAAGGAAGGGTTAAAAACCATTTTTAAGTGTGCACTTTAGGGCCCAATGATCCCATTGTCCTCCTGAATGGAGTGGCCCAGCACGGACTGGGCTGCTAGGTGGCGCTGTGGACACGGCGCCAGGCCTGGAGTCAGGAAGACCTGAGTTCAAATCTACTTTAGACACTTATCCAGCTGTGTGACTTTGGGCAAGTTACTTCATCCTGTTTGCCTCAGTTTCCTCATCTATAAAATGAACTGGAGAAGGAAGGAAACCACTCTAGTACCTTTGCCAAGAAAACCCTAAATGGGGTCATGGAGAATTGCTGCAGAAAAACAGCAACTACAAAAGTATGGACTGACAGTCCAAAGATTTGGATTTAAATCCTGACTTCAATTCAATGCAACCCATGTTTCTTAAGTGCCTACTTGTAGCCAAGGCATTGTGTTAAAGGCTAGAGATTCACAGATAGAAATGAAATGACTCTGACTTCAACGAGGTTTCATTCTTCTTCTTTTTTTTGTGGGGGGGAGAGGGTTTGTTTTTTGTTTTTGTTTTTTTGGCTAGGCAATGGTGTTAAGTGACTTGCCCAGGGTCACGCAGCTAGTAAGTGTCAAGTGTCTGAGGCCGGAGTTGAACTCAGGTCCTCCTGTCTCCAGGGCCAGTACTCTATCCACTGTGCCACCTAGCTGCCCCAGGTTTCATTCTTCTGAGGGATACAGTATGTACACAGATAAGGAAATAAATGTTACATACAAAATAATTCAAAGCAATTTCCAGAGTATCAGGAAGGGCTGCAGGTAGGAAGGGGCAGTGTCTTGCAGGAAGTTGGAGCATTCTACAAGGCAGTGGTGAGGATGGGTGTGACATAAAATAAGACCGGAAAGGTAGATATGAAGCAATAGGGAGCCATTCCAGATTTTTGAATAAGGGGGCAACAGGGTCAAATCTATATTTTAGGAATACCAATTTGGTAGCTCTGTAGAAGTTGGATTGGAGAGGGGAGAGACTGGAAACAGGGAGATCAATTAAGGGGCTGTGATTTCAATAGTTCAGGTGAGAGAGGGAATGTGGGCTTGAATTAGGGGAGTGCCTATTCAAGTAGAGAGAATGGGACAGATATGTTTTAGAGGTAGAGGAAGAACGGACAAGATTTGATGATTGATTTGATATGGGGAGCAAAGAACAAGGGGAAGGAAGAGAGAAGAGTGGAGCATAACACCAACATTATGAATCTAGGATATTGGTGTTCTCTATAGAAATGGGAAACTTTGGAGGAGGGATGGACTTTGAGAAAAATATAACAAGTTCCATCTTGGATTTGTTGAGTTGAGATGCCTGTGGGACATCCAAGTGGAGATGTCCATCAGGCTTTAGTAATGTTGGACTAGACAGGAGAGACAGTAAGGCTAAATATGCAGATTTGGGAGTCCTCAGCATGGAGATTATAATCTATTCTGGCAATTACTTACTGTAGGAAGTGGGGAGCTACTGCAGGTTTTCGAGCAGAGAAGTTACATGGTCAGGACTGGGCATCAAGGATGATTCTGGCAACTCTCTGGAGGAGGGATTGAAGGGAAAGAGACTGGAGGAAGGGTAGGCTGAAGCCAGATTGTGTGAGATAATGGGTGTAAATCACTACATAAATGTCAGCTATTATTATCATTACACTCACAGGCTGGGACAGTTGGGAAGGCCAGGTGGCTAAGCATGAAGGAAGATATCATAAGATGTGGCACACAGTGTTTCAAAATTATAGACTCCTAGCCATGGAAAGAACTGTAGAGACTATCTAGTTATTTTTACAAAGGAGGAAACTGAGGCAAAAGAGGTGAAGTTACTTGTGCAAGGTCAGGAAACAAGCTAGGGCCTGAGATAGGATTAGAAACCTATGAGTACATAATTGTTGTTGTTGTCCAGTGGTTTCAGTTATGTCTGATTCTTTGTGAACCCATTTGGGTTTTTCTTGGCCAAGATATTGGAGTGGTTTGCCAGTTCCTTCTCCAGTTCATTTTACAGATGAGGAAACTGAGGCGAACAGGGTTAAGTGACTAGCCCAAGGTCACACAGCTAGGAAGTGTCTGAGGGCACATTTGAACTCAGGTCTTCCTGACTTCAAGCCCAGCACTCTATCCACTGTGCCATCTGGTTGCCCACTGGTTACGTAGTAGTAAACTCTTACTAAAAGCTTGTTGGTGGACTGACTGACTCTTGACCAAATTGCTCTCCCTCAAGCTAATAGTATGTCTGACAGAGTAGAGGGTCAAGGGAAGGGGAGAAGGCCTTTGGGTCCCCAGATCCTGGTCATTTCATTTCCCTTTTTGTTTTCTCAGCCACAAAGATCTGTGCATCTTAGCCTTTTCCCACCCTTCCCAATCTCCACTTTGCAAAGAAGGTCATAACTTCCTCTCTCTGGGCCTGGGCATATGGGAAAGCATGTTTCTAATTCTCTCCTTCACTCTTGTATTAGATAAAGAGGTGACCCTCCTACTTGCCAAGGTCACCCCCTCCACAAGTGCCCTTGAGCCTACACGCTTCTGCCTTCTTTAGAGGATTGTCAACTTTTGTTGACCAATCATGTCCAACTCTTTGCGACCTCATTTAGGGTTTTCTTGGCCAAGATACTGGAATGGTTTGCCATTTCCTTCTCCAGCTCATTTTACAGATCAGGAAACTGAGGCAGACTTGCCCAGGGTGACATAGATAGTAAGCGCCTGAGTATGAACTCAAAAGAAGATTATCAATATTCTCTCATTAATCTTTAATCTCATCCTGTCTGCTGGCTGCTTCCCTGCTGTTTACATCCCATCCTTAAAAAACTCTACTTGATCCTACTATCTTACTATTCTAGGCATTCCTGCCATCCAACTCATCAGTACTACTAGCTCTCTATCATCCTGTATCTCCCCTTTCACGTCAATCCTTGGGATCAAATCCTTCTCCTCTCACTCAGTTCTAAGCCTTGTGCAATCTGGCTCCTGACATCATCATTCAAACGAAACTGCCCTCTCAAAAGTTCCCAGTGATCTCTTAGCTGCCGAATCTAATGGCCTTTAAACAATCCTTGCAGCATTGACACTGTTGGCTGTCCATATTCCTAGGTTTTCATTACACTGCTCTTTACTGGTTCTTTATCTATCTATCTGATCACTCCTCTTTGGTCTCTTTTTGCTGGGTCTTGATCCATGTCACACCCACTAATAACTCAATTATTAATTAATTTTATTAATTCATATTTATTATTATATTATTTATAGTTAAAAATCATTATTTTAATTAATGTTTACTAAATTTATTAATTATTGATTAATCCATTAATTAATTTAGGAGATGCTCTAATTAATTAGGGTTATCTCCTAAAACTCTATCCTGAGCCCTCTTCTCTTTCCTCTCTTGGAAGAGCTCATCGACTCACATCAGGTTAAACCCTAGGCCCACCCTGAACTACACGGGTGTTCCTTCAGCATACTGCTGAGGTGTAAAATGATGCGCCTTCAATTGTTCAGTGTGTCACAGGATTTTCTCAGAGGAGCGTCTGTTTGTGAAACCTCTTCCCATGTACAGTGGGTCAAGTTGAGGCATGTGGACAGGAACTGAGCTCACAAGCTGGTCTGAAGCAGACCCACCTACCCACCTACCCCTACCCTGGGGACAAGGGATTTAGGGATCATCAGCCCACTAATACAAATACTATTTGAGGGGGTGGAGGCTGAGGAGTAGCAGTCCTGGGCAACCTGAGACAGGAATCTATGGCTCAGCTTCAAGGCCTTAGTTCCAACCCCGTTCAGCAGTGCATTCTGTCCTTAAGGGAAAAAAAGGAGTCATTCAACAGTTGCCTTGTTCAACAGGAACAACCAGGCCTAAAACAGGGTGGGGACTGCCTGCTTCTCCTCTTAGTTTGGTAGACAATAGAGAAGGCAGCCTGCTCTGGAGAGACCAGCCCTGAGGAGGCCCTAGATGGAATTTTTTCCAGTGCCCACATTGAAGAATTCAGTAAACTCTGCTCTGAGAGGCGGGACACCCGGACTCTAATCCTGGCTCTAAAACTGATTTGTTATGTGACTTTAGTAAGTCACTCTCTCTCTGACCCTCAGTTTCCTCATCTGTCAAATGAGAGGGCTGGATTCTAATCATAGATTTGGAACTGAAAGGAACCTCAGAGGTGATAGATAGATAGATAGATAGATAGATAGATAGATAGATAGATAGAT
>NW_020954596.1:10232787-10502930 GCF_900497805.2 Vombatus ursinus | reverse complement strand
GATAGATAGATAGATAGATAGATAGATAGATAGATAGATAGATAGATAGATAGAACATTTATTAAGTACTTACTATGTAACTAGGCACTGCTCCAAAGAATAGGCATACAAAATACAAGTAAACTAGATAGTCTCTCTTTTCAATGAGCTTACTGAAAATAATGAGGGAAGACAATACAAAAGTGGGTGTCAGAAAGGAGTGGGGGAGAAGAATGGTGAGACTATAGGAAGTGACAGCTCATACCCAAATTTCCAATGGGGTGGAGATGGTTCCTGCAGCTAAGTGATACAGTGAATAGAATGCTGGGCCTGGATACAGGAAGACCTGAGTTCAAATTCAGTCTCAGATACTTACTAGCTGTGTGACCCTGGGCAAGTCACTTACCCCATTTGCCTCAGTTTCCTCATCTGTAAAACGAGCTGGAGAAGGGGATGGCAAACTACTCCACTATCTTCATCAAGAAAACACCAAACGGGGTCACAAAGAGTCAGACATGACTGAAATGACTGAATAACAACAGGGATGGTCCAAGGTAAGGAGACTGCAAGAATGTCATCTATTTCAACCCCCTCAGTTAAGGGATGAGGAAATCCAGGCCCAGAAACGTTCAATGAGTTGACCAAGGTCATGTAGTAATGCTAGTTCACAATTATTCTGTACTTTTGTTTGTTTACTCATTTGATTTTACAAAGTGGTTTCCTCATTCTATCACTCATATCCTCCTATATAGACATGTCATGTCATGAAGGTGACTCCATGTTCTCAAAGTATCTTCCCGCAGACTGCAGGCTCCAGGACCAGTCCTGTCAAGCTGAAGAGGCTTCAGATAGAGACTCAGCGGTGGACTGAATGACTGTATGTCTGTCATCTGTGGAGCAGCTGAGCTAAGCTCTGAGAAGCTCATCTCCAAGTTGGCTCCAGGGGAATGCATTTTTCGGCCCCAATCATTCTCAAAGACCCACTCCTCAGTGATGGAGGGGCCACAATCTGCTCTGGTGGAAAGGTATGTCCATGCAGAAGTACTGTCCTGGGGTTAGGAAGTCCTCTTGCTCTTATTTTATAGGAGGGAACTGAGGCCTAGACAGAGTAAGTGATTGACATAAAGCATTTCATTTATAACTGAATGATCTAGGAATCAAACCTAGGTCCAGTGATCTTTCCACTTTCTTTCCATATGAAAGTCAATCAACAAGCACTAATTAAATGCTTACCATGTGCCAGGAACTATGCTTGAGTGCTAGGAATACAAAGACAAAAACATGTCCACTACCTTCAAGGAGCTCCAATGTAATTACATCCCATTGTAATGGGAGAGACATCAAGTGAATAGCCATGTGCTTGATCATACAGGGTAAGTAGGGAGTAGCATCTGACAGAAAGCACATGTTTTAAAGAAAGAAAGGAAGGGGAGAAACTAGGAAATTCCTCCTGCAGAATATGGAATTGGAGCTGAGTTTTGAAGGAAGCTAGGAAGAGGAGGAGGTGAGAGGGAAAAGCATGCCAGGCATGGGGCACAGCCAGTGCAAAGGTACAGAGGTAGGAGTGTTGTGTGTGAGGGGCAGGAAGGCCAGTCTGGCTGGTATGTACAGAAGGGAGTGATGTATAATAAGGCTAGAAAGGTTGGCTAGGCCCCAAGTATGAAGGGCTTCCAATGTCAGAAAGAGGGAGTATATATCTGCTCCTACAGGTAGGCAGCTACAGGAATTTACCCAGGTTTTAGAAAAATAACCTTGGCCAAAGCAATTTTTCTAAAACACAGTCTGACTATGTCAGTCCCCCACTGAAGGGAAGATGGATTGGAATGCAAAGAAACTTGAGGCAGGAGATGAAAAGGGAGGCTCTTGTAATAGTCTAGGGAAGAAGTAATGAAGGCCTAAACCAGGGCGATGGCCATGTTTATAGAGAGAAGGAGAAGGGTAGGAAAGATGCTGTGGAACTAAAAATGGCCTTAATATAGTAACTAACTGAAAATATAGAGTAACGGAGAGTAAAGAGTTGAGGAGGACATTGACATTGTGAATTCAAGTGACTAAACGTAGTTTGGTACCCTTGATAAAAACAGGACATTTCAAAAGAAGGGTGGATTTTTGGGGGAAAGATACTGAGTTCTCTTTGGACATGCTTGGTTTGAGCTGCCTCTGGAACACCTAAGTGGAAATGCCCCCTAGACAAGATGGAATTGTGGTACTGGAGCTCAGGTCTAAGGCTCCTGGGTATGGAGATCCAGGAGTCATCAGCAAAAAGATGATAATTAAACTGATAGGCTGATGGATGAGATCATCAAGACAAGGAGTATGGAGAAAGAAGTATGCACTCAGGCTAGGGCCTCTAGGTACGCCCACAATTAGGGGCAGGACATGGAGGATGAAGCTGAAAAGGACAGTGAAAAAGAGGTCTAAGACAGGAAGGAGAACCAAGAGAGAATCACAAATCCAGAGAAGAGTGAGTTGTCTGGGAGGAAAGGGCATCCAGAAGAGTCAAATGCTACAGAAAGGTCAAGAAGGATGAGGATCCAGAAAAGGTCATAAGAATTGGCAATTAAGAGATTGCCAATGGTGACTTGAGAGAGATCAGTCTTGGTTGAGTAATGAGGTCAATTGTCAAGTTGAAGAAGGATGAGAGGAGAGGAAGTGGACACAAGTTTAGGCAGCTTTTTTTCTAGGAGTCTGCCTGAGATAGGAAGAAGAGATATAGGTTGATAGCTCAAGGGGACAGTAGGATCTAGGAAGAGTTTTTTTGTTTTTTGGTTTTTTTTAAAGATAGGAGAAATGTGGATGTGTTTATAGGCAGCACGGAAGGAACCAGGGCAAGGGGAGAAGGATCCCTTCCAAGTGAGGGATGTGGTTCGATAAAAAGATTAAGAGTGAGAATTGGAAAGCTTAGATTCTAGTCCAAGTGCCATCACTAATTCACTGTGTACCATGGACAAACCATTCCTTCTTTCCCTCTGTATGATGAGGCAGGTGGATTTGATAACTTTCAGGGTCCCTTTGGAATTCTGATCTCTGATCCATGGTGCCAACATGGTCTTCTTACTACTCTTCCAGAAGCATCTTACTGTATGGATCTATTATAGCAAAAGGTAATGGAGGGTGGGGATTCCCTGCTGAAGGTATTTACTGGCCTGACAGAAACCATAAAGCGATCTGCAATCTTCCCAGGGCTTATATCTAGGATATGACTAAGATTCTTCCAAAGCACACCAACTCTGACAATAGCTACTCACCAGATATAAATCAAGGGTAAGGTGAGTAAAGTACTTGGCTTGACCATTCAAAGCTGAGAACAGAAAAATACTGAAAAATATGCATCTATATCCTAATATAATTAAAGTGCTATAAGTTCCTAACTTTTGGTTATTCATGTAGGGACAAATGACATCATCAGAAAGAAATTAGAAAGCAATGCTAAGAATTATGAGCAAAAAGTAAAAAAAAGCAAAAAGACCTTAGGGGAATAGGTGGTGTTTTCACCACTATTGCTGATTGAAGATAGGGGGTTCAGAAGAGAAAGACAAATTTAGGAAATGAACAGATGGCTAAAAAGATGGCATCTGAGAATGGGATTCAGATTTCTGGACCATAATTTGAAATATATGAATGATGGGTTCTTGGCAAGGGATGGAATGCATCTAACAAGGACTGGTAAAAAAATAAATAAATAAAGTATTTAACTGGAGTTTTGTGAATCAAATAAAAATGACTGAAACTGAAAAGGGAAGGGAGAAGAAAAAGCCAAACCCATACCTTTGGTGCCTTAGTGAATAGTAGGTACAACAAAGAAAGAAGACTAGAAAAAGAGAGGATCAGTAACTCCCAGGGGAGAGCATTCAAGAGAAAGCCAGTAATAAAAATCCATAGCCTCAAATATATGTATTTCAGGGGTCAGCGAACTAAGGGCCAAATCTGGTCCACCACCGGCTTTTGTAGAGAGAGCTAAGAATGGTTTTTAAATTTTCAAATAAAGTTTTTTTTTGTTTTTAAAGATATAAAAAGCCATTCTTACAAAATATGGAAAAGTAAGGTGTACAATTTGGGGACCAGTGAATGCATTTATTGTGTGTGTGTGCATATATATATATGTACATGTGTGTGTGTATGTATATATTCTGTCATTGTTGTTGCTTATTTATTAGTATACATAGTGATTTCCCCTGGTGAAATGTAGTCAAAGACTATTTTTGTTCTAAACTTTTTATCTCCAATGACTGGCATATGCTTGTACTAAATAAATTTACAATAGCAATAAAATTTTATCTTTCCTATTAAAAAAAATCATTCTTACCTCAGGTTGTACAAAAGCAGGCAACGGGCCAGATTTGACCTTTGGGCCAGAGTTTGCCTCCCCCGTTATATAAAAATGTACAAAGTACAGATAATAAACAGGATGAATTAGATATCCTAATAATGCAAGGAGGTAAATTTGATCTGATAGCTGTCACTGACACCTTGTGGGATGGGATGATTTAATTGAGATAAATGTAAAGTTAGCTAGATGATCTTTAAGGGCCATTTCAGCTCTAAAATCTATGACACACACATACACATATATACACACGCATGTATACATGAGTATATATGTACACAGACACCTAGCAATGGGCAAAGTGTTCTACACACAGGAGTTGTTTAATAGATTTTATGGTGGATAAACTTTAGAACCTAAAGTCAGAAAGACCCTTTCAAACCCGGCTTCAGTCACTTACTAGCTGTGTGATCCTGGGCAAATCACTTAACCCTCAGCTTCCTCATCTGTAAAATGGGGATAATCAGCCCTATCTCCTGGGTTGTTATGAGGACAAAATGAGATAATATTTGTAAGGCACTTTGCAAACCTTAAAGTGCTATAAATGATAGCTGTTATTACTGTTGGTGGTGGTGGTGGTGTGGGCATGGTCGTTGAATATAGTGTTTGTGTGATCATAGCATGTGGTAAGACCATTGTACTTACCAGAGATAAAAGACGTGGGGTTGAATTTTGACTCTGCCATTAATTATTTATTTATCCTTTCTCTGCTTTGATTCTTTCATTTCTAAAATTGAGATGATGCCTACTTCTAAAACGGCATGGTTTTCCTTAGTGTGTTCTCCCCATTCCTCTCCATTTGCCTTGGACATATTCATTCCTCTATGTTCAAATGTAGTTCTTCCACTATTCTACCCCACTTTGAACCTTTGAGCTCTTCCTCCTTGAGATCTGAGAGCCCTGACTTCACCGTCTGCATCTTGATCTCTTCATACATGTGCTCTCTCGTCCTCTTACCTAATTCTGCTCATTGGCAGTTATCATCCCTCTGAAATTCTCCCTAGAAGAGACTCAATCTGAAGGCTCAGTTGGTAACCCACTCAGCTCCTGGCCCAGGGCTGGGCACACAGAGTCCCTCAGACACTCCTCCTTGAAGGCTGCGGAAAGGCCAGCTCCGCCTGTAACATTTATCTCCTGGACAATTCCCTCGGAAAGGCCAGCACGACTTCCCACCACCAGCTACAGGCACATTGAAAGGTTACAAGTGAGTAAGCTTCTGTTACATCTGACTGTTCCCTAAAATCAAGCTGCTCTTCTTTCCTTTAGAGGTGATAAATGTTAAGTTGCTGGAGATGATTCATTGTTTAAAAGTGGGTTTGGGGGATATCATGTGTCTGTCTGTGGTGCAATGGAAAGAATTGAACTGGCAATTGGGAGACATGGGTCCATTAATAACCAAGCTACACGAGCTTGGGCAATAATAATAAAAGCTAGCATTTCTATAGTACTTTAAGGCTGATACATTTTTATCCTCACAATACCCCTATAAGGGGCTATCATTATCTCCTAATATAAGAAAACTGAGGCAGACAGAGTTTGAGGGACTCGCCCAAGGTTACATAGCTAGCCCTAAGGATGGATTTGAACTCAGGGTATTCCTGAATCCACATTCAGTCCTTTATCTATTGTGCCACCTATTTGCCTCTAGTGAGGTTCTATTCTCTGGGCCTCAGGTTCCTTACCTTGGAACATTCCTTGGCAAGGCCCAAACCCCATCCCCCATTGATAAATTCTTCCTGGAGCCTCCATTTTGTGGAAGGGCCCAGGCTGGCCTGCCTTCAGTCTCCTCCCTGATCAGTCCCTGATTTTCTAGACTTTAAAATCCTGCTTTCCCACCCTGGCCCCCTTTTTAGCTCTTTTTACTATGTTGTCTTTCCTCATTAGAAAGTAAGCTCTTTGAGGGCAGGTATTATCTTTTCTTTTTGCATGTATTTGTATCTTCAACATTTAGCACAGTGCCTAACACATAATAAGTGTTTAATAAATGCTTGTTTCCTTTCTGTAAGATAAGGGGATAGGACTTCATGGTTTCTAAGGTCCCTTCTAATGCAACATTTTATGTTCTACATTCTATGATCTCTCTTAATTTTATGTTCTATGTTTGTCCTAGGCTATCACATTCTATGTACATAACTTCCATGGAATTATCTCAGAAACCATGCAGCATCTTGGGTCAGTTGTGTGACCATAATTATTGCTCCACGGATGGGTGTTGCACTGTGGGAGAAGTCAGCCCCCTGCATTCTTTCTTGGAGAGTTATAGTTACGACTCTAACCCAGGATTAGTCAGAAGCTCTCTTTTTCCTTAGCTGGCTTTCTTAATAAAAGTAAAAACCAAGTCCAGGGGCAGCAAATCTAAAGGTAACCTTCAGGGACCCCACAAAGGACTTCTGAAGGGTAGGACTGAAATTTTAGGCAGGAAAGGGGCCTGGTCTGCAACTATCTGAAAAAATTCACTTGAAGAAGAAATGGTTTCCAAACAAAGAGGAAATATGGTGTTGTGCAGCAGAAAGGGATTCAGAGCTGGAGAATACGAGTTCAAAACATGTCTCCAACGCCTTTAAATAAAATTTCTGAAACACATTCTCCTCTCTGGGACTTTGAGCAAGTCTCTTAATCTCCCAGAGCATCATCTTCCTCATCTGTAAATTGAGGGGGGGTTGGAATCGATGGTCTCTAGAGCTAAGATCCGAAGGAGATGGATGGATTTCAGGAAATCATCACTCTTATCTGTAATTGACCAGTCAGTCCCAGATCTAGGCATCCAGCACAGTGCTTGGCCCCTACTCAAATATAGGAAGGGTCTACAACTTCATTAGTATGAGGAATTCCCAGATATGGGAATTAAGACCTAGTCAAGCCTAGGGATTTGCTTGAAGCACAGAAACTTACCCTGGGCCATGCAGAGTATAAGAAGCAGAGGCAGAGTTTAAACCCAAGCCTTCCTGACTCCAACTCCCTTCACTAGGCCAGGCTGCCTCTGATAATGACAACAACAATAACAAACAACAACAATAATAATTTATATAGTATTTTAAATTTTGTAAAACACTTTTCATATGCTATCTCATTTGACTCCTGTGAGGTATAGGTTATGCTGATCCCCACTTTACACATGAGGAAACTGACTTGCCGGGGATCGCATGGGCCAAGAAATTGTCTGAGGCAGGATTCAAACTCGAGTCTTCCTGACTCCAAGTCTAACACTCTACACACTGTGACAGCTAGCTGCTTCCTTGAGCAATTGATGTATTTCTAAGAAACCCCTCCCCCCCCCAAAAAATCTGTAATCCAAATATTTGTAAAATGAATCTATTTTCTGATCAATGATTATTATATTATTTTATATCATATTATATTATATTACAGTATAGAGGAACATACTGCTTTTAATACATAATAGAATATGTAAGAATACAAGAAATTTTTTGGAACTACTTACTATATTAAAGGGAATATTATAATTTTCCAGTCATATTAATGCCTACTTCTCAATTTGATGCCACTATTATTAAAGCAGCTTGAAAAATCTAAAGGAACTATTCTCTTGATAGGATGGAGAAGTTTGAGGGGTGGGTAAAGCAGTGATAGCAGGCTGGCTATTTCCTTCTTTTCTGGACCTGTGATTTCATTTTAGATAATTGTGCACAGCACTGTCTTGCCCAGGGTTTCGTAGTTATATGTATTTCAGAGCAGGATTTGAACCCAGGTCTTCCTTTCTCCAAGGTCAGATCCCTATGCCCTTTGCCACATTGCTTCTCAATACTGATATTCCCATATTGACCTTATTTTCCCAGATGGCTAAGGCCCTGAGGCCTTCTTCCTAAAAACAGGAAATGGGTCCCAATCAACTGAAAGATAAGTCAAACTTGAAGAATTAGGAGCTAATTCCTGTTTAGGGGAGTAACTTAGAAGTAATGTGGGTAAAGAAGAATTGACTTTAAGTCTTGAAAGTTATGAAATACCAGCTCTGTACTTCACAGAATTATGCTCTGTTAAAGCTAAGCATGTAGTCCAGCCCTCTCATAAAAGGAAAACTAAAGCCTGGGCTGAAGTCCTACCAGTGCAGAATGTCAGGATTTCTCTTCCTATTGATGAATTTGCAAGGTCTAGATCTGGTTTTATCCCTTCTCAAAGAACACTGTCCTCGCACAAGTAAACAAAACATGAATAATTTTGAGACCTAAATAGTTTTCTCATTTAGAAAATGAAGAATCGGCCCAAATGATCTCTTAATCTCACCTGCATCTGATGTTCTGTGTTCTCTGTTCTAATGTTCCTCCCAGTCCTGACATTCTACGTTCTAAGGTCACCAACAGCGCTTACATTCTCTGTTCTAAGACCCCTTCCAGCTTTGATGTTCTATGTCCCAAGTTCTACTGCCCCTTCTAGCTCTGACATTCTGTGTTCTATATTCCAAGGCCTCTTTAGCTTTGACAGTTGATGTCCTATGCTCTAAGGCTCTTTCAGCTCTGATATTCAATGTCCTATGTTCTAAAACCCCTTCCAGTTCTGACATTCTGTGTTCTGTGTTCTAAGGCTCTTATCAACTCTGATATTCTATGACCCCTTCCAGCTTTGACATCCTGTGTCCTATGTTCTACTGTCCCTTCTAGCTCTGGCATTTTACGTTCTAAGGCCCCTTCCAGCTCTGACATCTGATGTCCTATGCTCTACTGTCCCTTCCAGCTCTGATATTTTATGTTCTTTATCCTCAAGTCCTTTTCAGGACTAACATAACCATGAGCTCTGAGATCTGCTCCAGAACACAAACAGCTGGCTTTGAACTGCTTTCAAGAATCCACTTGTTTGAAGCAGAGTGGATGGAATTCCCTGCCCATAATCCTGCTTACCAGAGCTATGTCACTGTAAGCAGAGAAAGGAAAATATTTATTTCATTTTTTTTCCACCAAGCATACAAGTTGTACCGTTGTCACCAGGCTGCCCACAATTACACAGCAGACTGGACCTTCATCTCATAGATGCAGGCATTTTGTTTCATGCCCTCTTTGTAAATCAAAACCAGGAAAAACAAAAGGGGCGGGGAGAGACAACAGGCAAACTGTGAGTCATAGGAATTCTTCAAAGAGCCAGTGTCTGATGCTAGTAACCATTGGGAAACCTTGTAATTATATTACCGCTTCCACCCAAAGACTATGCAGGGCTTATTAAATGCTTGCTCATTCAATCAACCTAAATGTGGCTCAGTGTTGGGAGTAACAATTTCATTATTCATACTCAGCAGAGAGTAAAATCTGGACACAACAGTCAATGGTTTCCTACAAAGTCTGAACCACGTGTCTTCCCCTGCTCAAAAACCTTCAATGACTCCCTCTTACCTAGAGCAACGGTGTCAGAAAGAAACAGCCACTAATCCATACTTAAGGATCCCTGCACATTGACTTGGTTTTAAAATCTAACATTATCTGTTTTATTGTATTTTTTTGATAAATACTTCCCAATTACCTTTGAATCTAGTTTCTTGAAGAAGCACTTGAGTGTTGCCCAGAATGGCGCCTTTAGCAGGGCCCCAGGTTTGACACCCAGGCCAGATCCTAGTGGTTGCTTCCTTACTCCTTCAGTGAATTCAGGGTGTGGCTCGCAGACCCTCAGATTAGTGACCTTCAACATACGTGCTGATGTGCCCTCATACACCCCAACATTCCACTCCTCATTCTACCCATTTCTGGTCTCCTCCTCCATTCCACCTCAGCTGCAGAGAGAGACGGGCCTGCCCTCGAATTTACCATCACCCACAGGCGTTCCACCTCCGTGTCCACAAACCTTGACATCCTTTGTCTGACCTTCCCCTCTAACCCTCTGTTCTTCCCCTGCCATTAACTCCTGTACTGGCTGCATTCCCTTTCTCTCTACTCACACACTCTGGCTTGGACTATTATAACAGCCTTCTAATTGGCCTCCCCCTCTCATATCTCTACCCCTTCCACTTTATCCTCCACTCCACCACCAGTGATCTTCCTAAAGTGCTTCTGACTTATCACCTTTCAGCCCCTACTCAGTGAGCTTTAATGGCTCATTAGCTCAAGGACCAAACTTAAGTCCCTGTTTGGTCTTCAAGCTCTTCAAAACCTGGCCGTTTCCTACTTTTCCACTCTTCTTATGCTTTACTCCTCTCAGCGTACTCTACCATCTTACCGTATTGGCCTATCTGCTATTTCTCCCACCTCCCTTCCTTTGCCCTGGTTGGCCCCAAGCCTAGAATGCTCAGCCCACTCACTTGTAGTTTTCTTAGCTCCTTTCAAGACTAAGCTCACATTCAAACCTCTGTAGAAAGCCTTTCCTGCCCCACAGCTGCTAGTGCCTTCTCTTCTAAGATCACCCTTCCATCTACTCTGTATATATCTTATATGTTCCTATTTTCATGCTTATCTCCCCCATTGCAAAGTATTGAGGTCAAGGATCATTTTTACTTTTGCTTTATATCCCCAGAACATAGCATAATGCCAGGCACATAGTAGGTGCTTAATAAATGCTTGCTGACTAACTTTGACCTCTCTGTGCCTTAATTTCCCCATTTATAAAATGAGGATGCTGAACAGGCTAAGCCTTACAGTGCCTTCCAGCTTAGATTTTCTGATCTCACTTGGCCTCCAATTTTCATCATTCCTTGCAGATTAAAAATTTCTGGTAAGAAGCTCTTTGCTATTAATAAGCAAGGAAGCCATTCCCCATAAAAGCTCTCTGGTCTCTGTAATATAATTATCCCTGCTTCTAATACAGTCTTTCATCTAAGTCTCTTAAAATTTCTCACCAGAAAAACGTTTATAGGTGAGGAGACAAAGCCACAGAGTAGGGAAACAGGATTTGGCATTGATTGAAGTTTTGACTCACACAAGCACCCAGTCCCAAATGACTCTTACACCTTAAATTTTATCTCTGCCACTGGCCGCAGGGTCGGAAATCTTGAGAAATGTTTAGTGCTATCGAGCCAAAGAAAAAGGAACATTTTACTTGATGATACCATAAAAATCTCCCTACATAAACAGAACAGAATCTTAGAACATGAGGAATTAGAAGGGGCCCTAAAATGTGACTTTCATCGTGTTCACTCCCACAGCTTCAATTGCTCTCTCCATGTGTCTGACTCCTGATCCTATAAGCCCAGGCCTGACTGCTCTTCTAAGGTCCAGCTGCCTGCAGGACATCTCCACCTGGATGACCCGAGAGAACCTCAAACTCAGCAAATCCCAAACAAGGTTAATTCTCTACCTTCCACCCCCTTCCTTCCTTCTACAGTCAGCATTCCAATTGAGGCACAACCATCCCTCTGCCTCCTGTGCTATTATAACCTTGCAATTCTCTTCGGCTTTTGAGATGATTGGCTCTCCCAATGATCACAATCAAACAGTTATCAAGCCCTGTCAATTCTATTACAATCTTTACTTTATTGCCTCATTGTCACCCATCTGGACTATAACAAAACCTCTTTACTAGACTGATTACTTCCATTCTCCCCACACTTAAATTCATTCTTTATGCTGACACCCAAATGATTTTTTTCTTGAATCATTCTGGTTTTGTCATTCTGCTCAAAAATCTTCAATGGCTCCCTATTACTATCGAAGCCTTCCACATTTTGGCACAATCCTACGTTTCTACCTTTATCTCATCCTACTCAATTCCACTCTAACAGAGGAATATATAATGTATTTTCACATCATCATGCTTTTGCAAAGACTTTTTCCTCTGTGCTTGGAATGCCCTCATTCTCCTTTTTTTTCCTAGTTGAATTTCTACCTTTTTTTAAACCTGAAGTCAAATGCCACCTTCTCTGAGAAACCTTTCTTGATTCCCTAAGTCAGTGAAAATCGTTCCTCTTATACTTTACACAGAATTGTTTTCATTTTTTTGTAAGTTCTCTGGTATACTTACAGCTATCTGTGTTATCCTTCTTAATCTGTAAATTCCTTGAGAGTAGAGACAGGGTCTTTGCTAAACTTTAAGGACAGGGAGGGAGTCTTATCTAAATTTCCTATCTTCCCTAGCACCAAGCACAAAATTCTGCATTGTGCAACAACCTTGTGAGGGTTGGTGCTTTATTATCCTAATTTTGCAGACAAGAAAACAGAAGCTAACAGGACTTAAGTGATTTGACAGGGTTAATAGTTAGTATCTGAGGTAGGATTCAAACTCAATTTTTCTTGACTCCAAATCTTATATATATACATGTATATACATATATATGTACATATACATGTATATATATATTAATAAACGATGATGGTTAGTATATGAGGAGTCTAGGACAGCACCTGGTATGTAGTAGGCATTAAGGATTATGAGACCTTTAATACATAAGAATTGGACCTGGAAAGACTCTTTGAGGACACCTATTCCATCCCCCCCTCATTTTACAAATGAGGAAACTGAGACCAAGAAAGGTGACTTGTCCAAGGGTCACATAGATAACAAGTGGTTGAGCTGGGATTCAAACCTAAGTAAGTCCCCTGATTCCTAATCTAATATTCTTTCAAATGCTTCAAGCTGCCTCCATTTAATAAATATTTGTTGAATGATGGAACGTAGGATGCAAAAGTTGAGAGGACCCTTAAAACAAAGGACATGGAAGTAAAAAACTAGAAAGCGCCTTAAAGGCCTTTGAGCCCAAATCTCATTTTCCAAATAAAGAAACTAAAGTCAATAAAGGAGAAGTGTCAAAGTCAACAGAAGATTCTAAGTTTCTGGACTCCCACTACACTAATACAAACCCATATTTAAAAATATAATTGTATTTTGAAACCTATAACTGTTCCAAGTTGAAGAGTAATTAGGAAATTAGGTACACGTGACAAAAGGGTAAATTTAGGTTTCACATTAAGAAAAAGTTTCCTCCCAAATAGAGATACCCAAGAGTGGAATGGGCTGTCCCAAGAAATTGGGGGATTCCTTTCATTGGCACTCTTCAAGCAAAGAATGGATGGCCACTTTTTGGGCGTGCTGAAATAGGGATTCCTTTTCAGATACCAGGGCAGACCTAGATGGCTGACAGGATCCCTCCCAACTCTGCAATTCTGGGAAAATAATATCCTTAATAAAAAAAAAAAAGCATTAATATTTGGAATTATACTCTCAAGCTTATATATAGCCCCAGGAAGCCAACTGTTACATTTTTCAAGTGTGAGCATTTACTTTGGCAAAGGCTACAAATTAGGTCTTTATTTACTATTGATTATCTCGACTTAAGAAAATGATGGAGAAAATGTTAATAATGCAAGTTAAATCTAAAGGTGCATCCTGTGTACATTTTTTCTCCTAGAAAG
The DNA here is from genome assembly GCF_900497805.2 of Vombatus ursinus. NCBI lineage: Eukaryota > Metazoa > Chordata > Mammalia > Diprotodontia > Vombatidae > Vombatus > Vombatus ursinus. The sequence goes on along the minus strand of NW_020954596.1, from coordinate 10,489,343 downwards.
CTGGTTGTTAAACATTTACTAGCACATCTCTAGTTATAATACATTCCTGGATCTGACACTAGCAAGCAGACCTGTGGAGACTGAGAAAGCAGACGGTTATAAGGGCTAAATGATCAGGATCCACCTGGAAATCTTATTACTATTTGACACTAATTATGTCCAAAATGGAATTCTTCATCTTTCCACCTAAACCAGAGGCGAGAAACCTGCTGCCTCCAGGCAATGTGTTGCTCTTTAGGTCCTCAAGCGAGGCACTTTGACTGAATCCAAACTTCACAGAACGAATCCCCTTAATAAAAGGATTTGTTTCGTAAAACTTGGACTTGGTCAAAAGGCTGCACCCAAGGACGTAGAAGGCCACATGTGGCCTGGAGGCTGCAGGTTCCCCACCTATGCTAAACCAACATGCCTCCTCATACACTTCATGGTTTTTCATATTTAAATTTTTTTCTTGACTTCTTATTTTGTTTTGTTTTTAAAAAAAAAATGCCCTCAACTTCCCTATTTTGGTTGAGGGCACCTCCATCTTACCAGGCACCAAATTCTTAAGCTTGGACTCATTCTTGATTCCTCCCTCTCCCTCCCCATCCTACAAGAATAAATAACTATATAAAAATACAAAGCTATCATAATAGCAAGCATACACAAAGCACTTTAAGGACTGTATAGCACTCTTCATGAGCTATCTTATTTGATTGTCACAATAACCCTGTGAGAGAGGTACTATTAGGCTTCACTTTACAGATGAGGAAACTGAGGCTAAAGGATGTTAACTGATATGCCCAGGTCACAAAATTATGAGGGATCTGAAGCAGGATTTGACTCAGGTCTTCTTGATTTCAAGTTCAGCACTCTATCTACTGTGCCTACCTACCAACCAACCAGCTGGTAAATCTTGCCAATCCTAACAAGCCCCCTCCTCAATATCTCCTGAATCTTGCTCTTTTAGGTGGTACAGAGGGTAGAGCACAAGATTTGGAGTCAAGAATTGGGTTTGAATCCTACCTCAGATACTAGCCATTATCCTGGCAAATCACTTAAGCTCTGTTAGCTTCTGTTTTCTTGTTTGCAAAATGAGGATAATAAAGCACCTATCCTCACAAGGTTGTTTCAAGGATCAAATGAAATGATATGTTTACAGTGCTTTGCAAATCTAAAAGCACTATATAAATGTTGGTTTTTAGTCTTTCCACTCACTACTCTGCTGCAGATCTTTGTCACCTCTCACTTGGTCTACTGTGAGAGCTTCTGATTTACTCTTCCTCTTTCTAGTCTCTCTCTTTTCTGATCCATGTTCCATTCAGCTTCCAAGTTCATCTTCCTGAGGCACAGATCTGTGTTCCCCCACCCCTCAAAAATGTTCATTGGCTCCTTGTGAAAGACAGCAGATGAAGGGACTCCTGGCTGATGTTTGGAATCTCCTTAATAAGGTAGGACGTGAGGTCATTTGCTGAGAGAGAGATGGGCTTGGGGCTTGAGCTTGGCATGTAAGAAGAGATAAGAAAGTCTGAAAGAGCCAATTTGGGATTAAAACCAATCAAAGATGAAGGAATGAGTTGTGCAGTGGTGAAACTCTCAAACAAGGTCAGGTAACAAGAATCTATAGGAGATTCAGTCAACACAACTTGTGATTGCCCTAGCATGGTAGTTCCTAACATGTGACCCCTGGGATGGGAGTTCCTGAGACCCTTTCTTCATGGGATCTTTGAGGTCAAAATTGTTTTCATAATAATACTAAGACATTTTAATTTCTAATACCAATATTAGTAATATCAATATATATTATCCACATAAACAAAAAGGTCTTGGGGACCTGGTAATTTTTAAGAGCATGAAGGGTTCCCAAGACCAAAAAAATCTGAGAACTTCTGATCTTGATCTGATCAATCCTTGGCCTCTTGAGAGTAGGTCCAGAAAATGCATATGGTGGATTTGACAGAGGGACAGAAATTAGCAGGGTAAAACAAAATGATGAAGGATTTAAGAAGGGACACAGCTTTATGGAAATGGTTGAACCATAGGGTCAAGACAGTGAAGGAATAGAGGCAAAGCTCAAACTGAACTGAAATAACAGAGCTCAATTGAGGGACCAAAGGTCAAAATAAATATGAAGAGTGGGTTTGAGAGGAAGGTGGAAAGACAGAAGCATAGCTATTATTCCTCTCTCTGAACCTTAGTTTCCTCATTTGCAAAATGATAATAACACATGGACTACCAACTTCTTGGGAGTCATTGTGAGGATCAAATGAGATAATGAATAGGAAAGATTAGAGTGCCATAAAATATAGGTTATTAATATTAACAACATTATGGTACATAACAAGGGTTTTCTAGTCATGAAGCCACTCCAGAACAGGCTAAGTCTTGAAGTAGAATAAGAGCACAAACACTGTAATTGAACAACAAGTTATAATCCCATCACTTTCTTAGGAGACCTAAGTCTGCACTGGTATTGGGAAAGCAAAGGATTTGTCAAGAAAACAGTTCTCTGCTGAACACAGTCCTCATGGAGCAATACGCTAGGGTTTGAATATGGCATTGATACTGTAAATTCAGGCTGATGGATTTAGAGCTAGAAAGCACACAACACTCCTAAGTATTGTATCTGAATATTCTCCTAAAGACTCTATCAGCTCTAGCACTCAAGGTCTTAGATCTCTTTTGACTCTGAGATTATTTGATCCAAGTCCCTTCTGGATCTGACATAATACGATCTAAAATTCGTTCAAAACCATTCATTCCCATAGAATGTCCCTTGAGGACAAAGCCTGTTTTCATTTTTGTCTTTGTATTTTCAGGGCCTTGGTACATAGTAAGGCATTAATAAATGTTTGTTGGGTGCTCATAGTGGGTGCTTGGTTCGTTGGGTTGGGAAAAAACCACTATAGATTTTAAAAACTGACCCTCTGCATGAATTTTATAAACATCTCTTAACACTGAAGAAACTTTGTACAAAGTGGAAATTGAGTAACTATTTGTTAAATGAATGACTGAATGAAAGGAGAGTTGGGAGTCCAGAAGAGGAAATAATTTGGGGAGATAAAAATAAATCACAAAACAAGTACTTTTGTCTTGTGTTCCTAGTTCAAGTTCTCTTCATTGCTTTTCGAGATTACTGTAATCACCTACACACTGGTCTCCCTAAATGAGTGAGCATTTATTAAGCTCTTATTATGCTCTAAGCACTGACTAAGCACTAAGGTCTGGAGATTGAAAACAAAAAAAACAAGCAAATCAGATAGATTGCCCTCAAGTAGCTTAAATTCTACTAGGGGAAGACAACACAGAGGACAACACAAAGGGAGAGGAGAAGGGCAGAGACAATGGAAGGAGCAGATAGCTGGGAAATTTGAAGACATTAATTACATAGGAACCCTCCCTCCCTTGCCCTAAGCCTTCTTTTCTTGGGAGAAAACATCTCTGATTCTTTATTTCTTTATTTTCTTTATTTCAAATGACTTCTAGTCTGCTTACCTTCTTGGCCAAGCTATAGACTGTGAAAGTCATTTTAAAAAGTATTACCCAATGGAAAGAACCAAAAAAAAAAAGAAAGGAAGTAAACCCCATGTCATTCTCATAATCAGACTTGGCTCTTGAGAAGAGTTGTAAAAATGCATCTTCCTTTCTTCTTTGCAGAAGTGGGGGACCAATGGAGCAGAACATTGTTGAATTGGTTGGTTATGTTAAATTATTCTTTTTTAGTCTTTTTTTTTTTTTTTACAAGGAATGATTCTCTGAATGTGTGTGTGTTGGGAGTGAGGAGGAGGAGGGATAGATGAAGCAATCAGAATAAATATCTTTAAAATAAAATAAATAAAAATAAATTTTGAAACATGGCTCCCAGAGCTGAACACAATACTTCAGGCATGGTCTGAATAGGTTAGGGTCAGTAGGACTACCTCCATCTTTCTAACTCTAAAATGATACATGCAGGCAGTGGGAGGTACATTATGCGATAACAAAACTCCCACCAAGAGAAGCACATTTTGCCTTTTGATGAAACTCAGTACTATAATGGTGAACCACTTTGCATTCATCAGCATTCCCAAAAGACATGGGAAAGTTTACAACAATGGTAATTAATGAAAGACCTGGTCCTATGAGGAACCATTCATTCATTTGAAAAATACTTTTTGAGCATCTACTTGTTCAAAGCTATTTATCTGAAGGGGGTGGGGGTGGGGAGGATTGTTACATTATCAAAGAAGTATGACAAGGCAGAATATGACACATACCAGAAAGAGTCAAAAACAAAGCTCTTACAGGGATTGCAGAGAGGAAGGGGTAGGAGTATGGCACAGCAGACAGAATGCTTGACTTGGAATCAGGAGATCTGGGTCCAAATTCTGCCTCTGACCTTAACTGTGGCTATGAGAAAGTTATTTAATCTCTGTAAGCCTTGGTTTACTCATCTGTAATAATATCTTTAGGACAACTTCTCTTCTCCCAAAATTGCTTGAGGCTGTTGTGAGATATATGCAAAGTACTCAATAAATGTCAGCTCTTAATTAGCATTGATTCTGCCTAGAGCTTATCCTCATGGAGGAGATGGATTGATTTTTGACAGCAGATATTGTGCAGAAAAGGGCATTGCAGGTCAAGAGAGCAGGATGAATAAAGAACCTCCAGGGTAGAAAAGAATACTACATGTTCAGTCATCCAGCAAGGTACGATATAGAGAACAGTGAAAGATATCATTGAAGAGGCAGGTTTGGGGCCTTGAATGTCAGGCTAATGATTCTGGGCTTCGTCGGCAATGCAGAGCTGCAGAAGGTTTTTGAGAAGAGGGTGACACAGGCTGGCTGTGCTTTAGGAAGATTCCTTTGGCAGGGAGGGACTAATGACTCTGTGGAGGGAGGGACAGTGATGGAAGACTATAAGAAAAAGATGAAAGGAGTTGGGATTGTTTGGTACAGAAGAGGGAGGGCAGCGTGTTGTCATACTACCAAATCTAAGTGTAGAAAGGGTTCTATGAACCCAGAGTGGAACAACTGGTTTTGTTTTTTTAATAGCCATGGAGACCAAAACAAGAGGCAGTGTCTTATTACTATTACTAATTATATTTATCATTCTATATAGTTTCACAAGGACATTATAAACTCTTTAAAGACATATAAATGCAAAGGCTTGTATTTCTTTGTAGTCATTCATTCATTCCTCTTCCAAATGACACCCATTCAATATTTGGAGACAGCTGTCACATGAAATCACATCACCCTTAAATCTTCTCTTTCAGGCTAACCATCCCCAGATCCTTCAACAGTGCCTCATATGACATGGTCACAAGTCCCTTTTACATCCTGGTTGCCCTCTTCTGAATGATCTCCAGCTTATCAATGCTCTACCTAAACTGTGGTGGAATTGAGCACAATTCTTCAGATGTGGTCTGACCTAGGCCTGGGCAGAGGACTGTGGGGTTACTGCCCTCCCATTCTACTAACCTACCTTTCCAGAATCATTAGAAATTACTCCTCTATAGTAGTGCCAAACTAGCCTTGTGGATGCTCCTTGAATGGAACACTTCATCACCCATTTCCAAGCATTTTCACTGGTTGTTTCCCATGGTCCATTCCCCCATGGAGCTCACATTGTAACAGAAGAGACAAGCATGCAAACAACTATATATGTCTATGTTTACATATATACACACATATGTGTGTAGATAGATAGATGGATGTTTGCATGCTTGTCTCTCCTATTACAATATGGGGGTTAGGGAAGGGACCATGTTTTTTACTTTTCTTGCACAGTCAGCACTGACTAAATGTTTGTCGATTGGTATAGACACGTCTTCTTTCAATGCAGCCTCATTCAATTCAATTTTGTACATTTATTAAATTTTGTATATTTATTAAATGCCTTCCATGTGCTAGCTGGGTAATGCACTAGGAACAGGCAAAAATGGAAAACTACTCTCAAAAATGAGTCTCTGGCCCCAAGGTGTTACGTTCTACTAAGGAGAAACAGTGGGTATGCTGATAAGTAAATACAAGTGTGTGTGTATATGTACATTTACATACATATGTTTATGTACATGTATATCCATATATATACTCTCAAACTTTATCTATAAAGAAATTATTTATATCTAAAGAAATTACATTATTACTTTATTATATTTATTGTATTTACAATTACTAGATAGATGATAGATAAGACAGACGATAGGTAGGTAGATAGATAGATAGATAAGTAAACGTAATTTGGGTGGGACAATTTTAAGAATTGGGAAGATCAAGAAAGCTCTCTTGTAGAGGGTTGCACTTGACCTCAAGCTTGAATGGAGTTAGGGATTCTAAGAGGTAGATGTGAGTAGGGAGAACATTTTGGGAATGCCTGGAGACAGGAAGTGGAATACCATGGACAGGAAACAAAGAGCTATGCTGGAACCTAGAGTTCATGAAGGGGAATAATAGGAAATGGACTGGACTGATGGTTAGGACTGCAAATGACTAATGGAAGAATTTCTATCTCATCTTAGAAGGAAAGGGAGCCAATGAAGCCTAACATCATGCTTTTTTTTCTTGGCTACCATATCATACACTGACTAGGATTGAGCTTTGATGTCCACTCGGTCTGTCTTTTCCTGATGAACTACTGCCCAGTGAAGTTGTTGTTTTTGTTATTGTTGTCATAGAACCAGCATGTGAATTGACATTCATCCCTACTAAATATCAACTTATAAGAAGAGCTGGTCAATGTTAAAACCTGTCAAGATCTTTTTGGACCCTGACTCTGACATTAGTGTGTTAGTTATGCCTTCCAGTTTTGTTTTAACACAAATGTGACAAGTATGCCATTCAAGTTTTGTTAAAAATGTTAAATAACACGAGACCAAGCACAGATTCTTGGGGCATTCCAGTAAAGGCATTCTTCCTGGTTAACACTCAACCAGCACTCCTTCAATCTGACCATTCAACCAATTCCAAATTCACCTATCACCTGGGATACTATTATTTGGCCAACATCTCTATACCTTTATTTTTCACAAGAATAGCATGAGAAATTTTTTCCAAATGCTTGCCAAAATCGAGGTAAATTATATCTACTGTACCCCCTCATCTATCTGACTCGTAACCCTACTGAAGAAAAGAAAGGAATGTGATTAGTCTGTAATAACCTATTCCTGAAGTTGTGCAACCTCTTGATTACTGCTGCTTTGTATAAAAAGATGTTCACTAATTATCTCCTAAATAATACATTCTAGATTTTTGCCAGGAATCAAAGTCAAGTTTATTGGCCTATAGTTTATAGACACCATCCTCCTTTTTTTAAAATTAAGACATTTCCCCTTCTTCCATCATTTACCTCTCCCTTTCTCCATGATTTTTAACAGAGATTATTGATCTATGCTCAGCAATCACATCTCACAGTTCTTTCAGTACTAAATGACATAGTGCATCTGTGCTTGGTGACATGAACTCATCAAATGCAGCTAAGTGCTCTCTTATTATCTCCTTATTTATCTTGGTTTTCTATTAGCTATTTTTTCCCCTGGTGTTATAGTCCAGAGATTATTCTCCTGGGCAGAAAAAAAAAAACCAGAAGGAAAATAGGAATTTAGCAAGCCTACCTTCTTTCTATCATCTGTTATTTTCCTCCCATCTAAGAGGAGGGGTGATTGACAGTGCAGAAAGCTTCAGAGAGGTCAAGGAAGATTAAGTTAGACATCATTTGCAACCTTTGAGGAAGCAATTTCAGGAGTGATGGGGTTGAAATCCAGATTGCAAAGTGTTGAGAAGTGAGTGGGTAGTGAAGAATCATGGAGGCAGTGAATGTAGAGGATTATTTCTAGGAGTTTGATAGTGAAAGGGAAGAAAGGCATAGGATAGTAGTTTGAGGAGACATGTAGGTAAAGTTAAGTAAGGATGAGAGGGAATTTGAGCATATTTGTAGACAATGGAGGGGAGACACACATAGGGAAAAAGACAGAAGGAGAGATGAGATAAACACACACAGAAAGAGATAAAGAGAGAGAGAGAGAGAAACAGAGAGAGAGAGAGAGGGAATGATGAATTGGCCTCAACAAGAAGGACCACCTTAGAGTCAAAGACAGTACAGTACAGATGAACATGAAGCAAGATTTTAAGGTGTGGGGTAGGGTAGATAAGAGAACTCATGAGAAATGGCCTTAATTTTCTCAATAAAAAAAAATGGAGAGGTCATTTTCAGAAATAGAAGGAGGCAGAAGTAAAGAGGAATAGTAAGTAAAACGGAAATATGGAACAGAATCAGTTAATGAAAAATAAAAAAGACTTCTGTGAGATCATGGCTCTCTGTATAACAGCTGAGGTTAGATCATGGGAATTTGTAGTGAATCCAAGAAGTCTAGTTGTGTGACTTCCCTCAGCAGTGAGTTCTTTGAGGGCAGGATCTATTTCATTCTTGCTTTTTTTTTTTTTTAAGCAGTGCCTTGCACATAATAGGCATTTAATAACTGTGCATGTTTTTAAACTGAAGTGAATTAGTAGCATGTAGTAGGAACAATCATCTTTATGTACAAAATGTTTTGCTGCTAAAGAGAAAAATTCTATTATTTGAATTTCAATAAAACCAGTTCAAAAGTAGAATAGGCTATCTTTGGGGAGTGGGGAGTAAACACCCATCTTTGGAGGTCTTAAAGCAAGACATGACAATTTGTTGGGGATGATGAAAGGATTCTTAGTCAGGTATGGGTTGGATTAGATGTTCTCTGAAGTCCCCTGCAAGTCCCCTTTGGCATTCTGGGATTTTAATTCCTGATGAAATTCTTGAAAGCATTACTAAAAAGATGGTTTGAGAGCATTTAGACATTGGAGCAGCAATTATCACCAAATGGCAATACAGTATAACTTCATCCAGAACAGGTTATGTCACTATTAACTTCATTTCCTTTTTTGTAAATTTTTTTGACAGGTACTAGACTAGTAGGTCAAGGGAATGGATACCGCATTTCAGCAAAGCCTTTGACCAAGTTTTTCATGCTACCCTTGTAAAAAAGATGAAGAAATATAAGCTAGATGGTCATTCAGTTAGATGGATTCAGAGCTAGTAGAATGACTAGAGCCAGAGTTACCACTAATGAATGCCAAATTGGAAGGAGGTCTCTAGCAGAGTGCCACAGCACTGGTCTTCTGCTATCTGATATTTTTATCAATGACTTGGACAAAGTCTGATACAGTATGCTGATCATATTTGTAGATGACACCAGGCTCAGAAGGATAGCTAAAATGTTGAGATAGGGGCAGCTAGGTGGTGCAGTGGATAAAGTGCTGGCCCTGGAGTCAGGAGGACCTGAGTTCAAATGTGATGTCAGACATATAAACTCACTAGCTGTGTGACTCTGGGCAAGTCACTTAACCCCAACTGTCATATATACATACATATAACTTGAGTTTAAAAAAATCCACCGTCCAAGTACATCACAGGGGAAGCATAGATAGAGAATGGGTTTGTGTGGAAAAGCTCAGAGACTTTCAGTGGACAACAAGCTTCATATGAATCAACATTATGATGCAGCAACCAAAAAGGGCCATGTGATTACAGATTGTATGTATAGAGAAACAGTGTTTGGAATGAAGAAATTGGTAGCTTCTCGGTATTTGCCCAGGTGAGGTGATATCTGGGGTATTTTGTTCAATTCTGGATGCACATTTTAGGAATAACATTGATAAACTAGAATGAGGCCAGGATGATTAGGGGACTATAGCCTGAAGTGGGGGTGGGGGTGGGACCTATTTTCAGGTCTAAAGAATTACCATGTAGAAGAAAAGTTAATCTTTGTCCTTCTCAGCCCTTGAACAAGGAACAATGAATGATAGATAAAGAAGAGCAGATTTTGACTCAATAATTAAAAAAAAGAAAAAAAAAACAACTTCACTACAACTTGAGCTATTCAAAAGTAGAATGAGCTTTCTTGGGAGTTAGTGGGTTCCCCATCACTGGAGGTCTTCAAGTGGAAGTTGGATGAGCTTTTGTGGTAAAAGGAATTTAAATATGGATTGGAAGTAACTCCTTACAACTTTAAAATTCTATGATCCTCATGACGACCCTATGTGGTAGGAAGGGCAGGTATATTATTATCCCCAGTCTACAGAGAAGGAATAACAGCTTGGAGAAACTGACTTGCCCAAGGTCATTCAGCTAATAAACAATAAAGCTAGGATTTCAATTTAAGACTCCTGACTCCAAGTCCAGGGTTCTTCCCACAATAACACACTGCCATATCAAATGATGAACAGTTGAAAGAATTAGGAATGTTTAGCCTAGAGAGGAGAAGACTTGGGACTCCCAGTCAAGATGGCTGCCTAAATGAAGGCATACCTAGTAGATTTCACAAACCTACTTTGGCAAACCTGAAATTCCCACCGGACTAAATAATGATCAACAAATTCAATAAGAAACTACAGTAAGTGATTTTTTTTCCCACCCTAGAACTGCACAAAAAGTCAGCCAGGAGTACATGAAGCAGAGAACCTATGAAGAATCACGCTACCCACCTCCTGACAGCGAGATGATGGACTCAAGACACAGAAAGTGACATACATTTATAGACATGGTCACTGTGTAATTCATTTTGTTAGATTTTGCCTACTTGTTATAAGGAATTTTTATGTTCTCTTGGTGTTTTAATTGGAGAGGGTGGAAATTAAAGAGAAAATAGATGGTTGGAAAGAGTAATGCCAAAAAAAGGCCAATGAACCCCTTAGAAAATTGCTATGACAACACAAGGAAGTTCAGAAGGAAATACAGACAACCAGGATAGTTTTGAAAGTAAAGTGTAAAATTTATGATAGCTAAGTATTTGAAGGACTACTATTTAGGGAAAGGAATGGATTTATCTCGTGTGTCCTGTTCTTTCAGGTAGCATAACAAGGATGAATGGGCTTAAGTTATAGGGAGGCAGTTTTCAATTCCATAAAAGGAAGGACTTTCCAATTCATTACAACTATCTCCAAAATGGAATAAACAGCCTTAGGATATAGTGAACTCTCTATCACTGGAAGTGTTCAAACAAAGGTTGGATGACTACCTCTCAAGGATGTTGAGGAGTGGATTCCTACATGGGATAGAAGAGACTGGATTCATTGATCTGTAAGATTCCCCTCCACTATGAGACTGTATAATGATACTGACCAAAAGTATTTGGAGCAGCTATGTGGCTCAGTGGATACAGTGCCAGGCCTGGAGTCAGAAGGACCCGAGTTCAAATTTGGCCTCAGACATTTACTAGCTGTGTGACCCTGGGCAAGTCACTTAACCCTATTTGCCTCAGTTTCCCCATCTATAAAATGAGCTGCTGAAGGAAATGGCAAACCACTCCAATATCTTTACAGAGTTGGACATGACTAATCAACTAGACAACAACAATAAAAGTACATGAAAATTCTAAAAGCTGAAATAGAAATCTACTTAAATGACTGCCTATGGTCAGATGGCTTTAACATTTACTGTGTGACCATGAACATTCTTCAATTAACCTCAACAAATCCATCTCTTCATCTATAAAAGAGGTGCTTGCGTTACTATCCTTACCTCTCAGGGTTGTGATGAAAACATTTTTGTGAGCCTTAAATATTAATTTGACATTTGCATCATTCTATGTGTAAACGTGATTGATTAAAGACTGACAGTCAAATAAAGAAATACATTTATTTAAAAAGCTAATTATAATCTCAAAATCTTGCTACAATCTACCCACAGCATTTTGTATTTTATGAACCTTTAAGAGATGCCTCAAATCTCTCCCTGGAGGCTTCTCCAGATAATGACAGTGAGGTGGAAACTCATTTTTCCTCAGCCACTACTGGATATTTATTAGAATGTGCATGCATGCATTTATTCCTCACATTGAGGCAACTTGATACTCATCTAGTGTATACAATCTTCTTGCTCCCCAACCCGCTCGATCTCTAATCTCCAATTCCATCAATTCCATGTGACCTTGGATAAGCTACTTAACCTCATTTTTCTCATTTATAAAACATGGCAGTTGGACTATATGACCTCTGACCTCTCTTCTATGATGATATGTTCTAGGCATGATCCCCCCTGCACATTATAATGAAACTTACCTTATGAGGTAATCTCACACCAAGAGAAAATCTTCATATTAGAAAGTACGTGTTAACTACAATGACATCTTCTCCTCTCAAATTAATCGGGAAAAAAGAAAAGATGGCTCCTTTGCATAACCCAAAGTAGAATGTTGGGAAATCTTATAGTCCAAGATTGCCAAGGATATATAAATTTACAAATCTTACAAAAAATGGTGTTTTCTTGGCTGTTTGACCTCAAGTTCACAACCATCCCCTCCCTCTTTAACACCCTGTCTTGAATCTCTATACTCCCTTGATTTCTGTGACCTTGTACTTTTATGGTTCTCTTAACTCTCTGGCTATTTTTTTTCTGCTTCCATTGTTGGTTTCTCCTGCTCATCTCATCCTCCCCCAACCCAACTATGGTTTTCCCCCAAAGCTCCATCCGTGATGCTCTGCTCAGAGTCTTTTGCGAATTTCTCCATGCACACGTTTTCTTGTGACTTCAACTACTGCATCTATAAGGTGACCCCCAAATTTACATCTCCAGCCTTTACCTTACACCTGCACTTCAGTCTCATTCATTCTTTGTATGAGTAAATCTCCACTTAGGTGCCTAGCTGTCTCTTCAAACTCATCTGAATTCATCATCTTTCTTCTCCCCTTTCAACTAACTGCTCTTCCCAAATAATACCTGTGTTAATGTTGCTAACATTCTCCCTCTTCAAATCTTGATTGCCTCTCCTCTTCTATTCTCTATACCAAGCTACCACCAGATTGGGTAATTTGTTTTTGTTTTTTTCAAAGAATGTCTTAGATTTGTTCCTTTCTTTATATTCCCACTGTTTTCACCCCAGTCCAGGGGCCTCATTGTATATGATTACCCTAAATTTCCACAATAGCCTCCTAGGCCATCTCCCTGCTTCTAGTCAATGTCCTCTTCAATATACGCTGTCCCCTATACCTGGAATTGTCCTTATTCCTCTTCCTTACCTTTTGAATTCCTACTCATGCTTGAAAATCCAACTAAAATGGCACCTCCTTCTTGAACTCTTATCTGATCCCCTGGTAGGTAATGACCTCTTCTCTCAGATCTCACATAGCACTTTGTAAATACTTAATGTGTGTGCAATAAAAAGTACTACAGTTGTGTGCGTGTGTGTGTGTGTATGTGTACGCACGTGCACGTGTGCATTATTCCCTCTTTTCACCATAAACCCCATGAAGGCAGGGACTGTGATATCTAATTTTTTTACCTTTCTTTTCCCCCAGCCACTCTCAGCACATAGTAAATGCTTAATAAATATCTCCTGAATGAATAAACAAATGAACTTTACAGAACAATGAAATCTTCCTAAAGCACCTCCTTTTACCATGTCATTTCTCCTTATCAAATACCAACAATGATTCCCTACGGCCTATTGAATCAAGTCTGAACTCCACTAATTGTCTTACAAGGCCTTCTATGCTGTGGCTGCTTCTCTGTCTCACTAACCTTGTTTCCCACTGTTCCATAATATACACCCTTCAAGAAACTGTGCTTATCTTCTCACTATTCTCATTTATGTATTAGTTCTCATCTTTTTTGTTTTTGTTCAAATCCTTTCCCTTGTCTGGAATGATCTGTCTTTTCTTTCCCTTCCAACTATTTAAAGCCTACTCATCCTTCAAGGCTATCTCCACTCTCACTTTTCACTCCATGAAATTTTCTTTTGACTATCCAGGTCACATTCATCATGGCACTTGTAATTAGTATCATCTATTTTAGCACTTAAATGTTCTCTGTTTCATATGTGACTAGATTATAGGCCCTTTTAGGGGAAGGAGTCATGTCTTTTTGTGTGTGTCTGCATGTGTGGCAAAGGTGGGTACATAGTAGGCTCTCAATATATTTTTTTTTTGAATGATTACTTATAGTTGGAACTACAGGACAGACTAGGGTATGTGATACTTAAAACAAAATAAAACAGGTCAAGAATGATTTAATTTGGTCCTAGGGACTGTTTCTTTAAAAAACAAAAACCCAAACCCTAATCATTAGCTTCCCAAAGATGTAAATGCAAAATAAAGACCAATGTAAAATAAAATGGCCTCGTTTCCCAACCAATACTAAAGGGAATCTAATAGAATGATAAGTAAGATGGAATTCCTTTCTCCTTTAAGTCTATGAGAGTTAGATAACAGTCCTGAATATTTCTCTGTTCCTCTTGTTGCCTAGGCTTTTTTGCTGTCTACAAATGACAGAGTTGGAATACTAGACAGATGAACACCAAGTTCCACTAGATATGAGTCCTGTCCAATTGACTCGCTCTTATCTCTGATGGTGAATGGGCCACATCCAAACCTCTCTGTGATTGCTTTGTTACCATAGGACAACAATTTCCCCCTAAATAAAAAGGCTTAGACATCCAGGTGATTATACAAGAGGGACTTTAAAAATAAGTAATTATATTTTTATACACACACACGATATGATGATAAGGCATTTTTAGTCTTCTGGGAAACCAGAAAAGATCTTTTGACTTACCCAGTCTGATACTGTGCAAGAAACTGAGCCTGATAGTAACAGCTCAGATTTCTCTAGAGCTGTTAGGTTGTTTTTAAGCATTTTCCTTATGTCAACCTTATGAGAAAGATACTACGAGTATTATTTCTATTTTATAAAGAAATAAACTGAGGCTGAGGGAGTGACTTACTTGCAGTCATATAGTCAAAGAGTCTAAACTAGGATTTGAACCCTGATACTCATCCTCCAGGTACTCTTTCTACTCTCTCATGCTGTGCTAGGAATTTGTCTAGAAATAACAAATATTTTCTAAATGTGTTAGGTTGTTGCTGTTGGGTTGGTTTTTTTTGGGGGGGGGGTTAACAGCAACTCCCTCCTTTCACCACAAAAGCTTTTTCCTATTCTTATTTGAAGGAACTACTGGACAAGCTCCAGGTATCTTAACAAATATTTTCTTGGGTTCAATTTATCTTATCCAAATGACCAATTACTAATCCACAGATAATCTTACTGAAGAACATGAATAATTCACATCTTTGGAGAATCTAAATTGTGGACAAATTTGAAATCTTCAGTTTTACTGCTTTTCTGCAAACTGGGTCACATCTCTAAACTGAGAACTGTTGATTTCTCTTTAGCGGCGAGAGGAATGTTAATCAGTGACATGATCGATGGCTCCAAAAATATGCCTTGCCCAATCGCTAACGCATAAGGTTCTTTGCTTAGGATGAACCCACAGCATAACATTTTAAATTCTAAACCATAACCCTAAGATTACCCAAAGGGGCTCTTTATATTTTGTTAATCACAGCATACAGTTGTCTACAGATCACGGGACAATCCGACCTGGAATCCTGCCTCAGATGCTTACTAGTTGTGCGCCCCTGGACAAATCACCTAACCTCTCTCACCCTGTTTCCTCATCTTTAAATGGAGATAACAATGCCTAAGGGCAGCTAGGTGGCTCAGTAGAGAGAGTGCTGCTGGTCCTGGAGTCTAAAAGACTCATCTTCATGAGTTCAAATCCCAACTCGGACACTTACCAGCTGTGTGACCCTGGGCAACTCACTTAACCCTATTTGCCTCAGTTTCCTCATCGGTCAAATAAGCTGGAGAAGCAAATGGCAAACCACTCCAGTATCTTTGCCAAGAAAACCCCAAAAGGGGTCACAAAGACTCAGACACGACTGAAAAATGACGAGAAACAAAAAATAATGCCTACCTCCCCATGTAAGGTTCAAATGAGTTAATGCATGCAATGTGCTTTCCAGACTTGAAGCTCCATATAAGTGTTAACTATTCTCACTGTTGTTGTTACAGACTGAGCAGTTCTCCAGTAAAGAAGAGGCCATGCAAAACAGCAAAGGAAAGCACTGGATGTGGAGTTAGGCCACCTGGGTTTAAATCCTGGACTTTATGCTTACTAGCTCTGTAATCATGAGCAAAAGCCACTTAACCTTTCCGGGACTCAGTTCTCTCATTTTTGAAGTGGTTGCAATAATACTCATGCTACCTACCTGAAAGGTGATTGCAAACATTAATGTTAAATGTTATTATGAGTTTTTAATTATAAACAATGATAGAAAAAGGTGCTGACCTTTCATAGGCTGTAACCCTTCAGAGCAAGCTTCCAACTTAGAGATCTTTGCACCTACTACAGTGCTCAAGAAATACTCATGGAAATGAATGACCGAACTGTTTTCCCACCCAGTGGAAACAATGCTACAATCAAAGCAGGCTATGATAATAATAATAATAATAATAATAATAATAATAACAATAATAATAATAAAACAAAAGTAAGGCATCAAGAGCTTGCGTTTTTAATATGAGGAGGGAGTGCCTGTCATATTCACCCATAGCTTAGGCTCTTAAATATGATGTGACTCCACGACCAAAGCAAGACTCAAATCATCATCTTTAAGCTATTTACAGGAGCAGAGATCCAAATATTTATTTTTCCTTAAATAAAAAATGATGGTTTATCATTGCACAACCCTGTGGCCACATCAAAGGGTGGGATGATGGGGAGATCAGTGAGAAACAGTGGACGCTGGAGCCGATTTGAGATTCACGATGCATTAGAAAAGTCTGTTCCTCCCCCACCCGCCTCCATCCACTAAGTTACAAATATATTCTCTCTTCCAAACCCACAGGATAAGGCTTGGGGTGCTAGAATTGCTGCTATGAGACTGAGAAGCAAAATGAACAAATCGGCTCCATAGAAAGTAAGAAGCACACCAGTATGCCAAACAGTCGTTCTGCATAAAGCCTCAGGAGGAAACATCAACAGCAGAATGAACCATGCCAGACATATGGTATGAAAAAAACCTTTAAATGGCAAAGGAGAAAAGTACAGCTAGTTAAGACTTTCAAATCTCATTTTTCAAGACTGAACAAGTAAAAAGCAATTTAAATATGACTTTTAAGATGTGTTAGAAATCTTATTTCGAAAGATTTTAAACCTTCAAGTCTTCCTCAAAAGAATTTTAATTCATTTTCAAAATATGAACCTCAGTATGACTATAAAGGATGGCTACATACTAGTGTCTGCCCTCCCTAACTACACTGTATTTATCTCATATTTATTCTGTATATACATATACATATACATATATTATACAAATACTTACACATATCTGTTGTCTCCCATGATAGATGATAAAAACAGAATGGATTATTTGAGGTATGGATTGTTTCATTCTTTGAAATTGTATATTCAGCATTTAGCACAGTGCTTAGACAGGGGTGGGAAACCTGCAGCCTCAAGGCCACATGCCTCCAGGCCCCAGGTTCCTCACCCTTGGCTTAGCACATAGTGAATGTTTACTAATTGCTTGTTGGTGGAGTTGTGAAATGATCCAACCATTTTGGAGAGCAATTTGGAACTACACCCAAGGGGCTATAAAAATGTACATACCCTTTGACCCAGCAATAGCACTTCTAGGGCTGTATCCCAAAGAGATCATACAAATGGGAAAAGGACCCACATGTACAAAAATATTGATAGAAGCTCTTTCTGTGGTGGCAAAGAATTGGAAATTGAAGGGACGCCCATCAACTGGGGAATGGCTGAACCTAGGGAATGGCTGAACAAGTTGTGGTATATGAATCTAATGGAATATTATTGTGCTATAAGAAATGATGAGCAGGCAGACTTCAGAAAAACCTGAAAAGACTTGTATGGACTGATGCTGAGTAAAGTGAGCAGAACCAGGAGATCATCGTACGTAGTATCAGCCACATTGTGTGATGACTAACTTTGATTTAACCCTTCCCAGCAATGCAAGAATCTAAGACATCTCCAAAGGTCTCATGATGGAAAATGTTATTCACAACCAAAGAAAGAACTATGGAGTTTGAATGCAGATCGAAGCATACTATTTGCTATTTTTTTCTTCTGTTTTGTTTTCTCTTTCTTGTGGTTCTTCCTATTGGTTGTAATTCTTCCTTACAACATCATTAATGTGAAAATATGTTTAATAGGAATGTATATGTATAGCCTATATCAGATTTTGTGCTGTCTTGGGGACGGAGGTGGAAAGAGAAGGGGAGAAAAATTTAAAACTCAAAAACTTACGGAAGTGATTGTTGATAAGTCAAAATAAATGAATAAAAAAAAATAATTGCTTGTTGATTGACCGACACAGAATCATAGACTCTTAGAACTGGAAGGGATTTCAGAGATAATTTAGTCCAATCTATGCTTGAAATATGAATTCCCACCTTCCTGCCTTCCTTCCATTCTTTCCCTTCCTTCCCTCCTTCCTTCCTTCATTTGACAGGCATATATTAAAGATTTTTCAAATGCAGACAGCTGTGCTAGGCATTGAAAGTTAGGAGGAGACGAAAGTCATCCTCCCCTCATGGAGTTCACACAGGAAGGAGATAATATCCAAACACTGTTAACTACATAGAGTTCAGTAGTGTTTCCCAGGAGACCCCGTCTATTAACACACACTTCCCAAAGGACTAGACTCCTCAGCAGACCTGCCATTAACTGATGTCTCTTTCTAACATTTCACCAGGAGTCCTATCTACCAAGAAAGATATCTTGTTCTGCTTTCAGTAGAGCTTGGCTAGACTGGACACTAATTAGGTATTTTCAACTTTGGTTGGCTCACCTGGCTAATTCTCCCAACAAGTCTTTATTTGACTGCTAGATAGCTAGAGATAAATCTGACTTACTGATTAGTAAATTCACAGACCTGTTTAAGGAGTAAGCCCTAGACATGGCTCCCTAAGCCCAGGAATAGGTGAATGACTTCAGTAAACCCCCAGATCCAAATATCTTTTACCCTGTCAACCTCCTGAACTACTAAACCTAGGGTTTATCAGTCAACTAGCCAGCATGTGAAACGCATATTTATTTGGGGGTCTTGGCTGATCCATGTTAGTTAGTGCTGAAAATATATGATTTTTTTAACAGGTCTCAGTTTGACTGAGTCAGGGCCCTTTAATCCTCTATGGATTAAATAGGATTTAATTAAAACTGGTATGATTCTTCTGATCAACCTTTAGAAACATAGTGCCCTGGGCCAGAAAATAGGAAATCTGGGTTCTAATTTTAGCTCTATCACTTTCAGTCTATGAGCCTTAGTTTCCTTATCTGTGTGATGGGGATATTATCTGCCTTGCCTGCCTTCTTTCACTATGAATGGAACTTCAGAAAAGCATCAGGGTAACAATTATGGACACATATTTAATCGTGGAATAAAAGGTAATTTTGTGTCAAAAGGCCGGTGCTATGGAAATGTAATATTAGTCATTAGGGTGATGGTAATAGACATTCACATTCACTTAGAATTACAGACAGAAAATACAATGCATTTCAGAGAGGCTACCAAATGACTGACATTGTTTCGGTACTTTATGTATTTCCTAATGAACTTCTGAGGACCATGGCATTGCCATAACACAGCAAAGTAAGGAAGGGGCACGGTTAGCACTGCCACCCTAGAATCCTAGAATGTCACTGAATTGATTCTGAGAAATTGCATGAAACACACTGGCATCTACTTCACTGATTCTCCTGCCCCCCTTCACTGCAAGCTCTCCCTGGCTCCATACTGATTTCTCTGGCTTTGGCCCATGGCCATGCATTCCTTTCCAATCCCCTGTATAGCCTCCTGGCTTTGACTCACATCAGGCATCTTGTTCAATCTCTTCAATTCAGGCTTGGGCCATGCCCTCTTTCCTCCAAAAAGATACTTTCTTTCAAGTAAAAAGCAATTTAAATATGACTTTTAAGATGTGTTAGAAATCTTATTTCGAAAGATTTTAAACCTTCAAGTCTTTGTTAAGATGCCCTCCTAATCACTAAAGCTCCTAAGGAGCTTTGTTAAATGCCCTCCTAATCACTGGCAGTCTTAAGCACCAGGATCTGGGAACTGACAAACACCAAGAAGTTTCTGCTAAAAAACCCCCCCAAAATCCAAGGCCAACTTGAATACATAGAGTAAAAGCTTTGAACCGTAGGAGAACTGATGATTTCCTGTGCATTCTAGACTTGTTTCTTGGGAAAAGTAAAAAATATATAATTCATTTAATCTTGCAAAAATATTTTGAACCTGAGAGTTCTCTTGGTCACAAAGCTAAAGGTCCTTGGAACAACTTTAAAGAGTTATAAACACTTTTCCCATAAGTATATATTTCAAAGAGACCAAGAGTTCATACATGTCTACTTTCAGGTCTGATAACTGATATAATTGATCAGGAAGTTAGGGGTCAGTACAGATTTTTAAAAACTATCCCACTATTCCAGGAGGCCAACTGAGATTCCCCTGAAAGGAACTATCACTGAATCATTTTGGTTCAAGTCTTTCATGTCTTCAGCATGTACAGTTCTCAATTTTTTGCACTGTTCAAGACAAGAAATAACAGGGGTGTGTGAAACATATAGATGGTCCAAAACTTTACTCCCTCCCTTTTCTCTACCTCTCACTTACAACTTGTATGAGCTACTGACACATAACGCATTTAGACACATTTAGATTTCAATTTGACCCCTTCCTCTTTTCATTGAACTCCCATTTGATGGAAGAATCACAGAAGCATGAAAAATAACTGACAAAGGAAGAAGTAGATGGGCAACTAAAAAGAGAGAGCTGAGGGCAAGACCAGAGCACCCAACTAAGAATATGAATTTTTTATGTAACTAGATGACTAAGATTACTAAAAATGTATACTGGTATATAAATCTAACACATTACAATAAATAGCTTTGGGGTGATCAAAGTAAACATCTAAACCTCAAACTTCACATGCAGATATCAAAGGATATTTCATTTTTATTACAATCCCATTGGTCTCCCAACAAATCTGTTCAGTTTCCAAAGGAAAATAGATCTTTGTTTCCAGTTTAATATTTTTCATTTCCACATACAACAGTCTATATTATGTCTAGACTGGTACCACTAACATTTAAAAAGGTACCAGAACATCATATAAAGTACATTTAACTTAATCACACTGAAACACTTTTCATTGCTTTCAATTAGATAACAGCTACAGTTTGCTATCGAGGCAGAATATGATCAAATAAAAAAAGAGAAAAGTATAAAACCAGTTGAGTAATTAGATCTAGAGTTTATTCCTCTCAAAAGAACACATACAAAATACATGTAAAAACTACACAAAGATATCTACAAAGCAAGAGCAGAAAACAGAAAAGGTGAAAGCTACAGTTCAGTAATTATACAGAAATGTAATGCATGCATTAAAATATGCTCCATTTCTAAAGCTGCAAGGGTAAGAGTTCTCATATTAACACTTATAGAAAAAACTAAAACCCACTTGGGTATACAACATATTCTGAAAAGGGGATACAGATCTATACATATGTACATAAAATACACTGAAAATATGCACTTCATATATCCTCAATAGGAAGTCCTGGGTTGCAGGTCAGTCAACAATCGATCCTAGACCTTTTCCGTCAGTTTATGGAAATAAATCTGATAGAGCAAAAGGAATCATTCACATTGCCACAGAGAAGAATATAACAATCCAAAAGGTATTTACATCTCATTGATAAGACATAAAAGAAACAACAGACATCACCATGTAAAAATATATATTAAAAATATTAATGCTATTTTACATTAAAGAAATGGTGGTTCAACAAACCATGGCACAATTAACTTGGTGAAAGAGTAAAAATGAATACAGTTTCTGGAAATTTTTTTCCTGAATGTGCTCATATGCAGATGAATGATATAATCATGTGCGTGCCACAAGCCACACTTCCATTTAGAACATCTGTAGCACATAGAAATAGCATTTGCTACAAAAGCATATTGTACACTTTTGGACAACACTAAATTTCACACTCTGATTTTAGGGAAAATACTGCCCTAAATTATGTTGTTTTTTTTAAATTTTTAAATTTAAACTGACTCAATTAACTTAAAATGAATTCCAATCAAATGCATACCATTAACTGTGCTTATTCCTATAGGGTACTAGAAATTAAATGTCATTTTTTTCTTACTTGATATACTAGGGGTAAGTAGTATTTTTTTAAACAGGTCTTAGACCATAAAACTTCTAATTTCCCCAATTTTTGATTCAATGCTCTCTGCAGGACTGGGCTCTTCACTGGACTTTCATCACTGTTTCACTTTGATTCAATTTCCCCAATGCTTTTATTTTTAGTAGTTTCTACTGGACTTAAATAGCAATGATTTGTTGTTGTTATTTTAAAATGGTTAGATAGTGTTAATTAAACCAATAGCAAGATCAAGACATCTAGGAACCTACAATGATTTTTCACCTCTAGAAATGGTGGGGCAAAAACTATGACCAGAAGCACTGGTGTGGCTACATTTGAAATTCAAATCCTCTTTACAGCAGGAGGCAGCTTTCATGGTCAGCAAGTGCTTTATCCTTTTAGCAAAGCCTTCATGATATTAAAGATTATCAGAATTTGGATACCCCAGTAATCTATTATTTACCAATTTCAGACCTTGAAGCATTCAATATTTTAAAAATGTATTTAAAAAAGAAACCAAATGTATTTTAATGATGAAGAGACTGTCACAACGAAACTTCTGACTCAAAAATGTATGGTACAGAAGAGTTACCTAATTTAGACTTTTGAAATTGAAAAATGGATATAGAATACTGATATAACAGTGAAAAAGTTAAGTAGTTGTAAGTGTAGAGGAAGAAAATTAAAATCTAGAAATACCTGAAACGGATCTCTGATATCCAGGTTTTTCCTGTTTATCTGTCAGAGGAGTTGGGGGTGAGTAGTTGGCTTCGGTGAGTTTCGTAACATCTGATGGTGGTGTTGTTGGAGGAGGTGGTAATAAAGTGCTGTTAGGGCTACTAATATCTCCTTCACCCACAAGTGTTAAGTCGGCAACATTCTCATCATCTATAGTTTGTATGCCTTCAGTATGTAGTTCCTTGGATTGTCTCTTCCATATTTGCGCCGATGCCGTTCCTTCCTGGATGTGTGGAATTGGCGACAATGGGGCACTGAAGGGAATGCTGTGAGCCTTCTGACTATGGAGGGCAGCTAGCGTAGGCCTGGGCTTGCTCTCTGCAGGCCCCGGGCTCTTCACTGGACTTTCGTTACCGTTTTGAGGAGATTCCAGCTTCCCATTTGGTGACAAAGCCTTTTCCTTGCTGCCATTTTTTACAGTTCTCTTGTTTAGGCCTTTTGTTGTTGCAGGAGTAGATGCGGTTGGTTCTGCTGTGCAAGGCGGTAAACGAAGGAAATCTGGCAGGACAAGGTCCTCTTTTCTTAGCAGCCCACGTTGGTCATCTGCTCTGTTGCTCTGAGCTTTGGAAATGAGCTCAAAAAACTCTATTGGGGGAAAAACCCATATTGACCATTTTAAAGAAAACTTATCACTGATCAACGTCAATAATCACCAAATTTATTTTCCAGTAGTCCATTGAGTTACTTGCTGCCCTGCAGTTCTAGTGCCCGGGAACTAAGGGCTCTATTAATCAGGGACCTTCTCACATTAGAGAACTACTCACTCATCATTAAAGGCAGAGCTCCTATAGATTCCCCTACAAGGGAGTGTCTTCAGGGTTTACGATGGCTACGCTCATGTAGCTAAAAACAAAGATTCATAAAATCTAGAAGCCTGAATTTTTTCCCAATGTTTCAGAGCACATTTTAAAATACATTAAATAACATTTTATACTAATGCTCGTATCACCTCTATGTTTACTCTGAGAGTCACTTAATATCTTTATATTTTAGCAAAATCATATCAACACCTCTGTACCTTTAGAGGATGATCCAGTTAAACAAAGGTGTGCCATAATGTCATTGAAGGATGATTTTTTTACATTTCTTTAAAAAGTATTTATCATTTAAAACCTGAAGGCTTAAACTAAGACACTGATCAAATAGTGTCTCCATTTAAAAACTGGAAGAAAGGTTCATGAAAATGAGTCACTTAAAGCCTCACTTCAACTCAAGAGCAAAGCAAGGAATTTTATTTCAAATTTCTCTCCTTTAGCCTTTTTATCCAAAGGGCTATAGCCACTGTTTTTCCTTAATGACGTCCCTCTACAACACAAATCCCAGAGTGGGCTTAAGAAGTGAGATACTTAAGAATGTGGGAGCAAGTAGGAACCATTGGCATATAAAGGAATAAAGAATTGTTAAAAAGCCTTGACATGTCCTTAAGGAGAAGAAATGAGAGTGTTCTGGCTACATTTCAGGAGCAGAAAAGCCCCACAACAGAGTGATTAATCTCAAGAACCTCCCTTTCTCAATGACACCTTTCCAGGACCCTACCCTCCCCACCCAGAACATGACTCTCAGATTAATAAACATAACCTTCAGAATGAAAGTAAAGTATACCTTGATAAAACCATTTGGCTTCATGAATCAATTTTCCACTGGCTGTAAAATTCATAGAAATATGAATAATCAGGAAGAGCTGGAGCTGGGCCACCCTTACAGTGTTCTTGGCTCTCAAGTATAATAATCTTTCTAAAAGGAAGCCACCAAGTTGCCTGTGCAGAGGGGAGAGAAGGAAGGCATTCCCTTCGATGACAAGACTACCACCTACCTACTCTATGTAGGCCCCTCCTCTACCACCTTGGTGTTGTGTGTGCTGGAGGGGTGCTGTGCCAAAAGAAGGAACAATGGCTCTGTCCCCTTCTGCCTCCTCCCCAGAACTGGAGGGCTCTTAGTGCATCCCTGGACACTTTTTCCATCTTGAATAAAGACAGATTTGTGATTTCCTACTGCCAGAATTGGATTCTCTCCCCTTACACGAGGCATAGGATTGAATTTGGGTCACAAGTGAAGCCATTATCTAGTCTCAAACTAGTACGTGTCCAAAAGGTTTCAATATTTAACTTTAGTATGACAAAAATACTACAAATCACTTACCTGGTGAACGGAAATCACTGAAGAATGAGGTTAACATATGGCATATTTTTACAACAAAGTTAGTAAGGGTTAGTTACAAGACACATTTTTAACTGCTATGCTAACTAAATTTAAATTTTTGGTTACAACTACAGTAAAAGCTGTAACTTTCTGACAGTTTTCAATGCTTAGGAGACAATTGAGTCCATTCTCATGTTAATAACGAGGAAACTAGGGCCCAGACAGCGACCATGATTTGGCCAAGGTCAGACAGCAAATCAGTGGCTGAGCTGGGATTGGACCCCAAGATCCTTCTGCTTTTCTTCAGTACCACTTTTTTTTTTTGATGGGAAGGAGGTTTTATATAAAGAGAGTTACCTCTTTCTCCCCTTAATCTTTCAATAGCATCTTTCATCTGCAAAGGAAATGCAGAAAGATCTGATGCTAACCATAGGCTGCCATGTGGCTTTTTTAAAAAGTGATTTTCATGAGTAAACAAAGACTGTCAAAGATCTTTATCAGTCTCACAAAAATTGATGGGAAGTAAACCATGGCCAAAATTGCTTTAAAGCTGAATAATAAAACCTCATTAATTTGGATGCAACTAATTTTATACTTTA
Source organism: Vombatus ursinus (assembly GCF_900497805.2). NCBI lineage: Eukaryota > Metazoa > Chordata > Mammalia > Diprotodontia > Vombatidae > Vombatus > Vombatus ursinus. Next base: position 10,463,852 of record NW_020954596.1, on the reverse strand, counting down.
GGGTCCCACTTAGACTGGGTAGAAGTTTAGATCTGAGCTATCCATGACAAAAAGGGTTAGATAAGCAAATTAATAGAATAAACAAGGTGGCAAGCAACATATTTAGCCTGGTTAAGGGGGCTGTTTTGAGGGAATTTGAGTACACTGTGTGCAAGGAGTGCTTCTGATTACAAAATGTTTTATCTTCCTGATTGTTGAGACCCTTCATTCTCAGACCATTCAAACTCTCAGTGCTTTCCAAGTCGTCATACAGATTTCATTCCAAAATCCTTTGCTTGGCATTCAATTCAATTTAACTCAGCAAACATTTTTTAAGCTTCTACCACATGCAAGGCTTTCTACAATCTGGCTTCAACCCACCTTTCCAGCCTTTTTCCCATGATCACCTATTCAATACTTTATGTTCCAGGAAACTTGGATTCTTTACCAGCCCCTGTAGATGGGTGAGTCTCTTCTGACACCATGCTTTTGCTCACACTGTTCCCTATGGCTGGAGTACCCTCTCCTACCATCAATAACTCATCCCTCCTTCAAGATTCAGATCAAATGCTACCACCCCCCTGAAATATTCCCTAAAACTTCTTTTCAAGATGGAAGGCATCCCTTCCTTAGTTGAGCTCTCAGCACTGGTATTCTTAAGCATTTGTCTTAATCTAATTTCTATTTTATTTGTGTATGTTTCATCTCTTGTACTTAATAGGCATAAATTTTTAGAGGGCAGAAATCATCCATATCATCCCCAACATACTGCATCACGCATAACAATTTTTTAATAAATATTTACCAAGTGCAAAGAGTCATATCTTTTCATTAAAGTAAATCCAGTGATTAATAATCCAAATTAATGAGGTTTTATTCTATTCCGAGTTATACCAATAGTATAAATATGCTAACATGACAGTGAAAGATGCATATTCTTGAATGAAAGTAATTTAATTTTTCCAAATGGTTAAGAAAAAAACAATGATTTTTAATAATTTTGCTTGAAAACTGTTATTGCATTTACTAAAACATGTGGAAGTTTTAAAAAGTTCACATACCCTCTGCTTCGTCCAAATTAATTTTCTGATATTTTTTTTTCCCAATCTTTGCAATAGATTCTTCTCTCTTTGAAAGCCGGGGATCCCTAGCATTTTTTCCATTTTCTCCTTTTATTTTAATAGAATTAGACTTGCCTAGTGTTCTTTCCTCTCCCTGTATTAGAAGGAAAGTCAAAGTACTACTTACATTTCAGATACATGATAATAAACAGAATACATTGTTAGACAAGAAATATTTTAAATACAGATTGTGGAGTTATAGATTTTACACACATTGATTAAACCCCATAAAATGTGGAGATTGTATCAAGCACAGCTTTATTAAGCCACAACCAGCACCATGGGAAAAGAAAGAGCAATGGTTCAACTCTAAGCTGAACTACTAGACTACAAATGACATGAACAGAGCAGTTGCAGGAAGAAGGACAAGAATACCCAACAGAATTGTGGCTATCCAATTCTGGGAGGAGAAGCAGGTTCAGAGCAAAGGAAAAACACAGCTTGTTAGTGAGGTCAACAGAAACATGTATATTTATAGTCTTGGCCACTAGAAGGGTGTGGTCAGGGGTGGTGCTTGGCATGGTGCCCCAAAGCTTTCACTTTTAAAGACACACTTACAACCATGAGGAAATGCGTGGAACAAATGTGGTAAGAAATATTACCGTAGCGGAGTGATTTCTGGAACTGGGAATTACAGCTATATTCTGTTTGGCTGATGCACCTTTCTGTTTGTCTGTGAATACTAAACATAATGAGATATCTTAATAATCCTGGGACATCATGAACCCATCCAAACATTGAAATTCAATTATACTCAAGTTGTCTTTGAAAGGGAGATTAAGCCTCTAAGCAGAGAGGTTAAAAGCAAACGTTTTTCTTAACACTGTTTTTTTAAAGTTCTTATATCTGTGACATCTATTTTATAGAGTGGTCATTAAAAAGAATAAAAATTCTTATTTTCTAGAACACAGAAGGTCACCTTATTATTATCCATGACACATAATTTGTGGCCAAGGATGTGATGTTTGGCAAATAAGTCCAAAGGTGAAAAGTAGTAAGTTCAGAGCTATTTCGAGATAAATGTAATAAAAACTTCTGGGAACTGCATACTGTTAGAGGGGGCGAGAAACAACCTTGGAGATTCTCTAATCCAAACCCCTTATGTTAAAGAAGAGGAAATGGTGGCCAATAGAAGACAGGTGACCTGGCCAAATATTTTGAGTGTTTTTTCCCCCAACACAGAAAAGGACACACGATAAAGAGGGAAAGTGTCCCACTGGCTTCATGTATTCAAATACTGAAAAGCACTTCTTTTGTCAGGGATGAGATCAGCAGATTAGACTTCTTTTGGGGAAGAAATGGCTATCTTCATTTGCATGTATCAGACCTATACTTAGGCATGAGTGTATTAAAATAAAAACCAATAAGAATAGCCATGATTTTTTTCTAGATATGGTTTTGGAAATGTAATGCATTATACAGATAACATATGTACACACAAAAAGTACCATTATTGATCCAAATATAGACTGTACATGGAATATAGGAAACCTCCTAAATTGAAATCTCTGGGAAAACACATATACATTATATGCATACACATATATATTTTCCCAAACAGCTATCAATATAAATATAATGTACACATTGAAAAATATCCCTGATTATAGGATGACAGTCCTCACTCATTTTACACAAGCCTGCTTGGGGGCAGGGGGAAGGGCAACTAGTAATATTCAGACCAATATGTTAACATTCTTGAGGAAGGTAATCTCTCCTAAGCCCACTGAGGGATGCCATTAGACCATAGTAAGGGCTTCCCTCTTTCCTACAGGGCATTCAGGATGCAACTCTTGCAGGGGGTGGGGGGTGCAGCTACAGAAGTATCTCTCAGCCTTTGGTGACCACCCACATTAATGTCAATCAGCACATTCAGAGAGGTAGGATGAAACAGATGGACAGGTAGACAAATAAAATGCCATACTGTGTGTTTACCTTTTCCTTTAGTGGGATCCTTTTCTTCTAAGATCACTCTTTGTCCATCCAAATTAGAAATAGGAACACCAAGATCTAGCGGCTCCTTTTCTCCACTCTAAAGGTAGATCACAGTTTGTTTTATAGCACAAATAAATTCTTGCCAAGCAAGCGGACAACTGAAATGTAAAACTTGGGTGGCAGCTAGACAGTCCAAGGACTTAAATTATTATTGATTTATAGAATATTTTTAATTTATAGGAACGCCACAGAACTAAAAAATCAATTTGGTTATTTTTCATTCCTACTGTTACATTTGAAAAACAATTATTGTATAGTAGATAAACAGGCTGAGGCACAGACAGGCAGAGCATTTAAATGTTTATTATGTGCCAGATACTGCCTTAAGTTCTTGCTAGTATATATGTAGTAGTATTGTTTGTTTCTTTAAAAAAAATCAGCTTAAATTGATATTTTTAATTGAGATTTCATGGTCTCAAAAAAAATTAGTTTTACAGATTATGATACCTTGTAGAACTTAGTTTTAACTAAATTTGGGTCTGTAGTTTGCCAATGTATTTATGTTAGACTATATATAGAATTACATATATACATATTCTATTATTCTCTAGTGCATATAGTCTAAGTCAGAGGCATCAAAACATAGCCCAGGGGCCTACAACACTTCTGAGCGCAAACCAAACCAGATTAAAATGTAACTGAGAAATATTTAATAAAATAAAAGTAAAACAATATAGGTAAAGTTAACATGTGGTTTTTTAATTCAATATGAGGCTCTCAGGGATCTTTACGTATGGCTCAGTGGTCCATTTCTGTTTGAATTGGACACCAGTGGTCTAAGCAACATGGTTGCTTTGGCAGCTATGTGAGGAGGAATGGAAGAGGGAAGAGATTTGAGATAAAGAGCCCAATCAGAAGGCTCTTGTAATACTCCAGGTAAGAAGAGATGAGAGCTTGAAGTAGGGAGATGATCATGAGAATGGAGATAAGAAGATGGACTTGAGAGAAAGTGCAGAGTAAGAATCAATAAACCTTGGCAATTGATTGGATATTTGAGATGAGGGAGAGTGAGGATACAAGGGTTGCTGTGAGACTGTGAACCTGAATGCTTAGGAGCACGGTCGAGTCATAAACAGAAACAGAGAAGTTTAGGAAGAAGGGTGGATTTGTAGGGAAAATAGTGAGTTCTGTTTTGGACATGTTGGATTTGAAAAGACTATGAAGCAACCAATTCAAAATGTCCCCTAGTAAATTATTCTTCATCATCACAGAGCCGGGAAATTAAGTCCTAAGAGGCAAACTTAGGCTTGATATAAGGAAAAACTTGCTAAGAATTAGAGCTTTTCAAAAGTAGCACATCCTGCTTTGGGAGAAAGCAGATTCCCCATCACTGAAGAATCCACAGAAGTGGAAGCCAGGTGACTACTTATGTCTGGCAAGCGGTACATGGAATTCTTGTCCAGGTGCAGGCTGAGGTCTTTTCCAATCCTCAGATTCCATGATTTTATCTTGTTTTTGGCAGTAGAATGGCCATGATCATCTCTTAATTTTCCTTCCTGATCTATGATTCTATGATTACATACTCAGTCATACATTGAAATACGCGACAGAATGAATGCCTACTGTCAAATGTTAAACTATTGGGCCGTGATAAAAGACACAAAGTTGACGCTGAACTCAATTTAAATACAACATTAAGAGTGAAAGAGGATATTCTATGACCAATTCAGAGGAACTCATGGCTAAAAAGTATGTAAGATGTAACATCTGAAATAACTAGCTCAAAGAGGTATTTGTGGCCGTTGAGTAATAACAAAGGCATTATTTTATGCAAGGGAGATAAATTTATAGTTCAATAAATGGGCTGAAGTCTACTATAGCCCTATTAATTTTTTCTCCATGTTTTTCTTTAGGACAGCATGGTATTGTAGCTGGACAGCTGGCCTTGAAGCCAGAAAGACCCTTAACCTCCCAGTGTTATAAATAACTCTTTAAGACTGCGAACTGCCAAGAAAGTGACTCGCTGCATTGGTACAGGGAGACTCCTCACCCAGGAGTTCTCTAGACCAGTGAAGTCCAGAACCAGTCCCTATCCTTTTCTTAGGAAGAGACAGACTCTGACCCCTCTCTCACTGTGGCAGCAGATGTGATTTCATCCTGTAAAGTACTCCAGAGTTCAAAGCCATTGTACTAATGAACAGAAGGAACACATTTCAGCACCAGATGGGGTGGGTTAGGCTGGTGGGAAAAGAGCCTGGGAATAACTAAAAGTAAATACATTTTTTAGAATAGTTGTGCAGGTGAAAAACAAAAATGAGTCAATTACCTTTCCCTGCTGTCCACAGTACATGTGATGGCTTGGGCAGTGGGAGGGATCAGAATGATGCTGACAAACCAAAGCCACGTGAAATAAAAGCCATGCAGTGAATGATCCAGGATAACCATGCACAAAGAGGGCCAGGGGGAACCTTCAAAGATCATCTAGTCTAACTCCTTGGTTTTACAGGAGGACACTGAGGCTCTGAGGGATAAGTGGCTTACCCAAGTTCACAGCAAACAGCAGAACTGAAATGAGAAGCCCAGTCTCTAAGGCTCTTTCTTTCAGGCCTACCACATGATGCCCAAAATAAATGAAAACACCAATGATCTACCCTTCTCAAAATAGCCTTCAGAATTTTTCACAACATGTTCTTATTTTTTTCTCCGATGCCTCATCCCCAGGTGGAGGTAACCTTGGACTCTCAAGCTGGCAAGCCTTCAAATATGGACTCCACCATGGATGGAGTGTGTATCTGTTGTCCTCAGGTCAACCTAGCTCAGTTTGGACAGGCTTATCTCCAGAAGATCAGAAGATAAACTTTTCTTGGCTGCAGTAATATGTGAAACACTTTCTCCAGGTATAGAGGAGTTGCAATCTGCACTGGAAGAGAGATTACCCATGCTGATAAAATCATGGCTCTTCCCAAATGCTGAAGATTATCATTTATAAGGAAAATGAAGAATGCCAAGATAAGAAAAATTCATTGAACAGTATTTACTTATTTAATTTACCAGGCAAGTTATGCTGAACATGCAGCATAATTTAAAAGATACTTACTAGCCTCACCACAAGGTCACTAAGATTCAAACCATACTTGGCCACCACAGGCCGCAGCACTTCGGTAACTGGCTTGGTAGGCTTGGCCTTCAGTCCCACTGACCTATTAATTGGGACTAGATCAAGTCTGGGGAAAGGGATGAAAAGGTGCTGAGAAACTATTTGCAACAAATACATTTAAATCTATAAAAATTTTCATTTAAAAAGACATCTCCGATCAATAATAATGTTAGACATTTGCTCCATGCCATCTGTCAGCATTACCCAATACCTTCTTACTTCCAACTATATGCATTAAAAAAATTTTTTAAAATTACCAATGAGTAAATCTGGAAATGACTTCTTTCAGATTTATAATAAGGCCTCATGATGTATATAATACCTAGCATGAAAAACAATTAGTTACTTATGTAGCTAAATTATTTTAAAATTTAACCTAATTCTTCTCTTTAGATCTAGAGGTATAATAGTACTTTGTACTTATATAGCACTTTAAAGTTCGCAAATTATTTTCCTCATAAACCAAAACAAAAACCTGTTAGGCAGGTTGCATGCAGGTATCGCTGTATCCATTTTACAGATGAGGAAACTGAAGTTCAGTAGAGTACCACAAATATCAAGTCGCAGAACCAAGATCCAAACTAAGGTCTGCCTGCTTTTCCTTATTTGATGTTCTTCTTCCATACTAGGATATGGTACCAAGAAGAAACTCAAAAGATTCCTTTGCAGCCAAGGAAGTCAAGGCTGCTGTCCTGTGTCCTCTCCCAGGCTCTTCCCTGGTTAATCAAGCATGTTCTAAGGAAGATGCTCCCAGAGCAGAGCAGAGCAGAATCACCAGTCCCACAGGGCCCTGCCATGACACCTGATGCCCTCTCTGCTCCACGGCCAGTCATGCCAGGTTTCGTTTAAGCTCCTGTCCAGCCCTTGATGACTAACAGCACATTGAGGGCAGAACTGGTTTAATTAGATTGCACTGTCATTTATATTGCTTAGTTTTTTTAGGAGCCATATACAGAGCAAAGGTTATGCCTACTTTTCACTCAGTCATAAAGGCAAGTATAATAACTCTTAGAGACATCAGCTAAGTTGAAACCAATTTTCCTCTCTTACCGGAACAAAGTGCGTTTTTCTAAGCGTAGGTCCCTGGAATCCAAGATGCTGCTGTCTTGGTGCAGCACTAACGGCTTCAGGGCACGTGAAAAGAACAAAAGCAAACAAAATTAAAGTGGGAACAAGTATCTTCCCCTGAAATATTGAACAATATGTAATGGAATGCACAGCTGTGCAGAGAACAAAAGCACAGCTTCAAAAATAGCCCATCAAAAGAGAAAGAAAAGTTAGCATTCTTTGCATCTAAAACTAATAATAGCTTTGGGAGCTTGCAGGAAGCAACATAACATAATTCTCATAATCTGGGCTACTTCAAGAGACATTGTTTGCATAAGAAATACTAAGCAAACAAGGTCAGACTTTAAAAGTTAGAACAAAGTCAGAATGGAGAAAATATTTTGCTAGATTTTTTTAAAACAAGATAAATAAATCGCCATCTGTTGCACTCTACTGATAAGCCTAGGATCCTTTTAAAAATCACAAGTGAACACCAAGTACCTTGTCCCCTCCTACTAAAAAAAGATCGACTGCAGCTACATTGATGCCATGTTTCTCACACAGCCCAGATAATATTTCCTTGATTGAGAATCCAGATTTCACAACCACCACACACGACGTCCCATCAGGAAGGTTTATGCAGCAGTGCTTGGATGACTTGTCCTTTTCAGCCACTGAGACCCTACAGGTTTCCGACTAGAGCAAAAGAAACATGAATAAGGCACTGAAAGGGAAAATTAAAGGCAGGAATGAAGCTATCTCAGCTGAAGAACATTTATCGAGTCAGGCAAATTATTATCTATTTCAGTAGCTTAATATAGATACTCTAAAGCAGTGGTGTCCAGTTCAAATAAAAACAGATGTGTGGCTGCACACTGACTTAAATATTATCAATGTTGTATTATATTGTTATTTATTTGCAAAACATTTCCCAATTACAGTTTCATCTAATTGGGTGGCACTTGGGAGTTTTGCGAGGCCTTCAGTTTGACCCTCTGCTGTAAGGATTCATGGTTATCTCGACATGGTCACACCAAAGAAGGTAGCAAGACTTCTGCACCTAGTATGGCATCCATAAGTGGCCAGGCTCAAAACAATGTGGGACCTGGTGACCGACCTTCTAACATTGATATACTCATCTAGCTTAAATGTATTTTAGACTTTAAACAGTTACTGTTTCATTGTCAACAAATAGTTATCTACCTAAATGTGAGAAGTTTAACAAATCTAGACAGTACAGGTCATGAAGAAAGGCCTAGTAAATATTTATAAGCAATAGCACAAGCACCATTTTTTTAATTTTAAGTATTAATTAGGGGGGAGAGGGCAGCTAGGTGGTACTATGTGACCCTGGGCTTAAGCCCAACTGCCTCACCACCCCCCAAAAAAAGGATTAATAGGGAGGGTTGGCTCCCTAACAACCTTTCCCCAAACCAAGAGATACTGTATTTTAATATCCTTCACATATAAAGATGGTACTAGACAATGTCTCTTTTAATTACTTTCCCCAAAGCAGTGAGTGACAGGTTGCGACTCTCCGATTTATCCAACAAATTCTTAATCGAGTACTTACTACGTGGTCAACACTATCCAAAAGAAACTATAAGATAAAAATTCTTGTCCTCGAGGAGCATACTGTCATCTTAGGGAGACAGGATATATGGGAGAGGCAGTTAGATGTTGGTATGGATGACTAATAGTGACCTCCATTTCTATAGCACTTGAAGGTTTTCTCTCAATAACCCAATAGAAGGTAAGTAATACTATCCCCATTTTATATTTGAAGAAAGTTAAGGTTATAGGGGCTAAGTGACTAGCCAAGGGTGTTACTCTAAGACCACTCTGCTACATAACAATATAAAACAATATATGAGTAAGTCAAAATTAAGTGCAATAGATGATAACTGCTTTACATGTTAAAAGCAGGGAGAGACCATTACAGGCTGGAGTAATTGGAGAAGCCTTCCTGGAAGAGGTGGATCTTGAGTCAGGCCCTGAAGGATGGGTAAGACATAGAATAGCAGAGATAAGAAGGGGGGAAGGACATTCCTGGTGGGGTGAATTGTGTGAATGAAGGCACAGAGGTGGGGACGACAAAAGGATTTCTAGAGAATGCTGTTAGCATCTCCCTCACTGGACATTGTGCACCCTGTCTGGAGAGTTCCACAAAACCCTTTTCATCAGCTCCAAACTCAGCTCTTGTGTGGGGAAGGCCTGTGTGCACTAAATCTTTGAGCAGACACCCACTCCTCCTCTGGCTGTAAAGGCCTGTGGCATGACTCACAAGCAGAGAAGCATTCTCACAAGCTGCAAAATGACAATCCAGTATTCTCTTCACAAAAAAAAAACTCTCTGTGTAAATCTTAGGAACGTGAAATTTTCTTGATTTGCAGTTCAATAGTGAGCCACTATAAGACTGACTCTTAGCTCCTATAGAAATTCTGCAGAAAACCTCCAAGAAGAGATTCAGTTTCAATAACGGCCCAGTAGCCATAGGTAACACTGCCTTTCGGACCCTTTCAAGTCCAATGGTCTCCATCACAGTAGTAAAATTCAGTGTAGTGCAATGGAAAAAGCGATGGATGAGGAGTCAGAAGAGACCTGGCTTTGAAACCCGACTCTAGCACCAACAAGCAGTGACACCTTGTAATTGCAAGTAATCTCCTCTCTCAGTTGCCTCAATATAATCATCTGTAAAATGGGGATCATCATTTGTGCACTGCCTACCTCCCACAGTTGGTGTGAGGAACATGCTTTGTAAGTTGGAAACACTGCAAAAATGTGAGCTACTGATGCTAAGAATAAGGATATTTTCTATAAGACAATTCTCTGCAGCTTTACTGAGGTCCTATGTGAGTGCTTCCACAGGTCCCGAAGGCTGTGCCAACGATGCTGCCAAGTGATGGGCTGCCTGCCGGCTATCTCAGGACCAGCCTGGCTGAACTCCCCAAGGCTAATCCCCAGTTTGTGTGTGCATAAAGCAATACATTTCCTAGCTTCAACCCTCAAAGACCAAACACTGAGTGATATAGGCATTTGCAGTCTGTGTCAGCGGAGAAGGTTTGATACACCTCCAGAATTATAAACCCTTAAAGTCTGAGGAAGTGTTTTCTACTACTGTCAATTTCCAAAGTAAGGCTAGGATGCCGGGGCCTTTCAGGATGCCACATGACACTATTAACTTGTACTGCACGTGCAAGTCCCTGAAATCCTCAGGTTTTTCATGTGAATTCCTGCAGTTTGGGCACATCTTGTACATGCTGTGATCTTAGGCTATATTAAGAGAAGGACAGCATCAAGATGACAAGTTACTAAATCTTAAAGATCACTAAGTTACACCTGTTTCACAAAACCTTCCTCCTAGGAGAGCTTAGGAGCACTCCTCCATGGGGATCAGTTGAAAGAACTTGGGATATTTCTCCTGGAGATGAGAAGACTTAGGGGGATGTCACAGCTGTCAAGTTTTCACATAGAAAAGGCCTCAGTTTTGTTCTGCTTGTCCCCAGAGTTGCCAAAAAGCAAATTTTAGCTCATTTCAGGTCTTCAAACAGGCTGCAGGAATACTTACCAAGGAAGGGAACCAGGGATCTCAGGATCCTAGACTGAGCATTGGAAGAGACCACAAGGATCATCTAGACCAACTTCCTCATTGCACAGATGAGAAAACTGAGACTAAAGGAGATTAAGGGACTTGCCCAAGGTCACACGGCTAGAATGCAGGTGAGGCTGGATTTGAACTGGGGTCTTCTGACTCTAGGCCTGGCCCTCTATCTCCTGTGCCAACTAGCTATCTCCTCCTTTGAGGGTAGAGACCATAGCTTTTACTTCCAACAGTGCTTGACTGTATATGTCTTGTATCTATGTAAGTATTTGCATGTTGTATCCCCCGTTAGAATGTAAGCTCCTTGAGGGCAAGGACTATCTTTGCCTTTCTTTGTATTACTAGTACTCACCACATATTAAGTGCTTAATAAATCCTTGCTGACTAACTGGTTGACTTTGTACATAAGTACTCAATAAATATTCATTGACTGGCACATAAAAGAGAAAACGTCCTTCCAAATCAGAACATTCACTTCTATTATGCCAACTTTAATAAACTGGGACATTGTGCAGTTTTTTGTGGTTATAAGACAAATTTTAATCCTTGTGAATTTTGATAGCATAGACAATGACTAGTTTCATAAATAAGGTTGTATCACCATTCAAGGATAAATTCATTTTGTTTCTGAAAAACCATAATTTACCAGGTCAAGGCTTGCAGCTGAAGACATGGAACCTTGTGATTCACGTCGATGTAATCCTCCATTAGAGTGAAGAGTATCTTTGTGGAGAAAAAGAAAGTTAGAGACGGCATTATTAGTCACTAAAGCAACAGAAAAGTTTTGTTCTGAAATTTCCATTTACTATCAAAACCACAATTATCTGCATACTTCTCCAAATCTCTACTTTGCAGGTCAGGCTCCACAGATGCTGACCTTCTAAAAACTGTTATAAAAGGATTTACTAATTTGATTAGGCAATTTGTTTTCTTGTGGGGCTGAAAATATACTTTTCAAAATTCTGAAGGGATAAACAAAGCCAGGGAGCTATATTCAAGGGCTAACATTAAGAGTATTCATTATATTGAGTAATGGATTCTTGATTCCATTAGAATTCTGATCTCAATACTATATTTACACTAACCTCCAAATAACAGCAGATACTCAACAACATAGTAGATAATCCTTAAAGATTCCACACCCGTGCTTTTGATCATTAAGGACAGACTTCCTAAATAGCTTGTTTTCAAAAGGTCTTTTCTTCAAAGCATTTTCATTAAACTCCACCAATTTGGACTAATTGAGGTCTAGGCCTGTTAGAATTAGTGAAAAAAGCCTGAATTACTGAGTATTTTAAAAGAAATACAGTTTTCATTCCTTCAGTTATACAGTGTTCCAAAAGAAGCTAACAAAATACTGCCTGGTAGAGGTTAAGGGGTTAGCTGAAGTGAATAGTGATTTTAAATTATCTAATAGTTTTAGAGAAAATAATAATCATTTGTATATGTTACAAATACCTCTAAAGTGTTTAAGGTTACTTTATTTTCCTTAGTCTTTTATATATTCCTTCATAGAATTATTTATAAATCAACTGACAAATTTTCATTAAGTGCCTACTGCTGAGAGTGATGTGATAGAACAGACACTAGAATTGGAATCAGAACTGCTTCCTGACTGTGGGTGACCTTGGGGAACTCTGAGACTCAGTTTTCTCATCCATAAAATGTAGCTTCTCTTCCAACTCTAAAATTCTCAATCCTACTATGAAGGAAGAACTAGGTAAGAAAAGGTAAATTTCAGCTATATGCCAGGAGTAGTACAACAGAAAATGCCCCAGATGTGGAGCAAGTGGCTGGTTTTGAATTCAGGCTCACTAACTGTGTGACTTTGGGGAAATCACTTAAGCTCCATGGGACTCAGTTTTTCTAGTCTGTAAACGGTTAGAATGGATGACCTGCAGTTTTCTTTCTAAATTTAAAATCTTATCATCTTACAGTGAATAAAGAATCAGCTAAGAAAAGGTAAACTTCAGCCCAGTCCCTGCCTAAAGTATCACAAAGTCAAAATCAGTGAGTCTAACAATGAGCTCTGACTCTGGTTGGGTGTTTCATTACCAATGCAAAGGACTAAAGCAAGCATTCTTAACTTTTTCCTAGCATCATGGACCCTTTTGGCAGTCTAGTGATGCCTATGGAGCCCTTCTCAGGACAATGTTTTGAAATGCATAAAGTAAAATGCATAGGATTACAAAAGAAACCAATTATAATGAAATGAAGTTATAATTGTTTTTCTCCCATTCAAGGAAGGCTCTCATGGACCCAAGGTTAAAAACCTCTGCACAGAACAAACACTTGACACTTACTAGCTGTGTGACCCTGGGTAACTCACTTAATCCCAATTGCCTTAAAAAAAAAAAAACTTAAAAAAAAAGGGGGGAAGCTAGTTGGCACAGTGAATAGAGCTCTGGCCTTGGAGTCAGGAGAATCTGAGTTCAAATCCAGCCTCAGACACTTAACACTTACTGGCTGTGTGACCCTGGGCAAGTCACTTAACCCCGATTGCCTCACCAAAAAGCAAAAAAACAAAACAAAACCAAAAAAATAAAAATAAAAAAAAAAACAAAACCTTTGTACTAAGGAATCAAAATTATGGCAGTGGAAGGGCCCTAAAGGTGCAGAACATTAAGAGTGGGACACAAAGACAGAATATGGAATTTGGAGTTTGGAAGAGACCATAAGACAGAGAATACAGAAGGTTAGAGCTCGAGGGGTTAGAACCTATCTGTTCAACCCCCTCGATTTTGCAGATAAGGAAAAGGAGATGCAGAGTGGAGAAGGGCCCTGCCCAAAGTCATACAGGAAATTAGTGACAGAGCTAGGGCTGAGTCAGATTTCCTTGCTCTTAATTAATCCAGAGCTCTTGCAAATATCAAATTGCCTTGTTCCAATTCATTCTCACTTTTAAATTTTAATTCATTCATATGCATAGATAGCTCAGATCAATTAGCTGGATATACTATACTTACTCACTAGAATCCCTTCTGAATAACAATGATTCTATTTCAGCCTAGAGGCAATATAAGAGACTTTGGTCTTCTGGCAGGATCTTCACTTAAGCTGTGCTTTATTGTGCAAAGGACATATAGGGTTCTACCAGTTACTAGCTGTACTAGCTATGTGACCTTGGGTAATTCACTTAATCTCTGAGTCTGACTGTCAGTTTTCACTTCTGTAAAGTAAGGATAATACTACTTGACACTACCTACTTCACATGGTTGTGATTAAATCAGTGTGCAAGCCTTAAAGCATTCTAGAAATGTGAGTTATCATTATTACAGCAATTTCCTCCACCCCTGTTTTTTTCAATCTTCAAAGAAAATTTCACAACTGCACTTGGTAGTGCCTTCCAGTGTCCAGTGTAAACCTTTGTTCTGCTTATTTTTTTCCATGTCATTTTATATGGCTAAGTTAGTTATTCATATGCCAAACTTGGCCCAGCAAAAATCCCATCCATTCTTTCTCTTTGGGCCATCCTCTATTTTGGGATGTCACCAGTCTCACCTTCACCATCCCTCTCCCCCATCCACTGTATCCTTCTAGCACAGAAATCTGTTAAGTGTCCCCCTTACACCTGAATTAGTGAAAAATAGAGAGATAAAAAAATCTCAAACTTCCCCACTTTAGTTTCAGTAAAATGTTAAGTTGGTTGAAGGAACTAGGGATTTCTACCTTACAGAAAAGAAGATTTAGAGGCCCATTAGTGTGTTCTTCAAGTATCTGAAGAGTGCTGTTCTGCCTAGTACCAGAGGGCAAAGCTAAGACCAATGGATAGAAGTAGGCAGTGAATTCCCAGGCACTAGAGGAGTACCTGAAGCTGAGGCTGCTAAGCACTATTAGTACTAGCTAGACTGATTCAAAGAATCAGACATTTTTGAGCTAAAAGGGTTCTCAAAGGTGATTGAGTTCCCATCATTTTATAAATGAGAGAACTGAGTCTCAGAGAAGTTAGATTTCCCTAAGGTCTCTTCTAATAGTAAGTCTAGGAAAATTCTGAAAAATAAACTATACACTTTGCCTAGGCACACATAAGTCTTATGCAAATATATTTTTAGCCAGGGCTTGAAGAGTTGAATTAGAATGTATACATACCCATTACTTGTTTTTAGGAGGATCTGAAATTATTCTTATTTTTTGGCCAACTGCCTATTAGATGCATGTATGCCAGTGGGAAAAATCAATCTGCTCCTTTATTTACATAGATGGAACAATATTTAAATCATCTCACTTCCTTTCTTCTCTTAGCTACCTGTGGCTTCATGTGGCTTGGTGGAAAAATTACAGTGTCACCCACACCTCAAAATTAATTACGGACCAATTGATATAGCCAAAAAAGACAATACTACCAACCATGTGGATGATCCCCGTGTTCCTTCTTCTTCTGGGACCGTCCAGTGCTCTTATTCCTTGACCAGGAAAAAAATGTTCCTTTGCGTTTCTTCTCCCCATCCTCTTCTCCTGATTCTTCATTTAGGGATCTTCCTGATTTTGACTTTCCACTTAACTGCCATTAAATTTAAAACTTTTTAAAACAATATGTCATCTGTCAATGCTATTTAAAATGTTAAAATATACTGGCTACCAAATTTTTAAAAAAGTATGGAATAAATTTCCAGTGATTATGTTAAAAACTTTTAATTCAATTCAACAAACATTTATTAAGTTTCTCCCATATGAACATAAGATAAGTGCTAAGCTGCAAAGATGAAAATGGCACAGGACTTCTAGTAAGGATATAACACATATGCAGATATGGGCAAGTTGGAGCATGATGGTGGAGGGTCTTAAATATCAGGCTATTTTTAATCATACCTTTGCATTAGGAAGAGTGTTTTGGGAGCTATGTGAAGGATGAACTGGAGAGGCAGGAGACAGGAAAGCAAGAAGATCATACAAATCAAAACAGGCAATCCAAACAGAGGACAAACTAGACATTTTTCTCTATATTCCAATGGTTTATACTTATGTAGCACGTGCACACACACACACACATATACATATTTATATGTACGTATATACGCACATATGTATATAGATATATGTTTTGGATATATATTGTGTTTATATATGATATAACATATGTTTTACATATGCATATATACCTATACATATATATATACACATACACATATATATGTATGTGTGTATATAATATCCCTTCCTACCCACCCCCAACATACGAAAGGTTTCATGGCCCTGCTCCTGTATTTAATCTGGCCCCCATGACTCTTACCCAGGTTTTCTTGACTTTATGCCAATGGAGATTTTTGAGGACTGGAGGAACATGATCAGAGTTTCACACTGGTAAGATTGATCTGGTAGTGTTGTAGAGTATTAAAAGGAATGGATTGGAAAGAATAGAGATTTAAGGTGAGGAAACCAGTTGAGACGCTGTAAACAATAGCCCATATGAAAGGTAATAGGGCCTGAGCAAGGGTAGTAATCATGGGAATGCTAAAGAGGAAAAAGATATGAAGGTCATGGCAGAAAATCCACAGAGCCTGGTCAGTGACCGGATATGGGGTGGGGGGAGGTGAAGGAGGGAGTGGGAGATAAGGTAGGAGAGGCAACAAAGAGGCTACTCTTTCAGGAAGTATTTTTAGTAAAGAGAAGAGGGAATAGCTAACGGAGTAGCAGCAGGGTTATAAGACGTGTCTTGTGCTTTGTTTTCTTTTGAGTAGAAAGGAACAGCTGCATATAATACAGGGAGAGGAGGAGGCTGCAGAAAGACACAGGAGAGAAGGGAGAACATTAACAAAGCTATGTTCTGATGAAGTTAGGAAGGAATAGGATCAAGAACACAGCTAGAGAAGCTTAGCTTTTGCAAGGAGAAAGGATACATCTTCCTCAGAACAAGGAGGGAAGGAAGAAAGGAAGCTCATGTTGGATGGCCTTTATCTCCTTGGTAAAGTAGGAGGAAAGAAAAGATCTGATAAAGAGAGATGGCAGGGGATTGAGCACTTGAGGACAGTAGAATGGTCTAAGTAACTATTCAGTTCAATCAGGAAGCAATCAGGAAGCTTAGGAAAGCTAAGTAAGATGAGGAATGAACTCAAATGACCCAGCTGAAGTCAGATAATATTAATTTGCAGTGGATCCAAGCAGCACATTTTTTTTTAGCATATAGGGTTTAATATGTGTTTGCTGAGTTGAAATGAATTTTATGATCTCGAGCAATAGAAAAAGAGAAGCAAATGTAATGTTGTCATAGACTGGGTCATTTGAATTAAAAGATAGGCATCAAGGCTCTGATCAGAAACATAACTTCCCATTAGAACACTGTTTTTAAAGAAGATATATAGCCCCTTTTCCAGGAATGTAACCCACTTTATAAGTAAAAAAAAAAATGCCTATATTTGAATGTCTAATATCTTCCAATATGTGCTTATTTTCTTCCATGTGGAAAACTAAATTCAAATTTCCATTCATTTCATTTACTGAAGTATGATTTTCATTTCAGTTTTTATTACACTGTTCATTTTTTAAAAAAACTAACATCGAATCTCAAATCTGCAATGAGTATAATAAGCGGCACCTTTTTTGGCGTTGAGACATTAGAGCGATCTGAACTGATGCTGTGTTTAGAGGCAGGACTACTTGGGACCTGTTGTGAATCAGGTAGAGAACGACCTTCTACTTCTGCCAAAATACATTCTTGATAGAGCTGGGATTTCAGAAAACGAGTGTAACTATCAAACTTCATCAAGTTAAAAATCTGAAAAGTAAACATAGGGGAACATATGTACACATGAAGTCTAAAATGCATTACTTACGCCTACAGCTAAAATGTTGAGTGGGTGAGTAGTATACGTCAATCAACCCCGTTTTTGAGGATAATGTTTTTGCTCTACCTTCCTCCCAAATGTCAAGGCCTCCTAAAACTCCTCTAGCATTTACGTATTTGTCTAAAGCCATTTGCCCAGTCACTTCACACTTTTAAAAACTGCCCTTTCATTTGTTACTTTCAAAAACTGACAGGGTTTGATAAGAAGCACAGCATCAGTAATGAACAGATTATCAAGAGTCCACTAACTTAGAACCTTTTATAAGTTTTACTTTACTGAGTATGAAGAGAAATAAAAAAAAACAGAATATTTCTAAGTGAGAGCTGCTTTAAAAGTGTCCAGATCCCAAATTAAGACTAACCAAATGCTTTTTCCATCTTGCAGATCCAAATTTGTAAATTGCTTCTCAAACATTGTCAGTTCTTAGACTTTATAGCCTCAAGAATCCTAAACCTATTATAAAGAGCTCCAGGCTATCCAGCGGCCCTGCTGAACCATAGCTTTGGAGTGGACCTAGAAAACTGAAAGTGGGGTCTGCAGCTGCTACTCAATATCTAAACTCTAAAGCTGAACCCAAGCCAGAGGAGTCCAGCAAACATAGTTGGGAACACTGTGTCTTAGGTCTGTAAAGTACCATATGAATGTGAGCTATTAGTAGTAACAGCCATTTTTTCTTATAATTGGTGGGGAAGGGGTTGGGGGGGAAGCAGGTCTAGAGCTGTGATTTTATCTCTGTGAGAAATGACTAGTGTGGAAACTCCCTCCATTAACATAAATCAGCAACTCATCTGTCGTTTAGTCTTAGAGAGTTACCTTAGGCATTGGGAAGCAGGGTCACTTGTTTATGATCACATAGTATCTGTCAGAAGCAAGGACTTGAAGAAAGGTATTCCTGACTCTTAAGTCCAGCTTTCTATCCATCACCCTTCTGCCTCTGTACATTCTGCAACTTTCCATAAAGCCCCTAAAGAAAATTTATCTAATATTTGGTTCTTCTAATATTTCAGGGTTACATTGTAATGCAATGCAAAATGCATTATCCATCTGTGGCCATTCACTCTGTGACAAAGAGTAACTTGGCATCACTGAAATTAGCACACGGTTTTCCAAATAGTATACAGGCCAATCTCCTCCTATTCAATTCTGGCCTTAGCTCACTGTCCATTTACAGAGCAGATCAAAGGTATATTACTAAGGGGCTAATTCAACAGGCTATTTATATAATTGCATATCATAACCAAGGTAATGGGGTTTTCACCCACTTTGTTTTTCCAAGGTGAACCACAAGGTTTATTTATTTTAGTAAGAAAAATAATTTCATATGCAGCATGTACTTACACATACATTACACAGTATATATAATAAGTATGTATGTGTGTACAGATAAGAATACTTAAGATCACAGAATCATAGACCTCAGAAGCCATAGGTCTAATCCCTTTCATTTTACAGATAAAGAAACTGAGGTCCAGCCAGTCAGCTAGGATTTATTATGCACCTGCTGTGTAACAGGCACTGTGCTAAGCCCTGGAAGCACTGGGTTAGGCACTGGGTTAAGCAGCTTGTCCAAGGTCACACAAGTAGTGGTAGGAATTGAGCCCAACTACCCTGACTGGAAGCCAGTGCTCTTTCTATTATGCAGCAGAAGGTTAATATGGAACAAAAGTATGGTTATTAATTTTTTTTCCCTCCCAAAACCTCAGAAATTTTTAGGGATTTCCTCTGATTCTCACTCCCATTGTAAAGGCAGGAGCTACTTGAGGTGTTGAGAAAGGGCGCCATATTTAACTAACAATGGCTCATCAGTTGCACTGCCGTTAATCCAAACTGTGCACAAGCACACTTTAACAGGAAGGGTCCCATTAGCCCCGGATTCACTCTGCCAAAAGCTGGGAGAAGCAATTACCTGCAGCTGTTGTTCCTTGAACATGTCTGGATGTGGTGCGTTGAGAATATCATCAGCCAACTGCGCCTGGCTATCGATGTTAACCGGGGTGGTAGCTTTGCTACACAAGAATTTTGTGAAGATCTCACGAGCTCTATAGGAAAGCTAACAAATAAAAAGCAATGTTATGAGAGAAAGAAATTCTGACCATGGCATACTATGATTTGTACAATCTCATACATCGCAAAATAAGCCCTTCAACATAAGTGTTGAAAGATGAATTTGGATAGTTAATTAAACTAGATGAAACAAGCAGAATAATCTAAGTCTTTTTATCCTTGACCATTATCCTTAATTAGTCCAAAGGTTAAGAAGTTCCTATAGCTATGGTCATCTATGGTCATTACAACTTAAAACATGACAGGTCCTGAAAAAAATTAGTTCATGGCTGAGGGTAGGACTGAGCTGAAAGTTAAAGATATAAGCATGAGAATTTTAGAGTAGAAAGTCACCTCAGAGATCACCTAGTCCCACAGCCTTATTTTACAGATGAAGAAAGTAAGGTCTAGGGAGGGAAAGAGATTTGTAACAGGATGTGATGAAAGAGTGGTGGACTTTAAGTCAACAGACCTGGGGTTAAATCTAACTGGGTTCTGTGACTTTTCTCTCTGTGAATCTCAATTTCTCCATTTGTAAAATGGGGATAATAATACATGCCCTTTCTGTCTCACAGGGTTATTGTGAGGAAAGGGTAAATCCTAGAGTGCTATAGACATTTGAGTGTCAAAGATGAAGATCACAATGATTACCCAAAATGGAGGTGTTAGTGACACACAGAAAGAGAATGACAGGGTTGGAAACAGAAGTCTGGTCTCTGGAGTACCAGAACAGACTCACTGCCCTTTCCATTAAACCATGATTTTTGCTATAAGCTCATTCCTTTAATTACCTTGTTGTAACAAGAATAACCCCAGAACTACATAAATACTCCAGAAAGAAGCTGCAAGGCTTACTTTGCTTTTGCTTTTTAAAATATTTTATTTTTCCCTATTACATGTAAAAATAATTAACATTCATTTTTAAAAAATTTTGAGTACCAAATTCTTTCCTTTCCTTGAGTCCTGCTTCCTTGAGAAGGCAAGCAATTTGATACAGGTTATACGTGTGCAGTCATGCAAAACATATTTCTATATTAGTCATGTTGTAAAAAAAAAAATAGACCCTTCCCCCCTCAAAAAAAAAGAAAGAAAAAGAAAAAGAAAGTTTTTTAAAGTATACTTTGATTTGCCTTGACTCCATCAGTTCTTTCTCTGGAGGTGGATAGCATTTTTCATTATAAGTCCTTCAGAACTATCTTGGATCACTGTATTGCTGAGAATAGCTAAGTCATTCACAGTTGATCATCATACAGTATTGCTGTTACTGTGTACAATGTTCTCCAGGTTCTGCTCATTTCACTTTGCATCAGTTCATGTCAGTCTTTCCAGGTTTTGCTGAGAGCATTATGTTTATCACTTCTTATAGTACATTACATTCATATACCACAACTTGTTTAACCATTCCCCACTTGATGGGCATCTCCTCAATTTCCAATTCTTTGCCACCACAAAAAGAGCTGCTATAAATATTTTTGTACATTGAGGTCCTTACCCTTTTTGTTTTGTATCTCTCTGGGATATAGATCTAGTAAGTGATATTGCTGGATCAAAGGGCACACACAGTTTTACAGTCCTTTGGGTGTAGTTCCATATTACTCTCCAGAATGGTTGTCATTTTCCTCTTCTGTCATATTAGCCAATCTAATAGGCAAGGGGTGGTACCTCAGAGTTATTTTAATTTGCATTTCTCTTATCAAAATGATTTAAAGCATTTTTCATATACCTATAGATAGCTTTGATTTCTCCATCTGAAAACTGCCTGTTCATATCCTTTGACCATTTATCAATTTGAGAATGATTTGTATTCATATAAATTTGAGAAATGAGGCTTTTATCAGGGAAACTTGCTGTAAAAATGTTTACAGTTATGATCATTGTGTACTTCCCTCCATTCTATTTTCCTCCTGTTTATCCTTCTCTCTTTCTCTCTCTGTTCATCCTCAAAAGTGTTTTGCTTCTGACTACCCCCTCCCCAATCACTCCTCCTTCTTTCAGCCCCCCCTTTTTCCTATCCCCTTCTTCTCCTATTTTCCTATAGGGTAAGATATATTCTATATCTGATTGTGTATTATTTCCTCTTGGAGCTAATTCCGATGGGAGTAAGGCTCAAGTGCCTCCCTCACATCTCCCATACTCTTCTCCACTGTAAAGGCTCTTTTGTGCCTCTTTTATGTGAGATAATTTACCCCATTCTACCTCTCCCTTTCCCCTTCTCGCAGTGCATTCCTTCTTCTCACCCCTTAATTTTATTTTTTGAGCCATCATCCCATCATATTCGACTCACACTTGTGCCCTCTGTCTATATATACTCCTTCTAACTGCCCTAATAATGATAAAGTTCTTAGAGGATACATATATATGTATCTTACAGGAAGGTAAACAGTTTAACTTTATTGAATCTCTTATGATAGCTCTTTCGACTGTTTATCATTGGATGCTTCTCTTCAGTCTTGTATTTATAAGGAATGCTCCAAAGTCTTCTATTTCATTAAATTTCCATTTTTTTTTCTCCTGAAGGATTATACTCAGTTTTACTGGGTAGGTGATTCTTGGCTGTAATCCTGGCTCCTTTGCCCTCTGGAATATCATATCCCAAGCCCTCTGATCCTTTAATTTAGAAGCTGCTAAATCCTACATTGTCCTGACTGTGGAAAGAATTATTTCTTTCTGGCTACTTACAATAGTTTCTCCTTGACCTGGAAGCTCTGGAATTTGGCCATAACATTCCTGGGAATTTTTGTTTTGGGATCTCTTTCAGGTGACAGGTGGATTCTTTCAATTTCTATTTTATCCTCTGGTTCTAGAACCTCAGCGCAATTTCCCCTGATAATTTCTTGAAAGATGATGTTTAGGCTCTTTTTTTCACCATGGCTTTCAGGTAGTCCAATAATTCTTAAATTATATCTCCTTGAACTATTTTCCAGGTCAGCTGTTTATCCAAGGAGATTTTTCACATTTAATTTTTTTTCATTCTTTTGATTTTGTTTTATTGTTTCTTGATGTCTCATAGAGTCATTAGATTCCACTTGCTCAATTATAATTTTTAAGGAATTATTTTCTTTAGTGAGCTTTTGTACCTCCTTTTCCATTTGGCTAATTTTACTTTTTAATGAGTTCTTTTCTTCAGGGAATTTTTGTACATCTTTTTTCCATTTGGTCAATTGTGTTTTTTTAAGGAGTTCTCTTCAATAGATTTTTGTGTTTCTTTTGCCATTTGGCCTATTCTGCTTTTTAAAGTGCTATTTTCTTCAGTATTTCTTGTGCCTCCTTTACCAAGCTGTTGACTCCTTTTGTCATGACATTCTTCCTGATCACGAGATCACAGAATTTGTATTCAGAAAGGAATAGTCTAACATTCTCATTTTCTAGATGAGAACACTAAGGTCTAAAGATGAGAAGTACCTTGTTTGTGGTGGCACAGTTAATAAGTAGGTAAGCTAGCCTTTGAATCCATGCCCTCTGACTACAAAATTCAGTATTCTTTCTGCTAGATATTGTTTGCCTAAGACTTCTTTTATAAAAATTCTCATGTCATCAAAATTAAATATGTATTGGATCAAAAAAGAAATGTCTTTAATTAATTAACAATGTTGTTGTTTAGCCATTTCCATCATGTCCAACTCTTTGTGACCCCATTTTTCTTGGCAGAGATACTGGAATGGTTTGCCATTTCCTTCTGCAACTCATTTTACAGATGTGGAAACTGAAGCAAGAGGCTGAATGACTTGCCCAAGGGCCACATAGCTAGCAAGTGTCTGAGGCTGGATTTGAACTCATGTCTTCCTGACTCTAGGGCACATGAGTTAAAATTTAACCTTCCAAAATACTGTAAAATACTACTCATAAGTTTAGAGTATACATGGGAAAACAACACTGCTCTTTTACCTTATTTTATTATTATTTCATATGTATAATTGATATTACCTCTTTTTTGTCATGTGCAGGTACATGGCTAAAATATTCACACGCCTGCCAGAACAAAATATTTTCTTCACTGAATTCTTTCCTTAGAAAATCCTAGAGAAAAATATCAAGAGTTAAAATTGCAGCTTCAATAATGAAAGGTAAGCTTTTGTCTAATGTGCTGTTGTCACCTGTTTTCCTCATATTCTTTCCCTCCTGTTTTTCTTATCTTCAGCTTTCATAGAAACTACTGTGCTGTGGGTATCCTCCACTGAGAAGTACAGAGCCAGGAAAAATAGGGTTGGTCACTTCACCTCTGTAATCAATTATTCCAACGGCTTTGAATTTCTTAAGAATTTAACATTAGTTTTTATTATTGCTGAAAGCTAAATGCATCGATACATGTCTGAACAGGAAGTATTGAACAGAAAATTCAGGGAAAACCAGACTTTGGAGCTGTGAAACCTCGAATGAATAAGGTAGAGGAATCTGTCATCTTTTTTTTTTTTTTCTTTCTGGACTGCTAATCACTATAAATTCCTGTGAACCAGTAGGGGAGACATTGTTCTGCCCTGTTTATGGGTAAGGTCTTTAAGACCATGGCTAAAAGAGGGAACAGGGGCATGTCAAGCCAGAATACTGTAAAAATTACTATTGTGGAACATTACAGGCTTTGGCCAAACTTAAGATATCTCCCAATATACCCGATTTACTTCCAAGGAAAGTAGAAGTAACAAGACCAGAGTAAATATGGGGCCCATTGAGGGACAATGTAAAGCAATGCCACAAAATAGAAAAAAAAAATAGAATTTGTTAAAAATTATTTCAACCTATGTACCAAGAACTTTATTATCCCTTGGGGACCCTTTGGAAATTCTGTAAAAACTAAAAACACATGCTTCTGCTTGTTTCAACAAGTTTCACTGTCTCTCTTCCTTACTTACAGAAAAGTATCTAACACCAATAGGATCCTGTAGAAGACGCTCGAACGAAACAGCCCAACTTGCAACCCTCCTTTCCCGAAGTCTCCTGCAACTCTGCACGCTGGGAAGGCTGGCATTGCTACTGAGGCTGTTGTTGCTCACACAGTCTTTCAAATCAGTGCTGTTTAACTCTGTTGGGAAAACACAAGTGTATTCTTTTTTTACTCTTTAACAACCTGTACCACTGTGTTTCAGTTTTCAGCATATACATTAAAAGGCAAAGAATGACCCTCCACTTTTCCATCTATTAAGATTTTCTTTTAAAAAGGAAATAATCAACCTTCAGACATGTTCCTATGTAAAGTAGGAGGAAATGAGGCCATTAAGATAGTTAAACATTTAAAAAAAAGTCCAAGTAGAAGTAATATCTGCTTATGCAAGACATTTTAAGCACCTGTTTTCCAGGGCATACATTAAATTGCATACTATATGAGCTTCTATCTTGAGTGAGCTGGGAAAAGAGAAGGCAATAATCTTTTGGCTACCATTACCTGGCAAGTATCCCCGAATGACATATTCTCCTTTTTGAAATGGAAAATAAATAACTAAAAAAGCTCCATTATGTATTTACCCAATAAGTCAAATAAAGTACATGATTTTAGAGAAGGGAATAGAATGTTGTTATTATTATAATTATTATTATTTTTTTAGGCAATTGGGGTTAAGTGACTTGCCCATGATCACACAGCTAGTTAAGTGTCAAGTGTTTGGTCTGAGGCCAGATTTGAACACAGGTCCTCCTGACTTCAGGGTCGGTGTTCTATCCACTACAATGTTATTATCACTGTATACCACTAAATTCAAATTTTGAAAATAAGATTGTCATAATATTCAGAGTAGTCCCTTAAATGCCAATACCACAAACATGAATTTATTTGTGTACAAATAAATCATCTAATATATAATCTGGCTATACTTTAAAATATGAAAAATCATAGTTCTTTATCAAATATGTTTCTTATGTAGTCTTAAGAAATATATTTGTCTTAAGGATTAAGCACTCTGGTGCTATGTATGCATGCTATGATCAGGATAAGTTATCTGTGGTTGATTGATCAGAAGTAATGTGCTAAAGGCCAAGGTCATTGGTTTAAATTCTAGTGTGTGCCAAATAGGTGTGCCATTTTCTGCTGCCCTGGGCTGCATGCTTAACCCCAGGGGACCATCTCAATAACGTATGCTACTGTTCACAAGCCAGGCTGATGAGAGAGTGTATACGGACCAGAACAAAATCAAAGGATTGCCCAGTTCACTGAGTCATAGCAATGGGGACATAAAGGACTTCAGAAGTCAACCCTCTAATCTAGTCCAACTCTCTAATTTTTAAAGATCAGGAAACTGAGGCTTAGATAGTTTAAGCAACTGCCCAAGGTCTCAAAGAGATAGGATTTGAATCAAGGTACTCTGGCCATTGCTCCTTCTATTGTAATACCTTGTAATACCCTAATACCCAGGCCTCTAGGTCTGGGAAATTTGAATGGGGAGCACCTCAGCATGCCAGGGAAAAGAAAGAAAAGAAAAAAAAAACATCTAACTTTGGAAGGCTGGTCCTACTGATGGCTATCATTGACACCATCTTCACATAAAGAGTGATAAAAGTATCTTACACTTACATAGGATTCTACACTCTTCAAAGTACTTTAACAACATAAGCTACTATTGCCAGTTGGTCCATTCCAACTTGAATGGTCCATGACTTCATAAAATAACCAAATTATTTCATTTCTTTGAGTCTAATAAAATCTTTAAACATCTGTAAAATAAGGATAAGAATATTTGTTCTAGATACCTCACATAGTGATTGTGGGGAAGAGGCTTTGTGAATTTTAAAGTACAATAGTAATATGTTATTTATATTTAATCATGGTATTCAGAGGCCTTAGAGAATATCTGGTCCAAGCTCTCGCTTTATGGATGACTTTTGTATATGAAGGACAGAACATAAGTAAACAGAATAAATTACAATAGAAGCTTAGTTGGAAATAAATGATTGTCAGGGGAGTGGAGTATAAAGGTGACCACAAATGTAGGCCAAGCCCAATTTGCCTGTGTGTCTTTTGGGATTCAAAGTGACAGAAAGCACGAATTTATTATAAATCAACACACACATGTGCATACCACCTTTTCAGGCTGGTGTCATTATCTGCCACTTTCTACGACAAGAAGAACAAAACATTCAAAGTTTTTCAAGCATTGTAGATAGGAAAAGGAAAGAAATTTGTAGGGACAAGGAGTAATCAAAACATTCTCAAAATTGAAGAAAGAAGAAATAACAAGTCTCAATAGAATATGGATAGCAACAATGGACAACAGCAATTTTAGTTACTTCCAAGGCTGTTGTCACTAAGCTGATAGAGTAAATATTCTATTATGAAGAAGAATAACTTTTGTGAATAATATAACCACATCCTTACTAAAGAAAAGAAAAAAAAAGTGTATTGACCTCATCCTGTAACTAAAATATTCCACTCAATAATATCAAGGATTCTGTTGGAGGACATGAAACCAATGCTACTGCTAAATATGTAATGAACACCATTTGCCATGCACTGTATTAAGGTATACAGAAAACAGAACATTAAAATACAAGTAAAAAATGCAAGCTGAATAAATTTTTCATTGACTTGGCCAGTTGTGGATGAGGGGCTGGGAGTGGAACATGATCTATTCTTGAGGAGATTATATCCTACTGGGACTGAATCACAAAATACTAGAGTTGGAAGGGACCTAAGAAATCAGCTAGCCCACTCATTTTGGAGAGGAAGAACTGAGACATAGAGAAGTGAAATGACTTACTCAATATCACACAGCTTGTCAGTGGCATTCCAGAAAGATTCTACGCTCAGGGTTAGTTCAGGGGTGAGTGGCCTGTCAGAGGTGATGTTCAAATTTTACCATCAATTCACTCCTTTGAAAATGGGGGAAGGAGTAGCTGAAGGTCACTATAAGAAGTTTCAGTGGTGTATGGCAGTTTCCACATGACTACATGATTGACCCAGCCAAGCTCACTGGCAAAGGCATCACATGTGACATTACATGGAACTCCACTCCTAAGTCACAGGTTCCCGGTACTTAATGATTAGAAGTATGTATAGGTCCTTCTATAAACCATGCTACTTAAAGTCAAACTGTGTGTTACCTTGGCCACCATGCTATAGGCTGCCATGTGGAATATTTGAACTTTCCCCAACTTAATGGAAGTATCTGAGGCTGAAAGTGTAACTCAGGTCTTGACACTGTAATAAACTAAAAGTAGAGAAGACATTTTCTCAACAGCAAGAGCTGTAGTCTCAGAAATGTATATCAAGACTTTCTCCCAGGCACAGTATAGTTATTCCCAGATTATACACTGTCCAAGCAAGAAGCTAAGAATTGACAAATATGTACAGAAGAGATGGGATAATGAGGGATCAAACATTAACAGCAATTTACATAAAGGAAAGTCACTCTCTAGTTTTAGAGATAGAGCAGTGATAAAGGTAGGTCTACGGAGTCATGATTTATAAGCAAAAGTTTAAGGGTCAAAGTACAGTTAAAGCAACCAGTGTTATCATCAAGTGCATTATCCTTCTGTTAATTAGAACAGAGGGTTGGAAGCAGAATGGTTCAATGAAAAGAGCACTGAACTGGGAGCCAAGACACCTGGATTCTACCTCTTACCTTTAGTAGGTGAAAGAACCTTCAGAAGCCTCTATGGGGTTTAGTTTCCTCATTTATAAAACAAGAGGCACCATGGTATAGTGGATAGAGGGCCAGCCTTGGAACCAGGAGAGCTGATTGTGACACACACTGGCTGTATGACCCTGGGCAAGTTACTTAACCTATCACGGCTCCAGTCGCAGAGAAGATGTTGCCTTGCATTGGTAAAAGGCATTTCATCATCTGGGAATTCTCTATCTCAATTAAATTACATGTCCAAACCCCATCCTTATTTATATAATACCACGGCTGCATGAGATGGTCTCTAGGGTACCTTCCTACTCTCTGATTCTAAGAACGGTTGGAGCAGAAGGCAGAAGAGGTTTTTCTCTTCCTTTATTCAGGTCTCACCACTCTTATAGGGTTCCTGTGAAATGAATTTTCTTCATTCAATTTTCCAAACATTTATTAAACACCTACTTTAAACAAAGCACTGTACTAGTAGGCGTGGGGGTACAAAGACAAATGTAAAATAGTCCCACGAGGAGCATATGTGTAAGTAGCCAACATGTACACAAATAAGGAAATGACAAACACAAGAACAATCTGGAAGCCACAGCACACTAACAACTGGGGCGGGGGGGGAGGGATCAAGGAGGAGGTCACATATAACCTGAACCTTGAAGGAAAACAAAGATTGTGAGAGGAGATGAGGAGGGGTTATATTCCAGGCATGGGGAATGGATTGTGTGAAAGTATGGAGGCACACAGGAAATGGAATGTTGAGTTCGGGGAACAAGGAGTTCTTAGTACTCTACATGTGACCAAGTAGCTACTGTTCTCAAAGATTCTCAATGCATAAAACTTCACAAATTTGCTCAGGACAGTGGACTCTAAAGCTGGCATTGCTGAACAAAATGCAGGTCTCAAAATAAAAGGACCTAAAATTCCATCAATTCTACAAGCCTACTGATAATGCATTGGTACTATGCTGCCAAACCATGACAGACCACACAGAAAATAGGATAATGTGTGTATGTGTATATGTGTGTGTGTGTAAATATATAAACATATGTATATTATATTGAAATGGGAAAACAGACCCATTCTTTTCTTAATAAACTGATCTAAAACACTAATTTGCCTCATCTCTGGAATTAAAAACCATCAACATATATAAATATATAATATGTAATCAAAATTATTGACAGGATCTAAAGTCATGACCAACTGAAAGATTTAATTCTATAGTAAGTAACACCATATCAAGTAAATTGAGCATTTTCATATTAAAAGTCTTTTTTTTTAATTCCTTGGCACATGCCAGTTGTTAATCACTAATTCCTACATACACATATAAAGATGAATAATAAAGAATGAAATGGAAACTATTTCTCTAAATTTTTTATTATGTTTAAACAGATACCAATACATGCAAATGACATATAAATAAGAAAAACAGAAGCTCTAGATAAGACTGTTAAACCAAAAAATATAGCACCTACACTAGAATTTTTGAACAACAGATAAATTAGACTAAAGAACGTTAAGAATAAAATGAAGAAAAAGAGAGAAATAAAACACTAAGGCGTCATTTTGGACTAAAAGGAAAGCTCTATGTTACTCAGAAAAAAAATGAAGCATTTATGTTAGTGCTGCCATTTGTAAAATCAGGATATCTGCATCACTTACATCCCAAGATTACTGTGAGGCAAGTGCTTTGTAAATGTTAAGCAACTATTTATTGATATGTGAGCTATTTTTATTACTATCATCATCATGCTAAATGCATGCACCTAATGGTTTTTTGGCTAAAATAGTTAATCAGATAGATAGATAGATACACACACATATATACATATATATACAAATATATGTGTGTTTATATATTCATAAATATATGAATGAATGAGAGGTAGTATGATATAGTAGATAGAGACAGCTTGGGTGCTACAAAGACCTGAATTCAAATCTCATCTCTCATGCACACTGGTTATGTGACTCTGGGCAAGTCACTGAACCTCACAGTGCTCAGTGTACATGTATATGTATATGTGAGCATAGATGTGTGTACCTGTGTATGCATGTGTATATAAGTACATGCACACATGTACATATGGGTATTGGATTGAGAGTCCAAAGACGTGGGTTTTAATTCCAGTTCTGTCATTTGCTAGCTACCTGACTGTTGGCAAGTCATTCTTCATCTCTGAGCCTCAGTTTCCTTATCTGTACTACCTGCCTCCCTAAGTTTGTTGTGGAGAATAAGTAAATCAGAAGAGAAATGTGAGCTGTTACTTTGGATGTGGAATTAGCTCTCTCTCTTCCCAACGTGATTTTGCTTGAGCCAAATCCCAGAGAAATAACTCAAGTTTTTACTCATATTGATTTTATGTTCACCTTAAACAAGATGAGGTGATCACAAAGATCCTTCTATCTATCATTCAGTGGAAATAAAGACAAGAGCTGTCTCAATTCAGATGGATCACAGGAGGAGTACACCGTTCAAGAGTTTCTGCACTAAAAAAAGGGTTGAGTAAGGATGAGCAGATGAAAACCCATGATGATGGATGAGAAAGCTAAGAAGCGCATTTCTAACGCCATTCGAGACTGCCTAATGTTTTTCAGATATTTCCTAACCAAGTGTTACTAGAGTGACAGAGTCTGCTGATAACACTGACTCACTAAAATGATAACCCATCCAAAGAAGGAACTTGGTATACTTGTTGCGGAGGGAAATAATGAAAACCACACAAGGCGTGCACGGCCTTCGGAGGATGCACTTGAGTACACAAGTACCTAGAACTTGGAACCCTAAGGGGCATTTTAAAAACTCTTCTTCACTGTATGGACAAGGAAACTGAAGGCCAGAAACATTAAGGGATTTGTCCAAGGTCACACAGATAAGTGACTCACTCCAACAAAATCTAAACCTACAAAACAGATAAAAATTAAGGAGTGGTTATTAGCATTACCAAAAGGATTCACTTTAGGGTTCTTTACAACCCTGCCATCTGCTAGCAGATTTAAAATAGAACTCAACTTACCAAAACAAAACCAAAAACAACTTAATTAGCACAGAAATTTCAAGAGCCCATCCACTGCGAAGCAAAGTACATTCTAGAGCTTGATAATGCAGGGCTCTTTTGTGTCAGACATGAAGTGGGTGAATCTCATTTAAATTGTCAGATTCATATTAGCATTTTCATATGTAGCTGAGCGTGTGTGGAAAGTTAGCTCTTCTTGGGTGACCATTTCAAGAACTGAAGTTACTCCATTAATAACTTCTTTAAAACAACAACAAAAAAACCTTCAGAATTCCTCTAATCACACAGAAGCATTTACCATTCTTTAAATGTTATAGTAAATGTTATGGTTCTTACGGACAGCAAAGAAGAGCCTGAAATACACCAGCAATCAGTTTGTAATACATTAGCCTGCTCTCAAGGCCTTCTCTGCCCGATTCTCTTGTGCATACAGTGCAAAACACGTAAACTTATTTGTCTTTGTAACAGAAAAATTGATTTCAGAAAAAAGTCTATTTTTAAAAACCCATCACATTACACTACACACTTGCACAATTTTCATAAATTAGTTAAATTCACAGGAATGCTGTCCCAATGGAACATTTTAAAAGGTTCTTAAATTCTATTTAAAAAATAAAACTGAAATGGCAATGAAATGGGAGTTATCATTACAAATGTTTATTATTAAATACACTCTATTTGCCCATTAATAATGAAGATTTATTTGTAAATACCTAAAATGGAATTTTACTTAAATTTAACAATCTATTATGTATAACTTTTTAAACCTATTCTTACATTCGCCAAATCATAACTGTAATAACTTTTTCCAAATACAACTCAAGATCAGACTTCAAATCAATTATAAAATAAATATATTTACATTCTTCACCCCATGTAACTACAGACAGCAGTTGTCATGCACCAAACATACTTCTATACAAAATAACTCAGTCTGTTCATGAAAACTACTATAATGTGTACATATCCAGGGTGGAAGTTTTCTAATGTTCCACTAAGGACTTTACCTGGATAGAGCTGATAAGAGCCACTGTGATGCCATTTAACCAAATACTTCCAACCATTGACTGCAAACCACCCCTCTGAATCCATACCAAATTCAGCTGCAAACCCCCAAGAAGGGCTGAGCGAAGGTTCTTGCTACAAAACATGGCATTGTTCCTTTGGTAAGTCTTCCTGAAGAAGGTACACAATTGTAATTTCTTCAAAAACTCCAATCATTCAGTTTGTCAAAGTCATTTCTTGAATATCATTCTCTCAAGGAGGCAAAGCTAATAGAATACTTGACACAAAGCATTATAGAAGACGCCATAAATAATTTAAAGAGAAGACCTTTAGCCTGCTGTTGCTAAAGGAACTTGAATTATTTAGGTCACATAGCTACAGTAACTGCACACTAGGTGGTATAAATGCTAAAAGATCAACATCAAGCTGTTAGAGAAAATAAGGTACCATCAATTTCCCATGAATCAGAGTAGCATTGAGGGATCCATAAATAAAAAAAATCTTCAGTTTTAGTATATTATTTGGACATAGGTTTATAAAATTCATTTTCCCACCATATATATTTTAAACCACAATTTAATAAGAAACTAAAATTTTCAAACATTTTTTTGAAAATAATTATTTTCTGGTGAAAAGGAAAATAAAAACTTATAAGGCATAAAAACTGTTCATTTGCTTATGTATTGTGCAACCATGAAAAAATAATTTTATTTAAGGACTCGAAGCATAAATAATACATCTTTCTTTAGAAACACAAAGGATAATAATTTCATTCATTCAAACATTTATTAAGGGCCTACTGTGAGCACAGTATTAGGCTAGATACTTGGAATTAGCACACATGTTTCAAAAAGACAAGGTCTCTTGCTCTGATGGAGCTAATAGCCTAGAAGGGAGACAAGAAACATCTCTAATATACCATGCTACATATTCAATATATCTAGAGAGGCATAAAACTATCTGAGACTAATTGAAATGGAACACCAAACTACAAATCTGATTTGATTCTAAGATTCCTCAATGAGTCTGTGATCAGTCATGAGAAACTCACTTAATCTTCCATCTCTCTGTTTTCTCAGCTGTCCAACTGGCAATACTTGGCCTGAAAGATCCCTGGGATTTTGCAAGGGTAGCTTCTCTCAACAGTTATAAATTCTTAGGAGAATACTTTCAGAAAAATAGAGTGACTTGTAATTTTGTGACACTTGGATCACAAAATGATCTAAATATTTGCAATACACTTCTTATGAATACATAAATATTGCTTTACTTAAAAGATGAACAGAACAAAGCAGGCTCCAGCAAAAATAAACTGTTAGTATGGGAAGTGGTTTTTTGGGGTTCTGCAAGGACAGATGGTGAAAATTAAGTCATTTCCAAGTTATCAGGATAGATCTACAAATTCTCTGGCTATTTCAAATGAACATGGCTTTTTACTTCAGATATCTAGATTGTGTGTGTGTGTGTGTGTGTGTGTGTGTGCACGCGTGCGTACATGGAAAAGTCTCAAAAATAGATTTATGGGATAAAAAGAAAACCAATGAAATTAAGTCTCAGGAAAAAGCCTCTCCATGTTCTGCTTTGCTTAGAGACATACCATCTCTATTTGGATAACCAAGTACTGGGTTCTACCAGTGTTCTTGTCTTAGCTAGGCTATCAAATATATGACTTCAGGATAGTGACTGTATCTCAGGGATTCCGTTTCCTCAACTGTCAGACACTGGACTAGACGGTCCCTAAGGTCCTTTCCACTTCTAATTCAACAGTTCAGCAAGTCAAGGCACTCAGTGTTGGGGACGCAAAGCTAAAAACAATAGAAGCCTTCTCCTTAAGGAAATTACATTAAAGCAGGGCATGACATATACACGAAGAGGAACAGTGTGAAATCACACTGGACAGGTAGGCTGGAACCTGATTTTTGAACTCTAATGAATGGTCAATGTTGTAAGCACCAACATTCTAAGAACATTATGAAAGGTTCTCCCCACCCCTATCCCCTTATGTAGCTAACTCTTAAGAAAAACTGGCATTAGCTACACTATTTAATAATGATGATTATGATGATAGCTGGCTTTACAATATTTTCTTATTTAATTCTAGCAACAACCCTAGAAGGTAGGCACCATTATTATCCCCATTTTATAGATGAGGAAATTGAGGCTGAGAGAGGTCAAGTAAGTGGTTTGCATAGAATTGCACAACTAGTAAGTGTCTGAGACTGGAACTGAACTCAGGACATCCTAACTCCAGGTCCAGTACTCTATTCATGAGACCATTTAGCTATAAGGGTAAAAGCTGGCTCAAAGACAAAAAAATGGCTTAATAGGGCTGAGAGTTCTAATCTCAGCACTCCCCTTATGTGTCCTTGACATGGCTTCTTATGCTCCATGTCCCTCAATTTTCTCATGAGGACAGTGGAAAGATGTACTTGCCTCTAAAACTGACTCAGTACTATATAATTATCCATAGAGTACAGGCAAATATAGTATGTAGATAATTTGGCCATATCTCACATTTAGTTGTAAACCTTTCCCTCCCACCCCTTAATCCCTCTGCAGCTAATATTTTTCCCTCTAAAACGGGGAGAGGGAAAGAATGGAATGGGACATTTTTTCAAGTTCATCACTACTGACACAATGCTTAGAAAAACTCAATTGCCACCAATGGTAATTGATATATAAAAATATATATTATGTGCTTTTGTCATGGATAGGGGACTGAATTAAAGGTTAAGAGACAGCCTCTCAATTAACTTTCCCACTCCCCTATCCATCTCCTAAATTTAGTCAACTAAAAAATCTGATGCCTAGATGGCCTCAAGCTCCCCTGCTGATTTCTTACCTAGCCTTTAAAACCCAATACAAATTCCGCTTCCACTGGGAAGCCTTCCTATCCCCCTATCAATAATGACCTCCTCATGTGGCACTTATTTATAATTCTCTTATCATTTAACAAACATTTATTTAGCACATACAAGCACATACTGTGTATAGAGTACTTGGCACTAAAGAGGCACAGAGTTTAGATAGACAGACTTATCCCATATTAGCATGCATCATAGCTATCTATGTATATATTTTGTTGTTCTTTGTGTTTCATTTTCATTTTCGAAGAGGCAATGATATTACAGGGTGATGATGTGACTTGTGTGTGAATTCGATTAAGTGGGGCAGAGCTGCACAAAGTCATCAACCTTACTCTCTCTTCCAGAGTCACTGAAGTCCAGTGGCAACACAAAAGTCAGGACAACTGGCAATGGCCTATCTTTGACCCCGCTTCTCACAAGTATATCCTCACAGAAGATTTGCCACAACCCCTGACACTCATCATGCATCTTTCTATTGCCCTTTGAGTCACCTACTACTTTGGCTTTTCAGAGATCATAATGTTCCATGTTTGTGGTCACATGCATCATTGGGAAAATGGGTAACATTTCCATAAATATTCTGGAGGACAATGTGCAAAATTCCATATTTGCACAAGATAACTTGAGTTTTTCTGGGTAGCAAAATGTTAAACAGATAGAAGTAAACTACAAGAAGATATCCTGAAGCTAAGGGAGTGGGCAGAAACACAGCATCAGGACAGGTAAACGTTGGACAGGGCCTAGAACTGAAACAGAGTTTGAGGAGTTTGCCTTGCATTTGGACAACTGTGGGTGCTTTCAATAATCCCAAACAAAGAAACCATACAGCGTGTGATAAAGCTCTACTTGTAAGATGATGGTTTCTTTGCTACAAATTATAACCCAGGAAGTAGAATATGACCCAGGAAATGAACAACACATCTTATGCGAAGATAATAGGATCATAGCTCATAGGGACCTCTAACGGCAGCTGGTCCTTCTGCTCAAAAGGAGGCGCCAGAACACAGCAGGGTCATCAGAGTAGGTAAGAGTT
This sequence comes from Vombatus ursinus, assembly GCF_900497805.2. NCBI lineage: Eukaryota > Metazoa > Chordata > Mammalia > Diprotodontia > Vombatidae > Vombatus > Vombatus ursinus. The sequence goes on along the minus strand of NW_020954596.1, from coordinate 10,427,710 downwards.
TAATACGTATCTATTTGTTACACACAATAAACCTCACTAATTGTCTACTCATTTGGATTCAAAACTTGTTTTGTGAATAATGTCTTTTACAATTCATAACAATTCATGAAACTTTAAAAAAAATTGCATTCCCATTGATTACCTCTGCTACAGATTGTGATCTGAAGGTATCAGCTCAAAGAGCTGTTACAGCCAAAAAAAGGAAAAAGAAAAAGAAAAAGAAAAGAAAAAAGACCAACAAAATGGCCTGGAAAGAGAGCTAAGAATGGCATTCAAACCTTCTAAAACGAAGGTGCAACCAAACTTGGAATATTATGTGAAAATCTGTTTGCCAGTCCTCAAAGCAGCTAACAACACTCCAGTGACTCCCTATCACCTCTAGGAGCAAATATAACATCCTCTACTTGGCATTCAAAGCCTTTCATAATCTTCCAACCTTTCCAGTCTTCTCATACCTGTCACCCTCTCCCAGGTACTCTTCAATCCAGTGACACTGGTTTCCTTGCTGTTCCTTGAACAAGACACTTAATTTCCAGACTCCAGGCATTTTCACTGGCTGTCCCTCAAACACACAATGTTCTTCCTCCTCATTTCCATCTCCTGGCTACTACCCTGGCTTCCTTTAAGTTCTAGCTAAAATTCTACGTTCTATAGTAAACCTTTCCCAACGCCTCTTTAATTCTAGTGCCATCCCTCTATTGATTATTTCCAATTCATCCTGTATGTAGCTTGTTTGTAATATGTTTGTATGTTTGTAATATAGTTGTTTGCAGGTCCTTCCTGTTATATTTTAAGCTCCTTGAGGGAAGGTAGTACTTTCTTTTGCCTTTTTTGTATCCTTTTGTTATCACTGCTTAGCACAATGCCTGGCACATAGTAGGCACATAATATATGCTTATTGATTGACTACCTCAGCCCTCAGATCCTTGTACTAGTTACTACAAAAGAACATAAAAGTTTAAACGATGGTCATGGTTTCTCCCTTTGAGGAATTTATACTTTAATTTCCATGCTTAGAATTCCTTCCCTCCACATCTTTGTCTCCTGGATTCCTTCAAGTCTCAGCTAAAATCCCATCATCAGTAAGAAACTTTTTCCAATTCCTCTTAATGTTAGCACCCTCCCTCTATCAATTATTTCCAGTTTGTCCTGTCTGAATCTTCTTTGTGTGTAGTTGTTTGCATATTGTCTCCCCATTAGACTATCAGCTCCCTGAGGGCAAGGCTTGTCTTTGCCTTTCTTTGTGATCCCAGTGAGTGAGTGGCACATGTTAAGCACCAATAAATAATTACGGACTCATTGATTATGGACTAACTGGGGAAACAAATACACATAATGAGCACACAGCATTGCAGAGAACTGAAATACATAGGAAGTCCACAATAAGCAGTGATTCCAGACGATGCATGTTAGGGATTAATGGCATCAGAGAAGATCTGCAAAGTCTTCAGTGATGACATTTGAGAAGTATAAGAATTAAGGACATAAGTGCCTGTTAGATCTTTGATTTGGGAGGAGGGCGACAGGGTGAGCCTGAGGTCACTGTGAGAGGAATGCTCCTTTTCTCTATCATTTCTACTCCTTTTTCTCAAGTCTCACTCACAGATCATGCAGACTTTACCACCCATCATGTTCCGTAAGCTTGTCTTTGCTTTCGAACTACTTTGCTTAAGCCATATAAACACTGAAAGCTGGGTCTTTTCATTCATTTTTTTTCTTCAATGATCAACCACCTCTGGTTTCAAGTGAGGAAGAGTCAAGGGAAATATGAACTCATTCAAATTACTACCTGTTTTGAAACTTAAAATATAGCAAATAATTCTCTTTCTCTATTGTAAATCATGGTGGAAAATCATTAGCTTCAGCTGTCCTTGAACTCCTAATTTAAATGCAATTCCCCTACCTCCACACTGCTGTGGACAAGTACATGTTGCAAAAGATTCTTCCCGAGTGGTAGAAATTTTATAGGTGAAACTTATTACTAACTTTTAATAACCTAAATCAATGGTTAATTTTTATAGGATGTTCATTTTCCATCCACAGATCCCAAGCTGCTTCTTAACATTAATGAATTCCAATTTATGTAACTTTTATAATTCTTTTGGCTTTCTCCTGCCTTTCCAGTCCTCTTACACTTGGTCCCCTCCATGTACTCTAGGATCCAGTGACACCGGCCTCCTTGCTATTCCTCAAATACGACACCCCGTCTCCCAACACCAGGCATTTTCACTGGCTGCCTGCCGGACCCGGATGCTCTTCCTCCTCCCCTCCTCTGCCTCCTCACTTCCCTCTCCTCCTTTCAGATTCAGCTCAAATCTCACTTTCTGCAAGAGGCTTTAAATGGTTCTCTCTCATTTCCCCACTACTACAAATGCCTCTGAGATTACCTTCCATTTACATCATACATATCTTGTGTTTATATAGTTGTTTGAAAGCTGTCTCCCCTAAACAGAATGGGAGCACCCTGAGGGTTCAGAGTTCTCTATAAAGGTTTGGGGAGGTGTTTATTGCTCTAGCTCTATAATCAAAAAGAAGAGGCAAGTGGAGGGTGCTAAGAAGGTGCTAGGGTATCAAAATCAGATCAGTGACCATGATGATGAGATTTCAGGTGATGAGTTTATCCTGGGGGAAGCATGACCGCTCATGGAGTAGCTGATGTTGTTGACTGATTGACTGACTGACATGAGCTGTAATGTTGGGAATCACGTACTTAACTCTTTCCCATTTTATTTCACCCCATTTATTTTCTTCTACTGGTTCTTTGGTTCAAAGGTTAGCCTATTATAGATTATAAATGTTTACATTGAGATTCCTACATGCCCAAGAGTGTTTTACATTTGCATCATCATATGTGTATTTGTGGGAAACAACCAGATTGCGTTCAACCTTATGCATTGAAACTCGAGTCTCCATTCCATCCCTTGGCATGTGCGTGACTGTAGTCACATGAATCCATCTCTTTGTGGCTCTAACACATCACTCATCAAATAAAGATAATAATCCCTGCTCTACCAGCCCTCATAGGGTTCTTGTAAGAATTAAACAAGGTTTAATGGAAGTGAAAGAGCTTTGTAAACTGAATATCACTATATATGTACAAACTAAACTAGTTCTGGCCCCTACTTAGGCAGTCCACATTGCCTAATAGAACTCAGAAATGACTGAGTGAATGAAATGCATTTGTTAAGTGTTTATAAAGCACTGTGCTAAGTGCTAGAGAAACACAACACATATAAGGAAGTGGTGGCCAGGGAAGGGTATTTTGGTCTGGGATGTCATATGCATGATGAGTGGAGCCATAAGAGAGTTGACTGATGTAACCTTTCCAGAAGCAATGGTAATATTGATTTGAATATGGTTCTCAGAGCAAGAACTGAATAACAGGGAGAAGATACATGCAGTATTAGAATAGATGGCAAGAAAATGGGTAGGATAGGTAGGCAGATATATGTATCTATGTATCTATGTATGTAAGGATGGATGGATGGATGGATGCATGGAATATGAAATGTGGTTTTGTCTGATCTTAGGCACCCTAGAACAGCAGGTTGAGTTGGTGCTCTCTCAATCATTCATCAATCAGGAGAGCTCAGTCTCAGGGATGGAATTCCCAAACAGAGTGAATTAAGTACCCCCAGGACATGGTCTGTGGAGTTTTGGTGGCTTGGAGGATCAGGAGCAATGCAGATGGCATGATAATGGCTGGACAGGATGACAAACTTTCACTTAAGAGACTAAGACATTTCCCTGGTAGCTCCCCAAAATAGTTCTGTTGCTCTGCTATGGATCCAAGTTTTGTGGTCCCCAATAGTATAGAAAGTACTTCTATTGTCTAAGTTTGGGAAGAAAACTTGTGAGAGTATCAGGAAGAATAGGTCTGGGCTACAGAGACTCAGCAGTGATAGCTTACAATGACAAGTGATAAAAAGACCCACAAGAGGAACCATAGCTCAGGAGGGCCTGGGGATGATCAGAATACACACATACATACATACATATATGTAAACATACGTACACATATACATATATTGGAGTCATCTGTCCCCAATGAGATAATACACATAAAGTGTTTTATATTAGTAATCATTATATGCATAATGATAAATTTTGGCTTGATATTAAAAACAATTCTATAAATAGAACCAGAGAGTTTTCTAAGTTCCCTTACAATTCCACAATTCATTGTGGAGAAATAGCGTAATCTAGTTATTAAAGTTTAATTTTACTTTGTGATTTTAAAATAAATAATCATATTATTTTAGTGTATACCTTCCAGCCCTGTGTCAAGCTTGGACATGCAAACTCAAGCATTTATTAAGCACTTCTCATGAACAGCACACTGTGCTCTTCAGTCTCCTCTTATTGGATGTGTTCGAGTAGAACCTATCAGGAGCATTCCAAAGAAGATTCATGCATTAGTTGGGAGATTGAAATAAAACAGAAATTCTTTACCTGTTTTGTATCATGGATCCCTTTGTCAGTCTAGTGAAGCCTATGGACCCCTTCTCAGAATAACGTTTTTAAATAATTGAAAGAAATGCTAAATTTCAGTTAGAGATTAGTGAAAATAAAGTTACAATTCTTCCAGTTCAGGTTCAGAAGACCTCTGGAATCTATTCACGGACCCCTTGGGTGTCTGTGGACCCCAGGTTAAAGACAGATAGTCCTGATAGGTTCTACATGAACACATCCAATGAGAGGAAGCTTACTACCTTGTGAAGCAGCTCCTTCTATTTTTGAAGAACGATATTAATTCTAGAATGTTTTTTCTCAATATCAAGCCAACAGATGTATTTTTTAAAATGTTTAAGCTTAAGTTTAATCCTTCTTCCTCATGACAGCCCTTAAAATATTTGAAGGCAACTGTCATGGCCCTGGGGCAACTAGAAGGTACAGTGGATAGGGTGCCATCCCTGGAGTCAGCCAGACTCATCTTCCAGAGTTCAAATTTGGCCTCAGAAACTTAGTAGGTGTGTGAGTGACCTTGGGCAAGTCACTTTCCCTCATCTGTAAAATGAGTTGGAGATGGAAATGGCAAACTATTCCAGTACCTTTGCCAAGAAAATCCCAAATGGGATCACAAAGAGTCAGACGTGACTGAAAACAAACAACAACATCGTGGCCCCATTAAGACTGTGAAAGACAAATAAAATGATGTCCAGATCACTGAAAAGTCAGTAAAACCGTAAGAATCACATTGCCTGACTGATTCCTTTGGATTACAGTCACTCCATGAAGATACACACGATGACAGGAAATTAGTATATTTTATAAGTATCACGTACTCTAAATTAACATGCCAGCTGGGCTCTATTTGAAATAGTGAAATCTTATTACTCCTCAAAGAAAAGACAACTAAAGGCACTGCCCCAGAGTGAAGAGCAGGTTTGCTAAAGGGATGACTACTCATTCACAAATGAATTTCCTGTAGTTTCATAATCTCATTATCATATTTTAGAGGTATTACCTGATGAGTAAAGCCTCAATTAATACATGATAAGATTCTTACATTATTTACAAGATAGCACATCAGAAATTCCTAGGCAAATGCAAAGTCCACTGAAATATCTTGCTGTGGAATGCCTCAGAGGGTTTGTGGTGCTGGGGAGGGGTGACCCTATCAAGGGTCATACCAGCAGAGGGATGGGCTCAAGTTAGAAGGACATAGAGCTGAAGTGGGCCTTCAATTACAATTTACAGAAGCCGGAATGGAAGGCCAAAGAGGTGAAGCACCTTATCTAAGGTCACCCAGGTAATGAAGTAGCTCAGTCAGGATATGAACCCAGGGCATCTCACTTTAGATCCAGCCTTGTCACCAGTAGGCTGTACACTTTTACTCTACAATGCAAAGAATCTAATTAGGTGAAAGTGAATACAGATGAATATAAAATTTCCATCAAGTCCAACCAAGATGGTCCTTCTTGACCACTTGAGTCCACAAACGGAACATACATTTGTCAGCTGAGAACCAGACTAGCTAAATGGAAGAAAACATCACAAAAGCCAGCTAAAGAGTGATGGATTTTGATGAGCTAGATGTCCTTCAGAAAAAGCTGGAAAGGCTGACGTGAACTGATGCAAAGTGAAATGAGCAGAACCAGGAGAACACTGTACAAAGTAACAGCAATACTGTAAGATGATCAACTGTGAATGACTTAGCTATTCTCAGGAATGCAGATAGAAGCATACTTTTTTTGCTTTATTTTTCTTGGGTTTTTATTTTGGTCTGTGTTTTCTTTTACAACATGACTAATGTGGAAATACGTTTTGCATGACTGCACATGTATAACCTACATCAAATAGCTTACCTTCTCAATGAGTGGGGGAGGGAGGGAGGGAGAGAATTTGGAACTCAACTTTAAAAACAAATGTTGAAAATTGTTTTTTTACATGTAATTGGGGAAAAATAAAATATTAAATTTTTTAAAAAAAAGGAAAAAGTGATGGATTTTTTAACCATGGAAATTTTCAATGACCATTTATCAAGCTATCTAGGGGCTATTTTCTATGCCAGTGGAAGGAGTTCCTGGAGGGATGAAATCAGAGACCCTTTCAGAATTATAACTTTGATAATCACCACTGTATAATATAAATTAAGCTTAATTTTCAAACCATATTTGCTAATCTCTGCCAAGTGTTGGTGAATGGTCTGATAAAAGCTAGCATATTCCTAAGACTGGTGAGCTTGCTGTTACTGAAAGACTTCATGATAAATAATTATATAACACATGAAAAAATATTTTGCAAAACTTAAAATGCTAAATAAATGTTAGCTATTATTATTGGCTATTATTGATAGTGAGCTGCTTAACCTTATGAAGGTTACAGGCATTAGAAGTCTTCAAATATTTTAAAATGAAAATGTTAAAGCTCAACATATGGTATTGAAGAGAAAAAAAACTGAGTATATAATATTTCATTGATATTTATACTGGAATCCTAAGTGATAAGAACTATTATTATTAATACAGGAATGGATTTGCTTGGTCAGAAAATAAATAAATTGTTCACTAGTCACCAAAACTGTGTTGGGGGAGGGAATTTATGGAGTACTTACTATGTGTCAGTGCTTTACAAATATCTCATTTGATCCTCACAACAACCTTGGGGAGTAGGCACTATTATTATTCCCATTTTGCAATTGAGGAAACTGAGGCAAACTGCAGTTAAGTGACTGCTGGTTTACGTAGATATTAAGTATCTGCAGCTGGATTTGAACTCAGGTCTTCCTGACTCCAGGCTCAGTGCTCTATCCACTGTGCCACTTAGATGCCTTAAAAGTTTCTAGGTAGTTTAATATACTAAGATATTTGATATGCTAAGAGAACAACATGGAAGCACAAAGGATCTACTGTTTAGTTAATCAGACTAACTGCTGACTATACACAGACCCCAATTTGTCAATGGATCACCTAGTCTTTGAGAGCGCAGAAGGTATTTTTCACATAGGAATAATGTAATCATGGTGGTAAGTGCCAGTCTAGCCTACAAGATTTTATTCATAATAGTAACACTTCCTATTGAGATAGCATTTAAAGGTTTACAAAATATTTCCCTCACAACAATCCTCTTTAAAGATGAGGAAAAGAAGGCACACAAACATGAATGACCTCCCCAAGGTCATACAGCTGCTCATGTCATAGCAGGAATTGGAATCTCAGCTCTCCTCAATTCCAAGTCTAGTGCACTTTCCACCATACCATACAGCTTCATTTAATTCATAAAATATTTGGTACATGAAGATATCAATGTGGATGCACAGGGGATTCACCAACCAATTTACATTTATTTATTTATTTATTTGTTTGTTTGTTTGTTTGTTTGTTTGTTTGTTTGTTTGTTTGTTTTTGCAGAAGATGGAAGCAAGGGGGTACAAGGGTAAATTATGGCCTGAATCCATAAAGGTATAGCATCAGGAATGCTAAAGCAGGAATAATGAGACTGGCTAGAGGTGCCAGGAACAACAAAAATGGCAGTTTTTTTAAGCTATGTTGGGAGAAAAGAAGGCTCAAAGAAAGAATAAGACTAACCATTTCCTTTTTTCTACTGGATATTTAGCATTCCTGATGCTATGCCTTTATGGGTTAAATGATTAGATGAGGGAAATGCTATGAGTATGACTTACTTAGATTTCAGTGAAGGTTTTGATAAAGTACCTCATACTCTAGGTAGAGAGATGGGGACAAGAAGATAATCAGATGGATTCAAGAGTGGGTGGCCCAGCAAGATTCAAAGAATAGTTAGAAATGGTTCAATGTCAAGGTGGCAAGAGATCTCTGGTGCAGTACTTGGCATCCTGTACTGTTTGATATTTTTATCAATAGATGGAATAAAGGCATAAATGGTATGCTTGTCAAATCTGCAAATGGCACAAAGTTGGAAAGAAAGGCTTATATATAGCAAATGACAAAGTCAGGATCCAAAATGACCTCAACAAACTATAGCATTGGGCTAAATCATTTTTTCCATTTTATTTTTGAATTAAAAGCATTTACTTTCTCTTCCTTCCCACCCTCCTCAATTCAAAAGAAAACAAAAAGAAAACCAAATCCCTCAAAACAAATATGCAGTCAAGCAAAGTAAATGCCCACATTGTACATGTCCAGAAATGTATGCCTCATTCTACATCTGGAATCTATCAAGAATTGAGTGGCATAGATCAATATGTATCCTATGGACTCAAGGTTGGCATCATGGTAATCATAATGCATTTATCAGACATCTTAAGTGTTTCAAAGTTGTTCACTAAATCTAATAAGATGAAATTCAATAAGAAAACATGCAAAATATTGCATGTGGATACAAAAAAATCAATTTCACAAGTATTAGATGGGGGAGGTGTGGTTAGACAGCAGCTGTTATGAAAAGGATCAATGAGTCACAAACAATGTGAAACAGAAATCAAAAAAGCTAATGTGATCTTAGGCTATACTAAGAAGGGCATAGCTTCTGGACATAGGGGTGACAGTCCCACTGCACTTTGCCCTTATCAGACCTCATCTGGAGTCTTATGTTCACTTCTCAGTTCCACAGTTTAAAGGAAGACATAGATGAAGGAATTGTCAGCGCCATTTTAAGAGGGCAGCATGGTATGGGTCTTAAACTACAAGTTGCGACCCACAGTTTAAAAAGCGCTGAAGAGGCTGGGAGTGGAAAAAGTTTAAAAAGCCCTGGTAAAGGAGACAGAATGCTCAGTCATAAAGATTGAGTCATAAAGACATGGGTTCTCTTCCAACTCTAACCATATAAATATATTGACAGCTAGGTGGCACAGTGGATAAGAGCACTGGACTAAGAACTAAGTTCAGATCTGGTCTCAGATTCTTACTACTCTTCTATCTGCCTCAGTTTCCTCATCTATAAAATGGGAATAACAATAGTACCTACCTCTCAAGGTTGTTGTGAGGATAAAATGAGATAAGATTTATAAAGCACTTTGCAAACCCTAACAGCTAGCTATTATTATCACCATTACACAGTCTGAGGGCAACCAGGAAGATGAAGATTCTGAATCCATGACGAGAGGGTAAGTTGAAGGACCCTGGCAGGTTCGGCCCAGAGAAGAGCAGACTAAAGGTGAGCATAACTACCTTCAAGTGCTGAAGAGGTTATCGTTCAAAGGAGGGAGGAGACTTGTTTTGTCTAGCCCCAGAAGGCTTAACCAGGAATAATGGGTAGAAGTAACGTAAGGAGGCAAATTTAGACTCGATATCAAGAAAAACTCCCCAACCACTGGGGCTGTCCAAAGGTAGAATGGTCCACAACAACAGAAGGCTTCCCTCACAGGCTGGTCAACAGCTTGTTGGCAACTTACAGTGGAAACGTCTTTTGTGAATGGTTTGAACTACAGCCACTGAGGTCTGAACGCTCAAATTCTGGGATTCCATAATAATCGTACTCTGAATCATCGTCTATCTACCACAATGTTTCTTCATCAAGATGGGTCTGTAATTCTAATTTGGAATGCCAGGAATAGATTTCTTTTTGCTCCAAGAACTAAGCAGCAGGAATTGAGACAGTGTGGGCTGACCTTCTTCCTCTTCCCCCTACCCTCACTCATTCCCCCAGCCTTTTCTCTTCTCTGATGTCAAATCATTGGCCCTGGCTACCTTGGTATACGGTGAAGGGCTCAGGAGGATGAGGATCTGAAGGATGGGCCCCGGGGGAACGAATGATTGGGGTGGGGGGGCGGGGGAGAGGAAGTGACTCCTGGGTTAGAAAGAGAGAACAAGTGCTTTGGGCTCCGTGCAGTGGGAAAAGGAGATCTGGGGATGTGGGGAAAGGGCAAAAGCAATAATAGACAGGGTGTTTTGGGGTTTTTTTCCCCTTCACTTCTCTAGGCTTGTGAGGAGGGATGGGAGAAGTCAGAGACAGAGATTGTGGCAGGGGCTTTCCTTTCTCTCCTCTTCTCCTTGTTCCCCTTCCCCCATCACAGGCCAGACACAGCATCAGAGTGGGGTTTTCTGTCCCATTTTCTTTTGTCCTATTCCTTCTTTCGTCATTCCAAGAACTGGATAATAGAGGAAACTAGGTAAGGAAGGGGGAGAGTATTCTAGGAAGGAAAAAGACCTGGGGGAATTCCCCACCACAGAAGGGATAAAAGGGGAATTTCTGCTGCCTCCTGATCAGGGTATTGCCTTCTGTAGAAAACATGACATAAACTTAATGAAATGGTCTATAACTTGTGTCACTATCAGGGTGAGCAGAAATCTTTTTGAGATTAGCACATAAAAACAAAAGGTTCATATGATTCAGAGCAGGAGGAAAACTTAGAAATTACCTACAGCAGGGTCAGCTCGCTATGTGGAGAACCCCCTAATCCCTACCCTCCCTCCCTCCCCCATTTTTGTATGGCCTACAACTAAGAACAGTTCTGATATTTAAAACACAATAGAATTTTATTTTAAAATGTCAAGACCATTTTTACCTCTTGGATGATATAAAAACAGGCTGCAGACCTCCTGGCCCATACTTTGCTAACCCCCAATCTAGGCCAGAGGTGTCAAACATGAGACCCACAACAATCCTGAGTGCAGTCCGAAACAGATTAAAATGCAATTCAAAAATGTTTAACATAATAAATTTAAGTAACAATAAAATGTAGATAATATTAATATATGGTTTTCTAACTCAACATGTGGTCTGCAGGGATCCTTACGTACGGTTCAGTGACCCCTGGTTCTTTTTGAGTTTGATGCCAATGATCTAGGCCAACTCCTTCATTTTGCAATTGAGGAAACTGAGGCCCAAAGAGACTGAGACTTTCTCAAGGCCATACAGGTAGCAAGTAGCAAAGCAAGGACTGGAAGTGACATTCTCTGACTCCAAATCCAGTGCTCTTTCCACTATGTCATGCTTATATGCATGACTATATGTTAATTAAACTTAATAATACATTTTGCAAACGTATTATTTATATACATTGGAAAATTATGCCAATTCTCAAATTTATTCACTTAAATTATTGTTTTCTATAACAAAAGATGACATGAGATAGCAGAAGAACAGAAGTAGCAAACATGAATAACTGAATCCCAAAATATATTTGGTGGCATTACTAATTTTTTTTAACCAATAAAAAGTTTCTCTCGTTGCCAAATTAACTGGGTGAATGATACACTTATCAATATACCAAAAAAAAAAAAAAAAAAAGGACAGGTAATGCAATGCCTTATATTAAAACAACAAATACCAAACATATAAATGGTTTAGGACCTCAGCTAGCAATTTCTGCTTTAGAATAAATAAACTGTATAATTCAACATCCAATTCTCCCCTGCATACTGCCTCTCCAACTTGCTCAGGCAGAAATGACATAAGTCACTGATGATACATATTCCATCAAAGTCATTACACCTAGCCTCTATTCCTTTAACATGAATAATTTTCAGTACTAATAGCGAGGACAGAAAAGTCGTGAGGAAAAAAGAAGAAGCAAGTAAAAAACTAAACAATGAGTACACTAAATTTCTTTTTCACTTTGAGTAAAAAGAGAGGAAGCTCATTCTCTAGCCTCAGCTCTTGAATCTAACTTCATGACCTATACTTATTTATGACCTACATACTACATGTTACAGGACCACAAAGTGCTGGTGCCTTTTAGTGAATGAAAGCATATAATTCAACTACTGAAATAGACTAGTGAATTCATAAAAGTACATTCAAAACTACTCATAATGTCAAGTGAGGAAGAAAGTAGACAAGAAAATTCTTAGAATAAAAAAAAACACAACTACAAATCACTCCCCCAAAATTACTAAACTATATTCTAATGTTGATATTAAATAAAAGTTGTATCACAGAGCTATTAAATGGAAAGACAGAAGAGTTCTATTTATTTCCTGTTTTATACCAGTTCTATTAAAGGGCTTCCACATAAAGACTTTGCAAAGAAAAAGAGATGAAAAGTTGAATTTATTTAGGTTTGAGATTTATCAAAATAACAATTTCTCCACCACATCTTTTCTTAGTAAAGGAATAAAGAAAACAACTTAAAGTGTCATCTGCATGTCCACAACTTCCTTGATCTATTGGGAGTTTGGCAGTACTACTTGCTAGTTTAAAAGCTGGCTACACAGCAAAAGAAGCGTCAAAGCTTGTTTTAACTTGTGAGACATGAGCATGTGTTGATACGAAATACTGCTGCAAAAGCAAATCTTATAGACACAAACTACTACAGAAATGATCACATGAACATTCAAGTTCTATACCTTTTCTCTGCAAGAAACAGCTTTGAAAATTCTAGAACCTACTTATAAAAAATGTGAAGCTCTTCAGTTTTTGAGAAAAAAACAACAACAAAGAGTGAAGAATGCATGACAGTTAAAATAATCCTTCTAACTGGCCAATATACTTTTCACAACTAATGTACTTCACTGCAAAAGAATAAAATTATATTTAAGAAATTGTGACTTACCACCATCGGATACAGTTGCAGACTGAAAGGAAAAAAAGAGAGACATGAGTTAATTAAGCCTCATGACCAAATGTGGAAGAAAATTAGTCCATTTAAGTAACAAAAACTGGAAGTTTCTGATTAGACTTGAAAGCTCAGAAGAGAAAATACTTTAGTGCAGGTGTCAGAGCAAAGACAGACTTACAACTAAATGAGTCAAGTAGCTTTCTCACAGCTGTTCCTCCTCCCTCCTGAGCTCCTCCCAAACTGGTAATGCCTTGAGCTTTACAATCATGATGATTTTCATTTTAGAAAACACACCCTGCCAACTTTGACATCATGGTTTTAGCAATATTCTTGTTTAAAAAAGAAAGAAAGAAGGAAGGAAAGAAGGAACACAGGAAGAAAGAGAAAGAAAAGAAACAAAGAAAGGAAAAAAAAGAAAGAAAGAAAAGTGAATGTCACAGTTATGGAACATAAAAGAGAAGCTGAGTGATGTAGTAGAAAAACACTGGAGATGACGTTCAAAGGCCTGGGTGCAGGACACCTAACTAGATAATCAGTAATCACAAACAAGGAAACTGACTTTTTTTATCTCTGTAATGAGGATAATACTGCACTAAACCAATCTCTTTCATAGGATCATCCAGAGAAAAAAAGCACTATGTCAAATAAAGTGTTATATAAATATGAGCTATTGGAAGTCTTTTAAGGGGGATGGAGCCAAGATGGCACAGTAAAAGCAGTGATCTGTTTGAGCTCTCCCCCAGACCCCTCCAAATACCTATAAAAAATGGCTCTAAACAAATTCTAAAGCAGTAGAACCCACAAAAAGACAAAGTGAAACAAATTTCCAACCCAATACAACCTGGATAGTTGATCAGAAAGGTATATCGCACCGGGCAGGGAGAAGAGCATGGTTCGGCGTGGGCGCGCAGGCCACAGCAAACCTGGAGCAAGCCTCAGAGGACTGAATCACAAGGCAGATATGGCTGTTTCCAGACTTCTCAACCCATGAACGCTAAAGACAACTTGGAAGGTCAGTGGGAAAAGTCTGTTTCTGCAGTGAGAGAGAAGCGTGGGGTCCCAGCCCCATTCCCCAAGCTCAGCCTGCCTCCTGAGCTTCCAGCCCACAGACTAAGGGGGAATCAAGTGGCTGATCAGAAGGGGATTGCAGGGATCTCTCTGCTGGTGCAGGATTTCCTGACTTTGCCCGGTGCTTGGATCTGGGTCACAGTTCTGGGTGGCAGTCCTGGGGGGAGGAGGAGCCCTGGCATGATGGAGCTTGTAGTGGCTGTGGAGAAGAAATCCTCCTCACAGTTCCAAGACAGAAAAGAGTGCTTGTGGTCACTCATAGATCAGAGCACAGGACGGGAAAGAAACAAACACCTCGCCCCTTATCATACCACCTTGGAAGAACTGAAAATTTACAGGTCCCTAGAAGTATCTCTGAAAACAGTTGCACAAAACCCCTGAGGCTTGGGACAGCACATTCTCCACACTGGAAACAGACCCCTACCTTAACAAAGAGTTTATAACTCAAGTAATTGGCCAGATCATTAGCAAACAGCGCAAAAAGAGTCAGACTATATCATCTTACTTTGGTGACAAAGAAGATCAAAATATACAACCAGAAGAAGACAACAAAGCCAAAGCTCCTAGAAAAATACGAATTGGTCCCAGGCCTTGGAAGAGCTCAAAAAGGATTTTGAGAAGCAAGTAAGAGAAATAGAGGAAAAACTGAGAGTGATGCTAAAGGAGAACCAAAAAAATACTGAAGAAAATAACACCTTAAAAAATAGCCTCACCCAAATGGCAAAAGAGGTCCAAAAGGCCAATAAGGAGAAGAATGCCCTAAAAAGCAAAATTGGCCAAATGGAAAAGAAGTCCAAAAGCTTATTGAAGAAAACACTTCCTTAAAAATTAAAATGGAGAAATTGGAAGCTAGTAACTATTTGAGAAATCAAGGCACTGTAAAACTAATCCAAAAGAATGAAAAAATAGAAGAGAATGGGAGATATCTCATTGGAAAAACAACTGACCTGGAAAATAGATCCAGGAGAGAGAACTTAAAAATTATTGGACTATCTGAAAGCCATGATCAAAAAAAGAGCCTAGACATCATCTTTCAAAAAATTATCAAGGAAATCTGCCCTGATATTTTAGAACCAGAGGGCAAAATAGAAATGGAAAGAATCTACCGATCACCTCCTGAGATTCCCAAAGGAAAACTCCTAGGAATATTGTAGCCAAATTCCAGAATTCCCAGGTCAAGCAGAAAGTATTCGAGGAAGCCAGAAAGAAACAATTCAAGTATTGTGGAAATACAATCAGGGTAACACAAGACTTAGCAGCTTCTACATTAAGGGAGGGCATGTAGTATGATATTCCAGAGGGCAAAGGATTACAACCAAGAATCACCTACCCAGCAAAACTGAGTATAATCCTTCAGGGGAAAAATTGGTCATTCAATGAAATAGGGGACTTTCAAGCATTCCTGAGGTAAAGACCAGAGCTGAACATAAAATTTGACTTTCAAACATAAGACTCAAGTGAAACACGGAAGAGGTAAACAGGAAAGAGAAATCATAAGAGACTTATTAAGGTTGAACTGTTTACATTCTTATATGGAAAGATGATATTTGTAACTCCTGAGTCCTTTGTCAGTATTAGGGTAGTGGGAGGGAAAAAATTCTATGTATGTATAGATAGATAGATAGCAGGCACAGGGTGAGTTGAAGGTAAAGGGATGATATCTGGAAAACAAAATTAAGGGGTGAGAGAGGATTATACTGGGAGAAGGAGAAAGGGAGAAGTAAAATGGGATAAATTATCTCTCACATGAAACAGACAAGAAAAGACTTTTACAGTGAAGGGGACATGGTGGAAGGTGAGAGGGAATGAGTGAATCTTATTCTCATAGGATTTGGCTTAAAGAGGGAATAACATACACAATGGGGAATGGAAATCTATCTTACCCTACAGGAAAATAAGGGGGGAAGGAACAAGAAAGTAGGGGGTTGATAGAGGGGAGGGGAGATTGCAGGAGAGGATAATCAGAAGCAAACACTTCTGAGGAGGGATAGGGTCAAAAGAGAGAATAGAATAAATGGAGGGTAGGATAGGATGAAGGGAAATATACTTAGTTTTTCACAACATGACTACTATGGAAGTTTTTTACATGACCACACATCTATAACCTGTATAGAGATGCTTGCCTTTTCAATGAGGGTGGGTGGGGAGGGAGAAAGGGAGAAAATTTGTAACCCAAAGTTTTAAAAACACATGTTAAAAATAAAAAAAAAAGTCCTTTAAGTTGTGTCACTAATTTACATTGGCCCCAAATGATGCAATAGAATTTTTAAGCGGCTCCATGCTCTAAATGACACTTAACCTAAGTGCTATCCAGGACTAAGCACTCTAAAAAGCACACAAAAGAAATACCATAAAAGTATGGCCACTACTCTTAAGGAGTTTACAATCTAGTTCAACGTGAATATGAGTCTTTAAACAAAACTTACAAAGCAAGAGGTAAAATGATATGATGAAGGGTATCAGTAACAAAGGAAGTGGGCCAGTCATGTATCAAGAGTGAAGGCTAACAGGTGCTACATTGGTACCCAGAGCAAAGACTCCATTGGCTAGATTCTCTATGAAGGATTTATAGAAGGAAGTGGGCAAGAATCCCACATGATAAGAAAGCATTGATGGGTTTTTATTGATTGCGGAGGAAGTACCCATGCAGATATTCCAAATATGAGTATATAAAATAATTCAATTCAATAAACACTTATTAGGCGCCTATTGTATACTAATAATTGGGCTAAGTAGTGGGGTAGAGAAAAGGTTTAGGTGACACAGTATCTCTCCTTTCCAAGAGTTTATAATTTAGTAGGGAAATAAGAAAGGACCTAAGAGGTCATCTAATCCAACATCTTATTTTAGAGATAAGGAAACTGAGGCCCAAAGAAGTTGTTACTTGCACAGTCACACAGGTAGTAAAGATGTTAGGTACAGAAAAAAAATAATCATACAAAATAACATGCAGTTATGTCAGAGAGGTACAAGCAAAGCTCTATGTGAGGGGGACAGGGAGGGTGGTCATTACTGACTGGTGAAGGTTTGCTGAAGGAAGGTTATATTTGAATCATACTTTAAAAGATTTCTTAAGAATTCAATAGGTTGGGGAGGATCAAAAAGCATCCTAAGGCATAGTAACAACATAAATCACTGAACAAGGAGGCAGGAGAATTCGGAGTACATATGGGAGATGGAGAGTAAATACAGTTTGGCAAGAGCAGAGAGTGTGTGGAGTGAAATAATATAAGGCTGGAAAGGCAAGTGGCTGAATGAAAAAGTTCTAGTCAAACCTCGGTCTTTCCTCTATTACTTCAGAAACCATAAGAAACATAGCAAAATTAAGTTTAAAAAATCAAAATAACAGAAATTCCTGTAAAGTAATCCCAAAACCCCAGGTAGAACTGCATAAGACTTTGCAAATAGCTACAACAAAAGCAAGAAAAACTGGAATGATACAAAGTAAAAAAAAAAGGGGCTTATACCTAAAAATAATTTAGCCTACAAAGTTAAGCACATTCATACAGAAGAAACTGAATTTTTAACAGATTTGATGACTTCCAAGCATGCCTACTGAAAAAATAAGAGCTGATCAGAATTTCTGAAGGGCAAATATTGCAAACTAAAGACACTTAAGAAAAGTAAAAGAAAAGTTTGAACAATTAAAAAGGGCCAAGTGATAATCAAGTGCTTTTATATACTGAAAGAGTGGTGACACCATTTATTGTTACTTCAGAAACATACCACCTCCAAGGATAAATGAAGGAATAAAGAGAAACAAATGATGGTCTCTGGTGCTCAAAACAAAAGAGGAGAAAGGAGGAAGAAGAAAAAAACAAAGAAATGCTTTAGGGAAAGATAAAGGGAAAAGGGGAAAGAAATTGCAATTTCTCCTCACTGGACCAAGGCTGAATGTGAATAAGAGCAAAAGGGAGATCCAGACAATTAGTCTATGAAAATCTAAGGAAAAGAGCACTTTCAGTTGAGGAACCAGGATCATCTTCATGGAAGAGGTAGAATGAGTGACAGGCCTTCAAGATGAGGGTTCTAACATATGGAAGAATGAAGTCAGTACACTGAAGGCATTGAGGGCTGCTTCTAAGAATTCACAGATGCAGGAGAGTACAAAGGAGAAGAACAACTACTCAGCTTGCCAAGTACACAAGGAGATTAATGTAAAATAAGTGTGATGAGGGGAATGACCAATAAGAACCCGATTCTTAGAATTTTCACAATATTTTCTGCTGGGGAGCCTGCTTCCAGAAATACCTACTATAGGGGCCCTTTCCCTTCACACTTCAGAGCACACTTACGTAGTCTCTGGCTTTCCTATTGTTTTACCCCATGGTGAAGAAAAGGTTTTTCCGCTTTTCACTGGCTGTTGAGTTTTAGTTAAATGTACATACAAAAAGCTCCAAATCACAAACTTTCCTTCTCTTCTCTGATGTTGTAAAAAAAAAAAAAAAAAAAGAACTGCTATTGGCCTCCAGCTGGGGAGACACATAAGTTTCTCTCTCATCTTGCCACCCTACGGTCATGAACATGTTAACCACTGTTTCTTTTGTTTCTTGGTGTTTATTCTTTCCTAATCTTAGGTGAATAAGCATCAGAGACAGAGTGGATCTCGTGAACTTTGAAAGACCAGAAGCATCAAGTCTGAGTCCAGATTGAAACATATTTTTATTTCCTTTCCTTATTTTCTTTGATTTTTTTTTCTGGGAGGGAGGACATGGCTAATGTAGAAATGACTTGCATAATTTGCTATGCACTATAGGTATGATTTTTGCTTTCTCAATGGGTGGGGGAGGGGTTTTGCAAGGGAGACAACTTGGAACTTAAAATTTTTTAAAATAATAATTTTTTTAAAATGACTATCATATGTTCCCTCAACAACTGGAGCTGCAGCAGTAGGAGGACTTGAGTCCAGTAAGGAGCCAGCCCGAAACACCAACCTTCTTGACCCAACTCAGCAGTAAATCAACCTGGCACCTGTGACACTATGGCCCGCAAGCAAGAAAGCAACTTACCCATCATCAATACCACATCTATAAGCGAACTTAATAGGTACAACACAAAGGAAGAGAAGGATTCTTAGAGCCAGGAATGTTTTATAGCAACCACTTTAAGTGTGAGCCCACCCTCACGAGAGCCTGAACGGCTGTGTAGAAGGCAGAATGCAATCCTGGTTAGGGGAGATTTTGTACATCAGTCTGCCCTATACTTCTCAGTGAATAGCTCTTGGTAAAATCTAATTAGTGTTAATTGGTTAAGTGATCTGGGGAAATAACTGATTAAGTTATTAACTTAATAATTCTTGGAGGGCAGAAACTAGGCTTAGACCAATATGTTATATCACATTCCACAGTACATTCTAAGTGGACATGTGACCTTAGTAAAAGAAGAACAGCAAATCATAAACCTCTCATAACTACAGGTAAGAGATGGACTCTTAACTAAACAAAAGACAGAGGCAATTACAAAAGATAAAACAGATAACTTCAATTACGCAAAACTTAAAAGTTCCTGCACAGACAAAATTAATGTACCTAGAATAAGAAGGGAAGCATTTGAATGGGGAAAAAAATCTTTGTATTAGTTTTCCCTAATAAGTGCTTAGTATCCAAAATACATAAAAATAAATATATGTAAAACTAATAGCCGTTCCTTAATAGATAAGTCCTCAAAGGATATAAAAAACTAGTTCTCAAAAGAATTGAAAAGTATTCACAACCACATCAAAGAATGCTGTTGTTCAGTCATTTTAGTCATGTTTATTTGTGAACCTATTTGTGAACCCATTTGGGGCAAAGAGACTGGGATGGTTTGCCATTTCCTTCTCCAGCTCATGTGACAGATGAGGAAACTGAGATAAATAGGGTTAAGTGACTTGCCCAGGTCACACAGCTAATAAGCATCTGAGGTCAGATTTGAACTCACAAATGAGTCTTCCTGATTGCAGGCTCAGCACTCTATCCACTGGACGACCTAGCTGCCCACAAGAGAATGTACCAAATCACTAATAAGAAGGGAAATGTAAATCAAAACAACCCTTGGTTTCATTTCACACCTTAAAAATTAGAAAAGATGACAAAAAATGACCATAATCAATGTTGGAGAGGTTGTAGAATGACAGGGACACTACTACATTGTTGATGAAATAAAATGTCCACATGCTTTGAAGCAGACACTCCGTTACTGGCTTATATCCTAAGGAAGTTATCAATAAGAAGAAAGTCCCCATACACATAAAAATACTTATAGCAGCACTTTTTGTGATACCAAAGAATTGGAAACAAAATGTAGATGCCTCTCTATTGGAAAAATGGCTAAATAAACTGTAGCTCATGAATATAATGGAATATTACTGTACTGTAAGAAATGATGTACATGATAGATGCAGAGAAGCATGGAAAAACCTACATGAACTGATACAGAATGAAGTAAACAGCTAAGAAATCAGTACACACAGTAACTACAATGTATACAGAAAGAACACACAAAAAAGTAAAAGGAATGTAACAAAATTTAAAGGATGGAGTACAACTTGAATGCAGAGAAATGAGAAGACATCCTCAACCTACCCCTTTGTGGAGGTGGGAAATCCCTAGGTGTTACACATTGCACATGTTTTCAGACTTTTTCAATATATTGATCAATTGTACTAATTTTTTCTCCTTTTTTCTTTTTTGTCTTTAAGAAATACTATTTGTTATATGGGACTGCTCTTCGGGAGAAGAGGGAGGGATAACTGGGGGAAACTACAATGATGTAAAAAAAAAGACATCAATAAAAACTTATTTAAGTCTTTAAAAATTATAGAGAGACACTTGGGAAGTTAGCCTCAGAACCCTAGAGGGGAACAGTAGCTAACAGAGCTCTACAGAATGAGTCTATTACACTGAGTACAAATTGGAAGAGTGAGCCCAGAGCTTGTGCTACATAATTATGCAAAGGAGACTCTTTTGATGTCAAGATAAGAAATAGGAATTTGTCCAATAGGCAACAGGGTGTCACTGAAGAGTTTTTAATACAGGAGTAACATGGTTAGGAAGATTACTTTGGCATTTACGTGAAGGTTAGACTACAGAAGGGCAAGATAGGAGGCATGAAGACCACTAAGAAAGACCAAAAGACCAAACAGGGTAATGAAGGCCTGAAGCAGAATGAAGATATGACTGAAAGAAAGCCAAGTAAATAAATAACTAGAGTTATTAAAGATAATTCAAGAAACCATGCAATTAGATAACAGAGAAGGGTCTAAGTCCAGGTTTGCTAGGGAAGCAAGTGAAACCAGAAGGATGAAAGACTAAAAGATCAGGGAAAGATTCATAGAATCCAAGAATTTCAGAATCTGAGTGAACCTCAGATGGCAACCCATACTTCACCAGGAATCCCCTTTATGACATCACCAATAAGTGTCATCAGCCTCTGCTTGAGGACTTACAAATCTGAAGACTGAAGTCATAACAAAGAGAAAAAAACAGGCTCAGTAGGAATGAGGGAACAGAACTGGAAAGAAAAGAAACTAAGGTCAGAGAGAACTTCAAATAACAGCATATCCTTTGACAGGCAGAATCTAGCTTTGAGCCAGATTAACAGTTTACAATGCAAAGGTGTTGTCCAACCTGCTATATGAGTGTGAAATCTAAGCAAGCTTTTATTAGCTTCTGAATTAACGTCACCTGTAAGACCTATATGCTACTTCTCTTAAAGCAGGGCAAGTCTCCAGTGAATGGATTTTGGAAGGCTATCAATTCCACATCAAAGCTGCGTTTATGGTAATTCATCCATTGGCCTCTCAGCCTAAGACTCTCCACCCAGCAGCCAAACTGATCTTCCTAAAGTGGAGGTCTAACCATATCACCCCCTATTCAATAAACTCCAATGACTCCCTATTACCTCCAGAATCAAATATAAAATCCTGTGTTTGGCATTTAAACCCCTTCACAACCTGCCCCCTCCCTATCTTTCCAATCTTTTTACAACTTTACTCCCTCCATACCCTCTATGATCCAGCTACATTAGTCTACTCACTGTTCATCCAATGCTCCATCTTCCATCTTTTTGCCTTTACACTTGCTGTACTCTTATGCCTAGAATGTTCTCCTTTTGTATTCCTAGATTCTCTGGCTTTCTTCAAAACTGAGCTCAAATCCAACCTTCTACAAAAGGCCTTTCCCAGTCACTCCTCTGTTACTGCCCTCCCTCTGATATTAACTTCCAACTACTCTCTCTCTCTCTCTTATATATATATATATATCTCAGTATTTATGTATTACCTCCTCCACCCCCCATTAGAATGTGAGTACCTTAACGACTGGAACGATGTTTTATAATAAAATAATAATAACAATAACAATCACTTCATAAATTCTTGTTGACTTACTGACACTACAAGTATCTACAATATCAAAGCAATTAATAAATGGAAAACAAAAACAAAAAGACAATATATTAAAAATATAGACATATAAGGATATTCACAATAAAAGCTTTAAATATCTATATCAATAACTAGGAATATCTCCAAGAATATTTTTATCTCTTATTGGGAATAAGATTGGTTCAGTCCATGACTGTAACTTTAATTATTATTAGGTCCTCCAAATATGCTGGAACCTCTATGGAAAATACATAATTGAAAAAAAACAGAAAAATATAATAATTCTTGGGAAAGATGACAAAATAAGAGATTAGCTAATGTTGGAAGGACTATGAAAAGATAGGCACACTAATATAGTTAGTGATACTGTGAGCTGATCCAACCATTCTGGAAATAAATTTTGGGTTATGCTAAGAAAGTAAGTAAAATATCCATACCCTTTGACCTAGAGATACCACTTCTAGACATATGCACCAAGGAAGTCAAACACAGAGGGGGGGGAAAGGTTCAATGTACACCAAAATATTTATAGTAGCACTTTGTGTAATAACAAAGTGCTGGAAACAAAGTAGATGCCCACTAAGCATGGAATGGCTGAACAAACTGGGATACATAAATGAAACAAAATATTACTGCATCATAAAAATAATTGGCTAATACTATACAGGGACACATGAGAAGATTTATATGAACTGATGCAAGGTGAAGTAAGCAGAATGAGAATAACATACAAAATGACTACAACAATGTAAAAGTAAGCAACAATAAAAATTTTAAATGAACACTTTGTAATTATAACGACCAAACTTTGCCTAAGAGAAAAAATGAGAAATGTACCTTGTCCTGTTCTTTGGAAAGGTGGGGACTGTAGTATGGAACATTGTATATACTGTTAAACTTGGATGATTTGTTGAACTTTCTTCTTTCTTTTTTTTATTTTTGTTGCATGAGACAGATCACTGAGTAGGAGAGTGAGAGGAATACACTTGGAAATGAAGTTGATATCAAAATAAATGCTGTGTTACACACACATACACAAAGAGATGTATATATATTATATACATAGAATAAACATGCGTATGTGAGATGTAGATATAGATGAGGTATAATTGCATTAGACTATAAGCTCCTTGAGATCAGGACTGGGAAGTAGCAATCATTTTATTCTGTGGCTAGTACAATGTTTAGCACATAGTGTGTGCTTAATAAATTTTTGCTAAATTACCCTCCTGCCCTCAAAACCTCTACATCCTAAAAAGTAATAGCCTGATTCAAAAAAGACTTCTGATTATAAAAATCTAGACAGATATTCTCCATCAGAAGGTAATATGTGTAGGCAGTGGGCATAGAACCAACAATTATGTTTAAATCTTTTCAAACATATCTCTATGGTAAATAATATTTTCAGAATTCCCAGTTTCCCTTTCACCATACTTGGTTTTATCTATGTTTACTACTTCTTATAAAAATCAAAGGGAACCGCTAAAAGAAAATGCAAATTAGATTTTTTTGTGCTGAAAATTTTACCAAGTAGTCTTACCCTTTCTCCATTATAGGAATGATGATAAAGGATGTTCAAATGCCTATAGAATATGTACCTTCACCTGGATTTGAAACTAACACTTAAACCTAATCTGTAAGGTAGGATACTAGCTGCTACGTGTACAAAGATGAAACAAATAACAGTCCCTGGCATCAAAGAGCTATTGTCTATAGTTCATATAGTAAAGGAGTTACATGAGTCTCAAAGGCTTTCTTAAATGACTTGCCCATTGTCACACAGTTAGTGTCAGACCCCGGGCATTTAAACCCAGATCTTTCTGAATCTGATCCCAGAACTTGATTCACTCTACAACACTACCTAGTATTCATGATAAAAAGCAGAGTATGATAAGCGCTCCATGCTCATTTGAGGAGGATCACAGAATGCTTCCCAGGAGAAGGTGCCCCGAAAGGGTTAGCTGCCTCTTCTTTCACATTCTCCTGCTCTTCTTTGCAGAATATTATATCAAGAAAAGTACACCTGCTTGAAGATCTGCTGAGAAAGGGAACGCGCCAACGTTAGAAAATTTTCTGCCTACTGCAAACCAAACATGGTATCTCTGCAACTCAGGATCACAGATTTAGAGATGGAAAGAACCTAGTCCAAACCCTTCATTTTACAGATGAAGAAACTGAGACCTAAGGAGGGCAAATGACCTACCCAAGGCCACACAGAGACTTCCAAAAGTGGAATTTGAACCTAGATCCTGTGACTCAAGAGTCAGTGAACTTTCTACTGAGCCACTGCTCCTGGTTCAGCAGTCTGAGACCAAAGAAAACAAGTTTAATCCCTCTTCTACGTGACAGTACTTAAAGATAACTATCAACTCCACCCTGCTCACCCTCCTCTTCCCCTTATAGCAAGCAGCATAGCATACTCAGTAATGTTTAGGAGAGGCAGTCCAGAAATACAGCAGCGGCCCCAAAAAAAAAAAGTCAGTCTGGAATTTTTTTTTTTAATTTCCATGGATAACCCACACATAGAAAACAGGAAAACTGACTACAGAATAGGATTCTTTTTAATATTACTCTGTATCAAGTGTTAAAAATGAAATTAGGTATTACAAATAAACATGGCACAATTTGACAACTATAAATTAGAGACAATGCTTACAAATGAAAACCTAAAATTCTCTGTGCTTAATCTGGTATATAGCACAATTTGTATTAATAACTTATTTTCATTTGTCTTGCTTCTTGGAGTTTTCCCAAATTCTCATGTCTACATTTTGTACTTATATAGAGGGGCCAGTCACAAACACAGAATTGCCAGTGAAAAATCTTCCCAGGAAAGAGTATATTTTCTTGCTTACAATTTAAATTCCTCGCACTGGAAAACTACCAAATTAAGCAGATCAAAATTCCAAGGCAAGGTCTCATAGTTGGAATATACACTGTTTTCAATATATCTGTGTTACAAAGAAATGTAATATCTTATTTCTATATACATAGTAGGTAAGATTTAGACAATCAACTTTCCCCCCAAAGGATTCAGCTTTTTAAACTTGATAGTTCAGCTGAAACTTGTCTAGATTTGCCCATGGCAGTAAGCTGCAAGACTAGATTAAACAAGTCCTATGAAGATTTTATTTTAAAATAAATATTTATAAAAGTTTTAAGTGTTTTATATGAATACAAACTTATGGAATAAAAACAATCTCCACTGAGGCTGATTTTGAAAAAGTATTAGATTAGAACTTAATGTTTTAAAATGTAGCATATCAATTAATATAAAGCATATT
Source organism: Vombatus ursinus (assembly GCF_900497805.2). NCBI lineage: Eukaryota > Metazoa > Chordata > Mammalia > Diprotodontia > Vombatidae > Vombatus > Vombatus ursinus. The sequence goes on along the minus strand of NW_020954596.1, from coordinate 10,402,071 downwards.
TACACACCTTTTTATCTCAAGGTACTGATAAGAATAATACAGTTGTACAGAACTTAGGCATTAACAAAATACTTTGACATGCATTTTCTCATTGGACAAAATGGATGCTCCCAGAGGCTTCTCAAACTTATGTCTAAAGAACTTATTGGCTTTCATCCTCTATTAACCTACCCCATCTTCTGAACTTTCTTATTCCCACCCTCCTTCTAGCTGCCCAGGGTTCATAATGTTAAGGTTATCTTCAACTACTCCCACGATGGGTCAATTGCCAAATCTTGTCATTTCCACATCCACAACATGTCTTGCGTGTGTCCTTTTCTCTCTATTGACATGGCCACTACCCTAGTTCAGGCTCTCATCACCTTTTGCCTGTTGCAAGAGGGGACGATTGCAAAAGCCTCCTAATTTCTCTTTCTGCCTCAAGTCTCTCTCTACTCCAACTCATCCTCCACAGAGCTACTAAAATGATTTTCTCAAAGTGTAGGTCTGACCATGCTACCTCCTCCTCCACACCACCCAGTCACCCACCCACACCCCCCCCACACACACACCCCTCAATAAACAACAAAGACTTCCTGTTGCCTCTAGGATCAAATATAAACTCTGCTGTTTGACTTTTAAAGACCTTCCCAACCTGCTCCCAACCTACCTTTCCAGCTTCATTACACATCGCTCCCCTACATTACAGCCACATCAGCCTTCTTGTTTTTCCTAACACATGATACTCTCTCTCTTACCTCTGTGCCTTTGCACTGGGTGTGCCCCATGCCAGGAATATCCTCCCTCCTCATCTCCACCACTTAGAATCCTTTGTTTCCTTTATAATTCAGCTCAAGGACCATTTTCTACATCAGTGGTATCAAGCTCAATTAAAAATGACGGCCACTAAACCATACATAAGCGTCCCTCTGAGCCACACATTAAATTAGTTTTAAAATGTAATATCATCAATATTTTATTGTATTTTTGTTTTGTTAAATATTTCCCAATTACATTTGGATGTGGTTTGGGCCACATTCAGGAGTGTTGTGGGTGGCATGCAGCCCACATGTTTGACACCTCTGTTCCACATCAAACCTTTTCTAATCCCCCTGTTATGGCATACAGACTCTTTCTTGGAATGTTTATAAGTACATAAAATAATTTCTTAAGAAACCAAAGGTTGGTGAAGATAAAGAAGTAATTCTTTCCCATCCAAGCTCATGGACTTCCTGAAATCTATGTACAAACCCCTTGGGGTTCATGGATGCCATGATGCCTGAAAGATACTAAGTGCTTACTAAATGTTGATGGTGTTCTGAAAAAAGCAAGCAATTTCAAGGCAGATGACCTAGATTTGAATGTTAGCTTTGCCACTTACTGCCTTTGAAAATGTCATTTCAATACTCTGGACCTCAGTTTGGATGAGATGACCTCAAGGGTCCCTTTTACCTTTAGGACCCCATGGTTCCTATCATATTATTTATTTCCTGTCCTAAACTTTTACACAGATTTCTATTATATGTGTAACTACTATGTTTTCTAGGAAAGGCCCAATTTCAGGAAAAGAAAGTGTACTTTTAATGAGACTTTACAAAGGGAAAAACCTTTGTCATACTACATGTTGAGACTCTGGGTTTGGTAACTAATTGTCACTATTCCTATAAGTTCCTACTTTAGAAGCAGATTAAGAGAGCTTTCCATGAATAAACTTGTAATTCTGGAGGACAAAAAAGGCACTATTAAACATAATTGGTTCAAGCCCTCCAAATATTCACAATCATTCAAAATTGCCCCCTTAAATGATTTCCAAAACTCATTCTCTTTATGCATGTTTCCCTTTTCTCTCCAACCACCCATTTTCCCAATCTATTCCAAAAAAATTAAAAAGAATTTTGTGCCCCTATCAGATAATATGTCAGCTAGCATTCTGTTATGGGCACCATACTTTAAGAAGAATATTGACATATTCATGGGCATCCAGTAAAAAACAACCAAGAGAGTGAAAGGATGAGACATCATACAGCAAGGGTTCAGCTGAAGGGGTAAGGGATGTTTGGCCTGACGAAGAGAAGATATAAGGGAAACTTGAAAATGATTTTTACATCTCTGAAGAGCTGTCATGGGAAAGAGGGACTAGACTTATTTGTTTGGTCCCAGAGGACAGAACAAGGATGAAAATCTGACACTAACTTCCATGATTATAGAAAGGGTAGATTTCAGTAGAATCTAATGAAAAGCTCCCTAAAAGGGGCAGCTAGGTGGTGCAATGGATAAAGCACCGGCCCTGAAGTCAGGAGTACCTGAGTTCAAATCCAGCCTCAGACCAAAACACTTGACACTTAACTAGCTGTGTGACCCTGGGCAAGTCACTTAACCCCAATTGCCTAAAACAAAACAAAACAAAAAATATGAAAAGCTCCCTCAAACATGCTGCCCCAAAACAGAATGGGTTGCTTCAAGAGGTTTGGTTTCCTCTCACAGTTGTTGTTCATCCTTTGTTTCTGAAGAAGATCTAGGACATCACGGGTGATGTGAACTGAATTTGAGTGAAGCAGAGTTGCCAAAAGTCGTCAGCCTCACTCTCTCTTCCTGAGTCATCGAAGTCCAGTGGCAGGACAAAAGTCAAGATGACTGGTGATGGCTCTGAATGCAGTGGATGACCTTAGCATCTCTGATGTCTGACCAAGCTCTAAGCACTCCACAGCACCTGCTCCAGCCACCTCCATAGCCGCTGGAACAAAGTGTTTTCATCCACTTATTCCACCAGAAGAAGTCTTTCCATGCTTAGTGTAGACATCCCCCTAACTCACCGATGGGTTTGAGGCCTGTCAGTTACCCTCAAAATGGTTGAGTCCATTTGTTTGGATGGTTTTACCAGGATGTGGCTACTGTGCATGCTACAGCTTCTTGGAGCCACAGGTGAGAGTTGGGTGTGGACACCAAAGGTATGTTAGATCTCTCTGGCAATCTGGTAAAGCCTAAGGACCCCTTTTCAAAAAAGAAAAAAGTTTATTGCCTATGTTCATAACTGAAGGAAATGCTAAATTTGTTAGAAGTTAATGAAAAGACAATTTTTTTCATCCTGAAACTTACCCATATTTCCAGAGACCCCAGGTTAAGAATGTTTTCTCTAAAATAATTTCTTATTTAGACACAGATTTGGATTAAATGGTTTTAGGGGCTCCTACCAATTCTGCTCTCTGTGTAACTATGAGTCTGTAATACATGGGGGACATATCAAAAATGGAAACAGAATGATTAATTTTGAGGTGAAATGTACATAGTTAGAGGCTAGACTTGTTATTGCCTGCAATCAATTATTTCTATGATCTGTGTAGTAGAACGGGCAAATGGATGAAGGAGACAGATTGTATACAGTACTGTACTGCAGAGAGTAACAAGCAATAAAGTTGAAAAGGGAAGTGAGTCCAACATCAAAGATAAGGCAAGGACACAGGGAGGGGCAGAGTTAGTGCTGCACAATACATAATTGTTACAATAACTTGCAAAAAGAATGACTGTAAAAAAATCGAATGTGTTGGGGTCAGATGAGGGACAGATTACATCTCTTTTAGAAATTACAAAAGGAAAATAGATTTATTTTAGGAAGAATATGTTCAACTGAAACCAAAGAGTCCCTCCAAGTTTAAATAAACTAAACTGAAAGTAAAGAGTTTTTTAAAGTTTAAATAAAATTGGAATAGTATGAGCAGAGCTACAATGGTCAAAATAAGTGTACCTTTCAAAAAAATTCCATTTAGTGTTCTTCTCTACCTGGTGGTCTCCAGGTTTTGTAGTGACTGAAACAGGTCTAAGGACTTATATGAACGAGATTAGCTATAAAGCTATACTTTAAATTTGTGAATAATTACTGAAGTCTCTTTTAGAGATAAGGAATGTAAACATGTTCAAAATTAACCTAATTTATGTATGAGGAACTGGTACTTTCCAGAAGCACCCAAGGCATGTATGCCTGCACAAAAACAAGCACTATATTTTCTGAAATTTAGAATACACAAAGGCCAATTCTAAACTTTTTAGCAAGTGATAAACAGTTAACATGAAATGTAGTTTTCCTGGAAACATCTCTCTTTGTATTACAGGGCACTAAATACCATCTATGGTATACTAGAGAGGGCCAACAAGATTTCTTTCTTTCAAGTAAAACTCTTCTATTCTTTATGAGACATTCAGATTCAGGAGCCAAATACTGCATTTGAAGTAGAAGCCTAATCTCATAGAAAAAATAGTTTAATATATAGCAAGTCTTCAAAACAAAATTTTCTTAGTCTTGTAAAATTAAGAAAAATCTTAGATTTAAATGGAAGCAGGTAGGTGGTGCAGTGGATAGATTGCCAGGTCTGGAGTCAGGAAGACCTGTGTTCAAATCTGGCGTTAGACATTTACTAACTGTGTACCCCTGGGCAAGTCATTTAACCCTCTTTGACTTGGTTTCTCATCTGGAGAAGGAAATGACAAACCACTCCAGTATCTTTGCCAAGTAAACTCCAAATGGAGTCATGGAGAGTCGGACATGACTAAAATGACTCAATCAGAACAACAACTAGACTTTAAATGTATGTGTCTCCTGGTCCTGTTTTAACTTTTTCATCTCTCCCTAGACATTCATTACCAAGATTCATTTTTCCTGGCTAACATTAGGTGCCATGGAGCTTACAGGGATTTTGTTGGATATAAGGATGGGGTATAACAGAAAGAGTGCTGGACCTACCAAAGTACAGAATGCACAGAAGACGTATATAGACTGAATTACAACATGTTCTCTGAGGAAATAAAGAACAAACTAAATAACTGAAGGAATACTGAATGCTCATGGATGGGCTGTTAACTTAGTTTACAGCTTTTAAGGCTATGCCAGACTAACTATAAAAGTAATAATTTACAGAACTCCAAAAATTAATAACAATTCATTTGGACAGACAAAAAAATCTAAAATATCAATGGAAATAATAAAAAGTAAAAATGAAACTACATTATAAAGCAATAATTATTAAAACCATTTGGTATTGGTTTAAAAAATAGAGAAGATCAATGAAATAGATCAGACAATGGAGAATCAGAAATAACAGAATTCAATAATTCAGTGAGTGATAAACCATAAAACACAAATTACTTAGGAAACAACTCCCTGAGTGATAAGAACTGCTGGGAAAACTAGAAAACAGTCTGCCAGAAATTAGGCTTAGACCAACATCTTATACTATATTCCACAGATTCAAAATGGATACATGAACTGAATATTAAAACTCGTATTAGGGGGCAGTTAGGTGGTACAGTAAATAGAGCTCCAACCTTAGTGTCAGGAGGACCCAACTTCAAATCCAGACTCAGACCAGACACTTGACACTAGCTGTGTAACCCTGGGCAAGTCACTTAACCCCAATTGCCTCACCAAAAAAGCAAAAAAAATAAACAAACCAAAAAAACTCATATCATAAAAAAATTAGAAGAGAAGCAGCTGATATATCTCCTTCACAGCCATGGAGAGAAGATATATATTCTTAAGCAAACAAGGGATAGAGGAAATTACAAGAGATAAAATAGATAATCTTGACTACATTAAATTGAAAAGTTTCTACACAAAACGAATTACAGCTAGGACAAGAAAGTATGCAATTGAATGACTGAAAGATTTTTTTTTCATTTTTTATCAAATTTCTTAGATAAGGGTTTAGCATCAAGATAGACAGACAACTAACATTTATATACAGGACCAAAAGCCATTTCTCCAAAAAAAAAAAAAAAAAGTGGTCAAAGGTTATGAACAAACAAATCTCAAAAGAAGAATTTAAAACTATTAACAACCATGTGAAAGAATGCTCCAAATTACTAATAATAAGAGAAATGCAAATAAAAACAACCTTGAGGTTTCACTTCACCTAGCAAATTGGCAAAGATGACAAAAGATGAGAGCACAGTCAATGTTGTAGAGTTATGGGAAGATAGGCACATTAGTGTCAAGGTACAGAGCTCCATGGTTGATAGAACTATGCGGTAGTATGACCATTGCAGAAAGCAATTTGGAATTATGCAACTAAAATAACAAAAATGTCTATACCCTTTGACCTAAAGATTGTACTACTGTTCACATACCCACCCTACCCCACCCAGGAGGTCACTGATAAGAACAAAGTTCTGAAATACAACAAAATAGATATAGATATATAGAGAATAAATACAAAATAAATACAAGGTAGTTAGCCTAAACCCCGGGAAGTTAAAATATGGAAAGAAAACCACAGGCCAATATTATTAATAAAAACTAACTCAAAAATTTTAAACAAAATCCTATCAAATAGATGACAGTAATTTATCTAAGAAATCATTCATTATGGTCATGTGGGATTTAATTCAGGGATGCAAGGATGATTCAACATTAGGAAAAGAACCAACATAATTATATTAAAAACAAAGTAGCAGTTAGGGAGAATCAGGAAAGGCTACATGTAGAAATATTAGTGTGTCACTTCAATACACTATTGGAAAGAGAATGAGAACTACTTAGTTACATCATACAGACAGTGACAATAATAATATTAAGAACAGCAGCTAACATGTATATAATACTTTAAAATTTTCAAAATACTCTCTACATATTATCTCATTTTCTCTTTAAAATTAACCCTAGGAGACAAGTGCTATTATCATTCCTATTTATAGACGAAGAAATTGAGACAGAATGAAGCTAAGTGACTTGCTCAGGGTCACACAGCTAATAAGTAGCTCAGGCTGGATTTGAACTCACAATCTTTCTAATTCCAAGTCCAGTGATCTAACCACTGCACTAACTAGCTGCTTCCTAGAGAGGAGAAAATCAACTAGTCTAACATGTCCAGTTTTTAAAAATAAGGGAGGGGGGCAGGGACAAATGCTGAAAAATAGGAAGAAAAGAAATCTAATAATTTAATATTTATCTTGCTTTGTGATATCTATGGCTTAGTAGTAAGATTAAACTGAGAGACAAGGGATCTGAGCTATAAGTCTAATTTGCTTTGCTTCAAACTTATTTACTTGCTGTGTGATCTTGGGCAAGTCACTGTCTGAGCTTCAGTTTTACAAACTACTAAAGGAGGTTAGACTAGATGAACTCTAAAGTCTATTCCAGCTCTGATATTCTGTGATTCTGTAAAATACCCTGGAGAACTCTACAGATAAAGAGATGCACATACTATAGGCAAAGTGAAAACAGTAGGAGGCTTTCAAAAAATAGTCACAGAATTTTAGAGCTAAGGATCAAATGAGATCCTATAAATCTGCCTTTAGGGAAAACTTACACTGCAAGCACTATTCAGATATATAACAAATACTGACTAATAGTATTAAAATAAAAATGTTGCAATCTGCATACTGTTTTATAATTTTATAATTAATATAACAAATAATGAAATCAAGAAACTACAATACTTTCCATGGTCCCAAGTGGTTCCCTGTCAACAAAGCCCATTTTTGAAAATACCAACATTCTCCCCATGATGCTATACAGGTATCAGTCATGAAAGGCCATGATCTCAGAAGAATCAAAACTAGGAATTCCAAAAGCAAATGTTAAGACATGGTGGGTATCAGTTATCTTCAGCACATTACCAACAATATCCTGTGCGTAAGAAGTGACTTAAATGACATTATCAAGGATATATACAATTCAAAAAGGAGATGAGATGGTCAATAAGCACCAAGTAGTCATAAAATATTAAAAGATACAAAGGAAGGTCTCTGGTGCATTGGGTAGATCCTCTATAGAAGTGTATAGACAAGAATTTCATAAGATATGTAGATACGAGTGGCTTGAAATACCCATGCCAATGAAAAGATACACTAAATAATTATAAAATAAATGCTTATTGAATAAGTGAGAAAGGTGTTAAGAAAAATTAACTGCACAGATTAATCTGGGGAGGCAGTGTGGTACAGTGGGAAGAAGGCCACATTTAAAATCAAAAGACCTACATTAAAACCTGACTCCATCTACTACCTGTGTGACTGTGGGTAAGTTATTTAACTTCTCTAGGCCTCGGTTTCCTCAAATCTAAATCAAAGAGGTTGGATAAGATGATCATGAAGGTCCATTCCAGCTGTAAATCAATGAATCAGGCAGGAAAAAAAAGTTTTCAAAAATATGCTTTAGTATACACGACATATTAGAAGATAAATGAGTATGACACTGAGACAAACAATTTTAAAAGTTGGTATAATTATAAGGTATGTAAAGAGGAAGTTCTCCAAAATCAACTTTAGTAAGATTTTGGTCAATATATGGACCTCATATTGCAACTTGAAATGGAAAAAAAAAGATGATTATATGTTTGAGAAATAAGCCAATGAAGCAAGTCTAAAATTAGCTTAACTTGGTTAGTCCAATACACAGAAGGCTAAAAGAGGGAACTCAGCCAGCAATAAAAAATATACAAGTCAAAGTGTAAAGATAAAGTATCTTTTTTTTTTCCCTACAGATTATGTAACAGGACTTAGGAGAGATTTAGGCAGGATACTTATTTCTGACTACAAGGATTATTAGTGGTTGGAATGTGTCCTAGCTTTCAAAGGTTAATCCATCCATCTGATCTTTTTTATTCTATCCTGCTGCCTTTTTATGAAGATTCTATCCTCTCTCCAGTACTCTTAATTTCTCCTTCTTTTGTGGCTTCAAACTACTTGAGTCTTCCCAAAATGAAAAAAATCCAACCCTTCTCTATCATATCACCATTAGGCTACCTTTTTATTTGTAAATATTTCATGTTTATGTTTCTGACAACTAACATTTCCTCCCTACTCATTCCTTACTTCTCTGTAATCCAGTTTTAATCCTTACCATACCAATGAAACTACTCTCTGAGATACTTTTCCTTCTAGCCAAATGTAACTGTCTTGTCTGTTTTGAACTTTCTTAATTTTTTGTATTGCAATCTCTTCATGAGCATCTATGACAGATAGTCTATTCTCTCGGCTTTCCTCCTGTCTTGCTGCCTATTATTTCTCTGCATTGGTTATTTTCCTTCTTCCTAATTCCCATTAACTATAGGTGTCGTCCAATGCTTAGTCAATGACCCTCTGCTTTTCTTCAACACTCACCCACTCAGGTAGTAGAATAAAGTTCCAACTGTATATAGATAACTCTCAAATCTACAGCCAATTTTTAAAAAAAAGAAGCCGTTACCTCATGTGGACAGAACATTGCACTGCGCTCAATCTTGGCCTCCCACCAGTTCCGTATTTTCAATCATCTTAGACTGTCTCCACTTCAGAGCCCTCTGGAACTGAAACTTAAAACCAAAGCCGCCATTTTCCCTTCCACTGCTTCCCAACTTCCTTGTTTTTGTCAACAACGTATCACTCTCCCAGTTCCCTGCACTTAAAACTCTGGAGTCATTTTCAACTTCTCTCTTTCCTATTCAACCAAATTCTTGCCAATTCTTCCTCTTTGGCATCCACTTATTTGTTCCTTCCCCTCCAATTCCAAAGCCACCACTCTAGTCTAGGTCTTCATCACTTCATGCACAGGTTATTGCAATAATCTTCCATCTCTACAAATCATCCTTTACACAGTTGCTGAAAAATATCTTCTTCAAACCCCATTTTTATCATGTCACTTTCTTGTTTAAGACAGATAGCAAGTTATAGTGGAAATGAACCTGGACTTAAAGTCAGAAAATCTGGATATGAATTCTGCAACACTTTAACTGTGTTACTAAGGACAAGTCACTTCACCTTTCTGAGGTTCAATTTCCTTATCTGTAAAATGAGGATAAAACTTCACATCTGCCTCAGGGTTGTTGTCAGGAAAGTGTTCTATAAACCCTGAAGCATTATGTAGCTCTATTAATAATATTACTATTAATAATAACAGTGATCATAATGATGATCACCACCTAGTGGCTCTTTACACTTTTATCAAGATTACACCCCCTTCATCCAAATCTCAAATCATATCATAAAGCAATAATCATTGAAAATAACTGGTATGGTTTAAAAAGCAGAAAATCAGATTAGAGGAATTAATAAATCTGAAAACACAAATTAAAGAAGAATTCCTATTTGATAAGAATTGCTGTGAAAACTGGTAAGAAGCATGGTGGTTGTAAGATGAAAGCAGGATATTACCAATGATGATGTGTATGACTGCAAAAGGAGTTAGGATGCATATATTAGGTTCAGTTCAACATTTTACACCATGCACTGCAAAGAACTAAAAATGGATGACATTTCCTCTCAAGGTTCTTCAAAGAACAGGCCAAAGATGGTAGAACCCAAGTTCTGACCTGGTCTAAAGTTGAGAAGGGAGAGAAGGGAGGGCAGACCCTACTTCTGGCTCAGGAAGCCAAACCCCTCAATGCAGCCATTTTGCGGCCCACCAGGCTGCTAACAGCTCAGGGAGCAAAGGTCCAGGTGGTGAGAAACGGCGTCCCTTCAGGTAGAGGGCAAGGAAGGAAAAGGAAGGAAAAATATGTCTCTGCCCCTGCTAGAAGGTCATTCCCTCCCAAGAACAAAATTTTGCCCCCTTCATTCTTTCAAACTTTCTTAAGATCTGAAGTCTTGGAATGGGGTACCTCAGGATCTCTAGCGTCTGTAGGGTCCAGGCTGCCCCAGAGAGGAGAAAATGCTTCTTCCCCCAGACTATAAGCAGCCCGCAGCTTCCTAGCTCCATGTGCCCACAAGAGGTAGGCCAAAGGTGGGAGAAGGCTAGGGAGAAGCAGCATGGGGTAGAAAAGAAAATACTCAGCCTGGAGTCAAGAAGTACTGGGTGTAAATTCCCCATGATACTTCCTAGCCGTGTGACCCAGCGCAAATCATTGAACAGTTTCTTCACCTGCAAAGCGAGTAGGCTAGATTAACTCTAAGGTCCCTTTTTGTTCTAAATTTATTTTCCTAGGACCCTAAGTATGAATGAGCCAGCCCCCTACCGGAGGCCCATGCCTTCCTGGGAATGCCTATGCTTCCTCCATCGCTGGGACTTTCCTTTCCCTGGAAGCTCCGCCTTCTCAAGATGTTCCAACTTTCCTAGAGATTGAGAGTGGTGAAGCGTGGGTGAAGGGGCTGCCTAGAAGGGCTCTCCTCCCTACTTGGCTTAGTGTTCTGAGTCATGAAATCAAGGGCAACTGTTCTGGAAGGGTCAGTGACCCATGCCCCTCATTGCAGCAATCTAGCTGAGTGCTGGATTAGAAGTCAAGAGAACTAGGTTCTAATTACTCTTGACTTTGAATCTGTTTTCTCCTCCGCAAAATGAGAAAATGCGACAAAGTACCTTCTAAGATCCCTTTCAGCTCCAGCAGTCTGTGAGTCTAGGAGATTTGAGCTCTATTCGACTCGACCTCAGCTCAGCACCAATTGCAGTAAAAGTTGAATGACCCTTCTTCTGTGACCTTGGGCAAATCACCTCATATCTCTAGGGCCTTCATTTCTTTCTCTGTAAAATCAATTTTGACCATAGGATGCCTGTCTTTCAGTACTATCAAGAAACTGAGTTTTTTTGTTTTGTTTGCGGGGCGATGAGAGAGGTTTATCTCAATCCTTCTTTAAGACATTTATGTTTGCTATAGAGGTTATGACTATACTCCCCTGTAGCAGTACTCAGGCTTCATTAAAGCCAAGTATGAAGAAACAACTAATTATTTTTTATAAGTAGGTGCTGGGTGCTAGGTACATGGAATTCTAGTTACTGGTTTGCCCAGAAAAATGTAAACTTCTTGAGGACAGGTCTGTTTTGTGGTTTTTTTTTTTATCTGTTCATCCCCAGCACCTAGCACAGTGCTTTGAACATAGTAGGTACTTCATAAACACTTGCTGAAGCAGCTAGTCTCATCTGCTTTGTTGTATCCAACATCCAACACACTCAATCTCATCTCTGTGTCATTAGATATCTTACTTTCCTGCCTGTATACTCTACCATGTCCTATTTGCCAAGTTCATCTTCCTCACTTCCTTTAAAATCCAGTTCAAAATTCACCTCCTTCAGAAGGGGCCTTTTATGACTCTTCAACCCTGCAACAACCCATTAGTATTTTATGTACTCAGTTTCTCTTAGTCTAATTAACACTTCTAGGAAGGCTTCCCTCTACCTCCACCCCAATGATCTACATTTAGCCTCTGTTCTCAAGTCTACCCAACGCTCCTTTAATGCTTGCAATTACACTCCTTCTTGCTCATCAATCCTCATTTGTTCAGCCTCTTCCCAGTCAGATTTCTCCTGGACATTATATTTCTATTAGTACAGCATAAGAGCAAATTGCTGACTCACACTGAACTTGTTATTTACTAAAATCCCTGTTGTCTTACCACATCTTCCTCATTCCAAACTTGTGTCATTGACTTTTTTTAAACTGAATATAAGATTTTCCATTTACCCCTATTAAATATAATACTGCTAGATTCAAAGCATCTTTCCAGTCTGAGTCTGATCTCTAGGTCCCAATTCTACATTCGAAGAATTAGCTGTTACTCCCATGCCTAATCATACTCAAATCTGAGAGGCACGTGTTTTCAATGAAGCCTCTGATTAAAAGAACAGAACAAGCTAGAGAGATGAGCCCCAGGCACCCACTAGGGACCCTTCAGGTGGACATCAATTCATAAATCAACACTCACTGGTATGGTATCATAGCCCATATTTCTCCATCTTTTCCATAAGGATATCATGAAATACTTAACCAAATGCCATGCTGAAATCTGTGTACACTATTTTGACAGCAAGGGTTCTTACTCTGGGATCTGTAATTTGTTTTAAAAATACATATTTTTTTGATAATGGCATTTCAATATATTTGATTTTCTTTGTAATCCTACTTAGCATTTTTTATGCATTTAGGAACATTATTCTGAGAAGAAGGGTTCACACGTTTCACCAGACTGTCATGTGTCCATGACACAAAAAAAGTCAAGAACTCTTGGTCTCCAGCATTTCCCTAATCTACCAGTCAAGTAATTATGTCAAAAATGGATAATCTGTGATAAGGATATGTTCTTAGTTAACCCTTCTCAGGATGATAGGATTTAGAGTTGGAAAAAGACTATAAAAAATCATCTAATTCAATACCCTTATTTTGCATGAGGAACTTGTGAATAAGGTTTCCATTTCTAAGTACTTTTAGACCTTTCAGTCAATATAATCTGTTTTAGACCCCTGCCCATTAATGTCAGGAAACACAATGGTTTGTAGTCTCTGGAATCCACCTCACAATTATCTATATGCCTATAGTACTTTAAGATTTACAACTTGCTTTCCTTTCAACAAGGCAAGGAGAGCTACTCTTATTACCTTTATTTTAAAGAAAAGGAAACTTGAGATGTAGAGAAGTAAGATGATTTGTGCTCGAGCACACAGCTTGAAAATGTTAAGTCAGTAGAGCAAAGAACTCTACCCTAGCTGGAGTTTAAAGCCAGGACTCATGACCCCAAGTCCACTGCCCTTCCTGATACACTAAGCGCCTTCATCCCATTTTGAAAATCAGAACAATATTTGTTCCAATCGTCTGGATTACAGAATCATCTTGGTTTCCCTCCTCTCGATACTTTCTGGTTTGCAGAAATCCTGTGCTGATTATTATACCCTAGTATACCATGTCCAGTATATCTGGACAACAGAAAAATGAAATGATGAAGAACTTATTTCTCTTCACTCATCATTTCAGTTTCCATCACCAAATATCACGATTATTTATGCTTGCACAGTAACCTTGGAGTTGATCAATAATAGCTATTAGTAACCATTTAAATATCAGTGCAGTAGCATCCCCTTACCATTGAATTGACAAATGAAGATATCAAAATAGAACAGAGACATATGAGATTTCACCAAATACTTTCATTCATTCATTCAATAAACATTTATTTAGTTGCTGCCATGTGCAAGGCACAATGGTTTTCACTATTAAAGGAGTTATCTAATAAGACAGTTGTTAAGATTTATCTTCCTAACATATCTATCCACATTGGAGTAATATAATCAGGCTTTTTTTTTTTTAATTTAGCTAAAGATGTACTATTTCTTGTCCCTTTAAACTGCACACACAAGTCAAAACAAGTCAGGGCTGTAGGAAGCTTCTATGTTTGCCTTTCCTGCTGATCACTAAGAGTTTTGTTTTAAGAGACAGATCTTAAGAGTTAAGAGATCTGGGTTCTAGTATTGGCTTTGCTAAAAAGCAGTGTGACCGTACCGGTCACAAACTCTTTCTGTACCTCATTTTCATCCATTTATAAACAGACAGGGTTGAACTAGGGGATTTCTAATACTAACATTCTATGAGTCTATGATTCCATCAAGAGACATAAATCATAAGATTTAGACTTTACAAATAAATTGGGAAGGGAATTTAAATCACGGACAAGCCACGAAAATGGTTAAGTTCCCTTACTTAGTTCTAAGTAGACCTAAAAGCGGTGACGGAATATAAGAAGGTTAACTACATATACGGTAAGGTTTTACTGTCAACAATCTGTATTGCACCTTAAATAATTTGCAGTTACCAAGGGACTTAAAGCGCTTCAATTAAAAACATTTTTTAAACATCAAATAATGATCTCAGACCTGAAAAAAGAAAATTCTTCATTTAATTACTATTGTGCTCTAATGTTTTAAATCTCAGAGGAAGGCTGCTAGCACATGAGATAGATCCTCTGTGGAGGAATTCTGGAAGGACATGCACAAGAAGAAGGGGCCGTTGCACAGAGATCCCATATCCATCCAAGCAACAATGTCCAGCCAATACCAAAATAAAAGCCAAGGAAAGAAATGTCAAGAAAGAAATGTCAAGAAAGAAATTAATTCTCAGTATCTTCATGAAATTTGTTTAAGTGAATGAGCCTTGAAAGAGAAAGAAAGATGACCTTGACCACAAACCTTCTTAAGGTACAAGATCTGATTAATCAACAAGAAAGAGAATGAATGGAAAGAGCACAGGATCATAGAACCAAAGCTTGGGCGGGGAGGGGGGGATGGGACTCAAAGGCCATGTAGTCCAATCCCCTAATTTTAGACTCTACTGAAATGAGACAAGGAGTTTATCCAGGGACACACAGGCCCTAAGCATCAGAAGCAAGATTTGAACCCGGATGGAAATTGCTCTGTAAAATAGCATTTGTAACTCTGTGAGAGTTATTGATTTACTCAATCGCAACATCCTAGGATTCTAATTATTAACCCAGGGAAACTCTAACTCTTGCATTAATAAGATATATTCCAGTTGGCCAAGACATAATGAATATACTAAGAGAATGTCTTTTTACATCATTAGGCAAAATGGTTTTTACTTCAGACTACTTCAACCTATTATAGTATTAAGCTCACAGCAGAAAACTAAAAGACCACAGGCCTTCAAACTATTAGGTATATACAATAGAATCCACATTTCTAGAGCTGCACCTGAAGGTTTATGAGGGGCTTTCTGCTCCACAATCCTGCAAGGTAGGGTGTGTATTGTCATCTTTCTCCTCTCCTCATGGGCTGGGGCAGCTCAAACAGCACCCACTTGGGGGGTAGAGATTTGGACACTGGCTCTGCCACCTATTTTACCTGTGACTGGGAGACAGTTGCTTCATGCTCTTCTGAGCCTGTTTCCTTATGTATAAAATGGGGTAAGGGTGGAGGTGAGTTTGACTCTACATCTCTGACCCTAGGAGCCATTTTACAAGAGAGAGGAAACCGAGCATAACACTGGGTACACAGTAGGTACTTCATAAATTATTTTCAAGTTGGAGTCTCAGAATAGCAAAGTATCTTGTCCACGGTGACTCAACTCTATGGCTCCTTAACTCCAAATCTAGTACTCTTTTCTCTAAACTGTACTATCATATTTAAAACAAAACATAAAACTGCAGCAGTGGAACCTAAATAGCTTAACTGAAAATAGGACAAATACTAGTTTAAACTAAATAAAAGATATAATTTCCATAAGGCCAATTTTAAAAGTAGTCCTTTCTGGATAATTCATGTCTTCACAGTCTATCATTCTCTTATTGATACTGAAGAAAATAGGATCTAATTGTGCCAAGATTTTAATAGAACTGATCATTTAGCATTGGCACACATTAATATAAATTGCAAAACTTTACCTAAATTGGATCATACCTAAAATTAGAGAAAAGTTTGGTCAATTTGGTCCAATCATTCCCAGAATCAAACATAAAATCCTCTGTTTGGCACTCAAAGCCCCTTGTGTCTTTTTTGTTTTTGTTTTTTTTGGCTAGGCAACGGAGTTAAGTGACTTTCCCAGGGTGACACAGCTAGTAAGTGTTATGTGTCTGAGGTCACATTTGAACTCAGGTCCTCCTGAATCCAGGACTGGTGCCCTATCCACTGCGCAACCCAGCTGCCCCCTCAAAGCCCCTTGTAACCTGGCCCTCCTCACCTTTCCAGCCTTATTACACCTTACAGAGTCCCCACATAACCCTGCAATCCGGGGACAACACGGGTTCCCTTGCTGTTCCTTAAACAAGACACTCCATCTCTGAATTCCCAGCATTTTCTCAGGTAGTACCCTCCTCATCTCTACATCCTGGCTTCCTTCAAGTCCCAGCTACAATCCCACCTCTACAGGAAACCTTTCCAACTCCCCTACCTTCTAAAGCCTTTCCTCCTCTGTTGCTGATCTCCAATTTCTCCTGTATGTAGCTTATTATATGTAGTTGTTTGCTTTTTGTCTTCCCCATTAGACTGTGAGCTCCCTGACAGCAGGAAGTTTCTTACCTTTGTTTATATCCTCCAGAGTTTACCACAGTGCCTGGTATATAGTAGATGCTTAATAAATATTTATTGACTGACTGACCAGGTACATAAGACTTCAAACGCAATATTTATTGGCTGAAATCTTAAAGAACATCTAGTTATTTTTTAGGAAAAGGGACTGAACATGTGATTTCATTAGTACAGGGAACTAAAAAGATAAGGAAATCTTCCTCTACCCCATCTCTGCAACGTAAAGTCTTAGTTACCTAGAGCACTAGGCTTAAGTGACTTTCTCAGGGTCACAAAGTCAGTATGTGTCAGAGACAGATCTTGAACATTCCTAGCTTTGCAAGTGGATCTCTATCCGCTTCATCATACTGCCTTTCCTACAAATGTATCCTTTATACCTCTTTAATCATGTCAGGAAAACACTACTGTAATGACTAAGGAGTTCTCCATTTCAAGATGGGAAAGGCAATTTTAAAGAAACCTATAGCATCTCACACAACATGTTACAAATACAGGGCTGGCACCAATCAATTGCTCAAATGGGTTCACTGAGTTAAACACTACCTACTATCCAAAGTCTAGACAGAAATGATTGTGATAGATTGAAGTCATGCAACTGTCTTCAGCTGAGTCGTTGTAATATTTCCTATTACTTGAGCTATGTTGTACAACTATGATATTATTGGTATCCTATTTGCCAGATTTTTTAAATCTCTACAAAATGTTAACATATACCAACACATTCAGAGGCAAACATTAATGCAGAGTTTTAAATACCATTTATCTTGTCATTTGCAAAATGAAATTAATTTTTTTTATTCACTCTAATTGAATACAAGAAAATGCTTTCTTTGTAAATATAAATAGCTTACACAATTAGGCAATGTAAGGGGTACATTGCAGCCAAATTTTATTACCAAAAATAAAGTTTATAGGGAACACAGTAATACTACAAATAAACTAACAAAAAGATATCTCTTAACACAGCAGAGCATAATGAAAGCCATCAGTGAAAATATTACATAATGTTCTGTTTTTTAACATATGCTCTGCATCAGTAAAAGCAAATGCTTTTTTGGTCTTTTTTGGTCAGTTTTATTAGTAAATGGTTTTCAAAATAATTTATTTTAAGCATTTTAAAATATTTACTTATTCCACACAAATACAATTTGAACCTATCCTAAGTCTATTCATGCTTATTATTTTCTTTCTTTTTAAAAAGGCTGTGATTCAATTTTCATTTATCTAACACCCAGACCAGTTAAATATAAAATACTGAAATTGCTTTTTCACACTTCCTACAGGAGACTTTAAACAGGGACTAGGATAAGTATTAAGATACAACAATTCCCAGCAGAGACAGAATTTATGACTGCTACATCATTTATTTTAATGATTAATGAATATCTTTTCTACAGAATTAGAACTTATCTTTCCCTCATCAATTACACTTCATTTATGTTAAAATAGAAAAACATAAGAGAAAATTAATATGATTTTTTTGGTTCAAATAACTAAAAATCCCCTTTTCAAAATCATATATTCTACAAAACAATTCCATAAGCATGTTAAAAATCAATCATTATTCATGACTTATAAATTACAAGATCTACATAACAACAATCAGATAGAAAATTAAATTCTAAAATGAAAAACAATTAGATTTAAATTCCTAAAAGTCAGGATATATTTTAATCCACTAAACCTCTTGAAATATTATGTAATATTATTTCATCTCAAAGAATAATCTGTAGGAAAAAGAAATAGAATAAGAAAAGAAAGAAAACATGGTATGTGCTGTACCATAAGCCCAGGTTTATAATTTTAACAATATGGGTTAGAGACCAGTTGAATATTATGTTCTGTTAATAAGTACAAGTATCAAGAAATCCCAGAATAATTCTGAACATTCAGTACTCTATCCAGATCACTTCTGCACACTGTTCCTTATTTGAGTTAAATTTTCTATAAAAGCATTTACAAGTTTGAAAATTTTTTAAAAGATAGTTATATGCATTTGCTCATTTTAAAATATTACTTGTAATGTCTAAAGAGCAACCAAGTAATACATCATAACCTAATAAAGTATTTTCTAAGTTTCCTTGTAACAAGGATGCTTAAAGTAATCCAAATCACTTACCTGTTCATCACAAGAAGGCTGAGTTTCATCTGATAACTCTTTTTCTAAATTCATCTTAAAGAGAGGAGACCTTCCTTGCTACACCAGACACCCAGATTTAAATTATACCATTTAACACCACACCATGCCTGTACATGTCAGAAAAGTTTAAAGACATTTCATACGAAGTTCCATTTTACTCCCTTTTTGTTACCCATGGCAACAGGACACTGCATGAAGCACTGGTTCGTGGGAGATTCAGATTAGATCTCATTATTGTTCACAAAGAGAGAGATCAGTTTACATAAATCATGCTGTGATATCATTTTTTTTAAGTATTTCCTCTAACAAATCTGAAGAATAAAACTTGGGCTGATGGGGGTAATTTTTCAGTCAGAACAACAGCTGCAAAGAATTTGGTTTTTCGTAGAATGGTGCAGTTCACAACCTTAATTACAGTTGCTGATGATTCTATTAAAAGCTTCCCATATGCCAAGGTTTCCACAGTGCCAGCCAGTAAAATCTGACACATTACTGAAAAACCATCTTACTTCTTTCCATTCTCTATTTACCACTTTGACAGGCTTCCAAATATTTCATATAAACGGAAAGTAGGTAAGTCGTGGATCAGGTCCTAGTGTAACCGGTTTTAGGATTTCATAAATAGCTGTTACGGGCTTTAAAAAAAGAAAGGAAGAAAGAAAGAAAGAAAAGTTTCAGGTGTTCTTTATTCCCTTATCTGTCAAAGCATTACAATAAAAAATACCTTCCTCACTTGAGGTCACATCAGGAACACATTTTAAGAATTGTTCACCTTACTGACTCAAGACTGACTTACAAACTTGGAGGCAAAGTCATACAGTGGAAACACTTACTTGTGTTCTGAAAATGTGGGTCTGAAGTTCAGCTTCAGCCATTCAGTGGCTGTGTGACTACAGACAGGTAACTAAACCTGTCTGAGCCTCAATTCCCTCACCAGCCATTGTCATTAAATAATACTAGCCCTACCTAATCTCAAAAAGTTGCTGTGAATAGAACACTTTCAAAAATGTGAAGTTCTACAAAACTCCAAAGTACCATATAATGTTAAATGCTACAAAACAACAACTATCTGAATTGTTACTGAGGAAGCAAAGTGTCATAGTGGACAGAGAACTGGACTTCAAGTTAAGAAGAAGAGAAGAACAGGGAATATTCATTTATATAGTACCTACTATGTGGCATCCAGGCACTATGCTGAGTCTTAAGAACTTTAAGAATTGATTTTGAATCTGTCTCACTAGCTGCATGACCCTAGACGAGTCACTTACCTCCACTCATCCTCAGCTTCCTCATCTGTAAAATGAGGATAATAATATTACCTATCCCCAGGGTTATAATGAGGATCAAATGAGATAATATATAAATCACTCTGCAAACCTTAAAGCTCTATATAAATGCAGCTGCTATTATTCGGTATGATTATGGCTTGCTTCCTTATTTGTCAACTAAAGTTACACCAAGATTAAAATTGCAATGGAGTGGAGTAGTCTTCTTTTATTTACTTTTGTCCTGTGCCACCCACTCCCATTCCTCAGTGGATACTACCCACTCTAGAGCACTCCACTGGAGTGCATCCATCAGTGAAACCACAGCTGGGCCATCTCCAGTTGTTCTGATCCATATTTGGCCACTGGACCCAGATAGCTCCAGAGGAGAAAGTGAAGTTGGTGACTTTGCACAGCCCTCCCTCACTTAAATTCAATTCAGTTGCATGTCATGGCCTCACCTCCCTGATGTCTTGGTTCTCTTTGAAAACAAGGACAAACAGCAAGCAACCTCTGAGCCATTGGGGCCCAAACAATGACCAAGTGAGGCTTGGGCTGGGACCTACTGTTGGCCAATCAATGAGAGCCAGAGTGATTTGGGTTTCAGGCATGGTCCTTAAAAAAATAAATCTAGCCTGTAAACCCCAAGATATCTTGTGAGCTTTCAGTGATCAAAATTTATATTCCTTGGGGCAGAGCACCCGCAGGTAAGAGTAGGATATTCTATGTGGATAGAGGGAGAATGGGGAGGATGAGGAAGGAGGATGAGGAGGGGAGGGGGAGTAAGGAAGGAAGGAAAAAAGGAAGGAAGGAAGGAAAGAAAGAGCTACATTGCCCAACTGGAACTGGCCAGTTGGGTCCCCAGTCGGGCAGCAACTACTACTCACAGATTGTTGTTTGTCCTAATAAACAATTATTGCCTGACTGACTTTACTTGTTTTACAATTCAGGTTCCATTCATTCAAAGCTGCTAAACATGTATACCTCGTTTTTCACTGCCTTCATTCATTCACCTATTTTGGACAGTGTCTGAACATAAGCACGCAACAATATTTTTATAATCAGTATACTATACCGGGAAGCAGCCAATTCACAGACAACTAATTTGCCTAATAATTAATTTATGTCACAATCTTTAGAAAGTACATATAATTCAAACCTTGGAAAGATTCATGATTTCATCAATATGGATACTCCTATGCGCTCACACAGAAGGAAAATCCTCTATTTTCCTAAGCTGCCATGACCAAAAGATAATTAAATGGTGACCAATCATTGGTGGCCAATCATCAAGGTGATGAGCCTCTCTAGATTTTATTAGAATAAATCCTATTCCAATGTCTAATCATGAGCTCTCAAGGAGTATGTCATTGACGCATGAGCTTAGTTAGATAGCTTCCATGCTAAGGAAGGCTTTAAATAAAGGACCTAGGAGTAGCTTTACTTAAAAATAAGCACCAAATTATACCTGATTCTACTGTGCTCTTGAAAGTTCACATTCACTGCTATTCCTGGCTAGATGTGGTTGTCAGTGCCCTGATACATGGTGAAATTTAGGCAACCGGATAATAGGATGAATTAATCATTAGACAAATTGTCTTTAGACTAACTTAGAGCTATTTTCTTGGAACACCACCTTTTATTGTTTTACAATAGACTCCCATAAAATGTAAGCTCCTTGAAGGCAGGGGCTATTTTATTTTTGTCTTTATATCCAAATGGTTAGCACAGTACCTGGAACATAATAGGTACTTAATAAATGTTTATTGAAATGTGTTGGTTTCTATTCTCTTTTGGGAAACCATCATGATAGCTACCTTCTTAAGTTTTGTTTAATCTTAGTACTGGATTAAAAGGTTGTAGAGTAGAAAATAAGGCGTATTTAGGAACACAAAAGTGAAGATCAATGTTTGTTTTCTCTTCATCTACATCATCTTCCCTCCTGCTACTTCTCTTCTTCCTCCTTCCAGTCCATATTAAGGATAATCAAGTTCAGCACATATTACCAAGTTATTCTTCTCTCTATCTTCCATTCTAATTCTTTCGTTCCTTCGAATTCGCTAAGCAATCTCCTAAATTTCTACAGTGTCAGATGACCAAAGAGAAAAAAAAGACAAGAAGAGAAGCTATAGAATCCAGGAAATTGGTAAGATAGTCTAGTTGAAAAAAACTCTGAACTTGAAATCAGAAAACCTGGGATTTAAGTCCTCATTTTCAACAGGGATTCAAGACCTCTTTGGTAGGTCACCATCTCTGTAAGCCTCATTTGCTCATCTGCAAAATGATAATGCTTCTTTTTCTTTTATTACTGACCTCACTGGATTATTCTGAGAAAGAACTTTATAGATCATAATGAACTATATTAATATAAGTTTTAAAAAAATCTTCAAAATCAAATTATTATGGCAGCAAATTGGCTGTCCAGAAGCATCAAGGAAGACAAGCTACCATTTTCCAAACACCAAGAGTATCTCTCTCTCTCTCTCTCTCTGTCTATCTTCCTCCCTCCCTACCTCCCCCTAGTCCCCTTTCTTCTCTTCTCTGTATCTCCTTCCCTCTCTTTCTATCCCTTCTCTCCTCTCTCTTCTCTCTGTCTCTCCTCTCTTTTTCACCTTCTCTCTATCTCTTCCTCCTGTCTCTCTGTCTCTCCTCTCCCTCTCTATCTCTGTCTCTCCATCCGTGTCTCTTTCTCTTCCTTTTCTCTCTCACTCTCTCTGCCCATAATCTGCAATTTCATTGGCTTAGGAAGTCTATCCCAATAAGGAAACTCCCTCTTCCAATGCTGGTCTGCATTCTGTAACTCATAATTTTAAAGAGTTAAGTAAAGCACTTAACATTTATGGGTAGAAGGTGAGTGTGATCAGGAAGTGACTTGCCCAGAGTCACATCACCAGTACATCAGAGACAGGACTTGAATCTTGCTCTCACTGACTCTGAAGCCAATTCCCTATTCGCTACTCCATACTGCTTCTCAGTTTTATTAACAGATAATTATTATTTCATATTATTTATATATTTATAATATATAATATGATTTTATTTTTATTTCATTTTGTATTTAATTGATTTATATATAATTTATAATAATATACTTATATATTATTTGAATAATAATTATATTATTAACAGATAATATTTGACTATGATAGACAATATAATTCAACTTTCTTAAAAGCCTAAATTGTGATATTAGCAGCAGGTGGCGAGCATTATATATAATCAGTCTTAGTGGAGAAAAACTATTTATAAATTAATCAAAGTCATATATATACTTCAGCAGTCAAGTATAATCATTTGACAGTCTGAACAAAGGTTTCCCCTTCATTTGAACCCAGGCTCATTCACATATCAGTCAAACTGAAGACACAGGATCATACTCAAGCTAACATTATTTTCCTATACAAAAGGATACATAAATAACCCTCTTTAGTGCTAAACATTCTTCCCTGTTTGCTAACTTTAGTCCCTCCTGCATCTTTAGCCATGAGGTTTGTCCTAAGAACCTAGATTCTTGAGCAATTTCATTAGTGTTCCTTGTGACCTACTCTTTAAATAGCAAAACAAGATAACAAACACCTAAATCCTGAAACTCAGCCAGCATCGCAATGACCCCTGCTCCTACACAATTCTACTAGTCTGGACGTGTGCAGAGAAGGGACAATAAAAGGATAATCAACCATCTGCTATAGGGGGAGTGATAACAGGTTAACCACAAATAGAATGGACAGAGAAATAGGATAAGAACACCAGGACACACACATATACATGACAAGACAGGATAGCTACAGATTTCTGCAATGTAAAAACTGCAGATAAATGAACATGACCAGCAGCAACGCAAAAAGACATGGCTGTCCTTTGGTTGAGATACTAAAGAATCATTGACAGCAATGGGATGTTCAAATCAGAGGTGCCAAATATGGGGCTTAAGTCAAGATGCCTGAACTAGATGAAAATGTTATCGGGAAACAGCAAAATAAATAAAAATGCAACAGAATATAAATAATTTAATGTGTGATTTTCTAAGTCAATCTATGGCCTATAGGGTTCTTTGTGCACAAGTTAGTGGCTCCCAAGTTTCTATTTGAGTTTGACTCTTCTAGTTCAAGTGGTGCTTTGAGCCAGGGTCCATTGCTAAGGTTAAAGGGGCTTTGCACAAGAATAAGATAAGCCAGGCAAAGTGAAAAGCTGTAGACCCTTTTACTTGATGTGTCCTAGAGTAAGCCATGTGTCTTAACTAGAAACAACCAAAGAATAACGTAATAATGATGACAATAATAATAATAATAATAATAATAACCACAATAATAATCGCTCATTTATATAACATTTGAGGGTCTCAAAGTGCTTTGCTTGGGTAATCTCACTTGGTTCCTCACAATAATCCTGTGAGGTAGGTTAGCTTCTGTTATTATCCCCAGTTTCCAGAAGAACACTGAGGCTCAGATAGGTTACAAATGAGTTGCCCAGAATCACACAGCTAACAAGCGTCTGAGGAGGAATTTGAGGAGGTCTTCCTAGCTAGATCTACCTCCCCAGTAGAGTCAAACTCAATTAGAAGCTGATCCCGGCAGGTGGCATAGTGACTGAGAAAACCTCAAATTAACATTATCTAAGTTGTGGTTTGTTTGTTTTTTTGTTTTGTTTCCCAATTATATTTTAATTTGGTTTAGGCACAACACTCTGGTGAGTATTGTGGGGGGCTATCTCTCCTGTCAGAAAACGGAAGAAGTTAGGGTTAGCAAAAAGTTTTATATAGGACATCCCACTGACTCCCTTGCACGAGGACCAGGGCTCCACCACAAAATGGGCCTAGAAAAGGTACATAACCAGCGATGTTGCTAGTGAATATCAGGCAAGATCGTCCTCTGTCCATGGCAAACGAAGGGAGTCCATGATGGTCTTGTGAAAGAGGACAACTTTGCACATGGCTACCTGAGATATCTGTAAAGTAATTAGCACAGCGTTGGGCATATAATAGGTACTATATAAATACTTATTCCTTTCCCCCTACCTCTTATCCCAAGCTCTTTCTGAGTCCATGTTCCATTCTACACAGCTCTAAGGTCAGGTAGTTCAGCGAGCAGGGTCACTCAGGAGGTTTGTTTTTTTTTTTTTAAATAAGGAGAAGGCGGCTTCTTTTTAGGTAGGTAGGTAGGTATTCCTAAGATGAAGATCATACGCCAGGAGATACTCATTAGCTAGGAAACTGGAAGATTCCAGATATGGTGAGCCCCCAAGAAGGGGTAGGGCAGATAGGAGAGAACTAAGGCCTACTGGAATGAAAAAAAGACCAGACCTGAAAAATCAGAGGTGTATTGTTTATTGTCAGGGCTGGGGGCGGGGGTGGAGTGGGGGGGGGGGGGGGGGGGGGGGGGAGCGAGAGGCGGGGGGAGCGGGGGGGGGGGGGGACGGGGAGGGCCAGGAGGAAGCAACAACTACAGTCACCTGCAAAAAGACATAAAGGACTACAGATCATACTTCAGGTACTTTAGCCACACCTAGAAATATGGGCAATATAGGAATGTTATCTCTTCTTACACTAAACCTAACAATTTATCTTAGATGCCTTTATTATTAGCATTTAAAAGACAAACATTTCCAAGATGTAGATGGTAAGAAAAATGAAATTAGAAGGGAAATGCAATATTTTGTGAATATGCCCAGACACATATTAATTAGTTTTTCAGAGTGATGATGAGAGTCTCACAAGGCTAGATACAGCCACATTAAGTACTCACTGTCTCCATCAGGCTCTACCCTCACATGACCCTAGTTTGCTATTTTGCAGGTTAGGTGAAACAAATAACCACAGGCATTTTGCTTTGTTTTAGGAGGCAGATTCCCTAAACATTTTTTTTAAAGTTTAACTATCATTATTCTTCAATTGCTGAAAAACCTTCAGTAGCTCAATGCTGTCTAAAGGATAAAATACAAAGTGGCATTTTAGACCCTCTACAATCTAGCTGTAACCTCAGCTTTTCCCAGCCTCACCTCACTCACATTGTTCCCTTTTACGCAGTCTGACGGGGTCAAAATGGACTACTAGAATCAAAGAAATGGATGGGGAAAAAAAAAAAGAAATGGACGGGAACAATCCTTGTTAGTTCACTCCCTGAATGTAGCAGGTCACCTCATCTAACCCGTACCTAAACAGGAACCTCCCTGAGGCTGCTCCCCAAAATTTTCCTACTATATCTGCCTACATACATTTACATAATCTCCTCCCACAGTTGGAATATGTTTCCTCTTTGCCTGTCTGCCTACTGAAAACCTCATCCCCTAGAGGCTCAGCTCAGGTGCCACTCTACCCACAACACCCCCGCCAAAGGGTACTAGCCTCAGATTTCCCTTTAACACTTTGTCCAAACCTCTCATTCATTCCTCCATTCTATGATGGATTATACTCATGTGTCACGTTCTACATATTAGACTCTTTGAGAGGTCAGGACTGTAACTTTTTCACCTTTCTACCTCTAGTCTACATGCTCCAGCTTCTGGCACAGGTTGATGTGCTGTTGGGAGGCTTTCTTGTGGCCCCAGTGTATAAACATCCCCACACTAACTCCAGGCTGGGACTCTCCCTACATGCTGCCCATCAACCGAAAGGGAGAAAAGGAATAAAAATGAAAAACTAGTGCCTTTGCCATGTAAGTTAGCAGTTATATTGGAGGACTCTAGAGCCTGGGCTTCTAAAAGCAAAGGGCCAGAACAAAGCTCTCCAAATCAATTGGCTAAGTGTTAATCAGTTCATTTGAGCGAAATATAGTAGCAAGGATAACAAGATCCCCGATTCAATTGCGAAGTGATCCAGTTAGCTTAGTTCCATTTCACAAATGGCCATAGACTGTACCTCTAACCTTCCAAAACCTACAAGGAACAACATCTGGGCTAATGGAAGATTGAAGCCAAGCATCTGTTTTCCTAAACCAGTCACGTAACAGGGGAAGATGACAAGGGTCCCATAATCTCCTTCTCTAAAAGCCTTTAAAATCTCAACAGTTAATACCAATAGTTACAATCAGGCTGGTTCAGTGCGCGCGCGCACACACACACACACACACACACACATACACACACAATGATGATGGGTCAGTCAATATCTGCAAATGAAAGACAATACTTTATTAGGTCATGGACATAAGCAACTACTTAAGGACAAAATATTCAATTATTCCACAAATTTAGTTTCCCAGAAAAACCAAAGCAGAATTAGCTGTAACTCGATGGAGTGACGAGGGTTTTGCTCCTGAGTGCCTGACATCCTCCTCTCAGCGATCCTCCACTTGCTCCATGCCATAGCGTAGAGCTCCCTTGCTCCCATCCAGGGCCAGCCACCTGTGCTTCCCCATCTGGCTCAGCCACTACTCCATGATGGTCCTATCACCTTTGTGCGTCTCTCCTCAGGCCTATGGAAAGTATACTGGACCACAGGCATGCTCTCACATCCCTGGGTCAAGGGAAATAACACCTGTCACTCCTTTCCCCACTCCTGGCTTGCATGCAGCCCCTACCTAAGGGTTAGGGGATCCAAGGGCATAGCTGGGACTTACTGGAGGATGCACCTGGATAGAGAGCTGAATGCTACATTCCAGTCACAAAGAAAGTGAAAAGCCAATTCAACATGCTGGATGAGTTAGGATCCTAAGGGCTTCCTGCACCATAAATAAATTCCACCTCGCCAAAGCAAAGCTTGGTCCCCTCTGCCATGAAGCCCAATTCAAAAAGACTGTGATTATTTGGTCCCACAAACTGGCCCCAAGTTGTGCCAAACTGCTATGAATCTGTTGACAGATCTTCAGAGAAAGATATTCATGTATCCTCCATGCAAGCAGTTGAGCTAAGAAAAACACGTGTGTGTGGCACCACCAAGGGCAGCTAGAACACTGGGCCTGGAGTCAGGAAGACAAATATTCCTGAACTCAAATCTGGCCTCAAACACTTATTAGCTGGGCAAATCATGTAATACTATTTGCCTCAGTTTTCTCATCTGTAAAATGAGCTAGAAAAAGAAATGGGAGACCACTCCAGGATCTTTGCCAAGAAAACCTCAAAAGGGGTTATGAAGAGTTGGATACAACTGAAAAACAACTGAACTGAATTGGTACCACCATTTCTCTGACCCAAAAGCTATTTGTTTCTATCAGTGATCTGATAATAAAACATTTCTAGGTCAAACAAATACACTGAGACTGTCATTTCAGATACTGAAATTAAGTAGTATTACTATTCAGACTAGTATTCTTACAGGTAAATGTTACACAGTAATATCTTACTTATAGGGAATCTTCAAGGAATAAGGATAGCTGAGGGTTTATTCTCTTCAGCATTAAAACATTTCTTTTAACCAAAGAGAAATCTTTCCAAAATGTACTCCATATACTTCCCTCTTTTTAAAGAGTACAGAGAATCTTCAATCGTTTTCTTTATGACTCAAATACTTGACAATACTGTAGTAATGGTACCCCGGTTTCTACTGCAGTGTAGAGGATTATTTGCCCCTCACTAAAGGGTCCCAGACTGGTGGACAGGTAGAAAGGAGGTGAGCCACTCACGCAGCAAGAATGACGTAAGACAAAGAGCTGAGCGTTTTACCTTTGCCTAGGAAATATTAAAAGAAGTTGAGGAAGACTTCTAGTATATTGGTTAGATAATTTGTAGAGACATGAACGAAAATTCCATCGGATAGGAAGGTATAGAGGAATTTTCATCTGTCCAGGCAGAGGGAGCACCCATGCCAACTGATAAAGAATTCATTGAAGCATGTATACTTTTATGGCTTTCATGTCCCTTCCTCCCTTGCCATTAAGCTGTTAGCTGTCCCTTTTCCTCACCACTAGTGTGCTAGTCTGTAGCAGCCCTTATACCATCTTCTAATTTGTCACTTCTGATCTACTGTTAGCTTGGAAGCCAGACAACTAAGCTAGTTAGAATTGTGCACAAGGTGGGGGGGGGGGATTAAAATAGGCTAAGGCTGAGGATCTGAGGGGTTTTCCTCCAAGCAAAGCAAAGCTTTAAGTGCACAGATTTTATAACACATTTTGGATGCTCAGAAGCTTTTCTATTTACACCTTGGTTTGTAGGAAGAACAATGGATCGATAAGGCTTCCAAATAGCTATGTTCAGGACAGATAAGGCATCACTATATCATGAAACTATTCAATGAAATTTAAAAAACATTCAATAAATACACATTATGTGCAAGCACTATACAATCCAAAGACAAAAACAAAACAATACTACCTTCAAGGAGATTGTTTTCTACTAGAAAATAGCAAAGGATAGTAACTGTTGACGAAACTGCATTTTAAAAAAAAATGTCACAGGGCCAGTGTTTAGTTTTTCATAAGTATTTTTGTGTACAAATCTCTGTCAGGTAACAATCTTGTTCAGAGGAGTCTGTTTAGAAAGACTAGTATAATGCTCTATATTTAGTAGGAATACCTAACATAATACACTATGTATGGGAGAGAAAGGACAGGGGGAAGGAAGGAAGGGAGGGAAGAAGGAAGGAAGGAAGGAGGGAAGGAAGGAAGGGAGGGAAGAAGGAAGGAAGGAAGGAAGGAAGGAAGGAAGGAAGGAAGGAAGGAAGGAAGGAAGAATTAAGCACCTACTATGTGCCAGGCACTATGCTAAGAGCTTTACAAGCATTATCTTATTTAATCCTCAAAACAACACTGATCCCCATTTTACAGTTGAGGAAACTGAGGCAAAGAGAGGTTAAGTGGCTTGCCCAGGGTCACACAGGATTGAAGCCAGGATTTTAACTCAGATCTTCCTGTCTCCAGGCCCAGCACTCTATTCACTGTGCCATCTAGGTAATTAATAGGACATGGCACAAAATCTTAGCAAGCCCTATTGCTGAGCTACAAACAGAGAATAAGGTGTTTAAAAGTGTCCACTGTGATTTTGTTGAATTACTGCTCCATTAGAGTGATTGGAATCCTTGTGAACCTTTGCAATCCTAGCTTGGAAAGTAAAGAAAGAGAACAATATGTATTAAATTAGCCCCAGGTTTAGATGGGGACTATCTGGTTTTACAGAGCCAATCTTATGCTCAGGAAACCAAACACACATACACTAAGGAAACTCCTGAATCTTTACCTCATGAATGGCCAATTTTGGTAGCACCTAGAAAATTACTAACAATTAACCAGTGAGTTACTGGGCTATAGAGTATGTAAAAAAAAAATAAAAGGCACTGTCATTACTCTCAAAGATTTTTACAGTTCAGTAAGAGAGAAAAGATTAGCACAAGAAGTTAACCTAACATTAGAAGATCCATCTATGTCAAATGGGTTATAGACCATTATCTCCTAGTCTACTACGCCACAAGAGTTCAAAGGGGAGAATGACCATTTCTAGTTGAGATGAACAAGAAGCCTTTACAAGCAAAGGTGGAATTTGAAGTCAGAACTGAAAGATGTTAGGATTTCTATGGATTAAGAGAATGAATAGATGGGAAATTCTACGTGAAAGGAACAGTATAAGCAATATGCTCACTTCTCACTTCCACCCAGATTTTGGAGATGAGATGTTACAGAACCCATGCATTTAGCGCATTCTAGGTGAAAGGAACAATAAAAACAATTCACTCCCTTTTCATCTCCACCTTTTAGAATCTCTTTCTTCCTTCAAGATTGAACTCGGTTGCCAACTCTGGATCTCCTTCCCTGGTTCTCTGAATTGTTAATGCTCTCTCGCTCATAACCACCTTTGAAGCATCTCCTTTAAATCCTCTTCTCTCCTCTGAGACTCCCACCACCCTAACACAGGCCCTCATCACCTGGACTACTGCCATAGCCTGCAGGGTGGTCTCCTTATTTTGAGTCTCTCCCCTGTGAACTACAGTGCTTCCTTATTACTTCCAGGATCAAAAACAAAAGCCTCCTTTTGGTTTTTAAAGCCCCTTATGACCAGGCCTCTTCCTACTTTTTCAGTCTTCTTACACCCTACTGCCCCTTCATTAATTCTTGATCCCGTGACACTGGCCTCTTTGCTAATCCTCTCACAAGGCACCTCATCCTCTGATACTGTATGTTTTCGTGGGGGGCTGTCCCCTATGCCTGCAATGCTCTCCCTTCTTCAGCCCAATCTCCTGACTTCTCTGGCTTCCTTCAAGGCTCATCTAAAATCTCACCTTCTACAAGAAGCTTTTCCCCATCCTCCTTAATTCTAGTGCCTTCCCATATGACTGAATCTAATTTATTCTGTATATAGCTTGTTTGCCATGACTACTTATATGCTGTCTTTGAGGGCAAGAACAAACTGGCATTTCTTTGTATCTTCAGTGTTTAGCACAGTACCTAGCACACAGTAGGTACTTAATAAATGCTTGTTGACTTGACTTGTGGATTAATCAGATGGCCCAAAGCAGAGGGTTGGTAAAGGGAAAATGCCATGGCAATGATTCTGAAGAGGTAGGTTAGGGCCAAATCATGGAATCATCTTGAATGCCTGTCTACAGTCTCTGAATTTTGGAAATCATAAGATCTTAGGATGTAGAGCTATATGAGACTTTGTAGATGCTCACCTCGGTGACTTTGTAGATAATGATGAGCCATTAGAACTTTCTGAAGAGGAAAAATGACAACAATGAACAAAAGAGTATTTTAGGAAAACTTACCAGGCGATGATATTCAGGGTGGCTTGAAGATGGAAAGGACCAAAAAAAGGAGATACACTGAAATCCTGGAGTTGGGAGGAACCTTGGGGGTCACATTAGTCTAACTCCTCATGGAACCTATCCACTGCACCCTTCACCCTGGTACGACCCCAGCTTGAACCCTTTACTGACTGAAAGCTCACTATCTCACAAGGCAGTCTACTTCTGAGTACATAGCTTTACTTAGTAAGAAGTTCCTCCTCATGTCCAGCCAAAACTTTAATGTGTCCCTATAATGTCCACCCATCAGTTCTTATTCTTCTCCACAGTGCCAAGCAGAATAAATCCAATCCCTCTTCTATATTATAGGCTTTCAGAAGTCTAAAGACAGCTATTATGGCTCATCTAAATCATCTCTTATCCAGGCTAAATACCAATAGTTCTTTCAAATGTTACTTTCAACTGTTCACTATGACATGTTATGAGTATCCCCCACCATCCTGCCTGCCCTTAAATCTTTCTCATAATAGCTGCAATGTAACTACATCCCTTCTATCCTTACATGTATAGTTGACTTTTTAATCCAAGTGCAATAGCTTTGGTGGCTACTACACTAGTCCACCTAAAGGGCCTAAACTAGGGTAATTAATAGCAGTGAAAATGGATGGATGGATACAAGAAATATTTTAAATGAATCAAACTCAGTGACCAACCAGCTCTGCCAGCTGATAGAGATGGAGGAGTTCAAATTATAAATTCAAGAAGCAGCTAATTGAAAATAACAAAATACAGACATGATTCTTCTCCCTACCCCTTAACCATGAGAATCCTCCAAGACTTCAGGCTCTCTCTGCTCATCTCCCTCTAGACCCACTCCCTAGGATGGTTCATTTACACACAGCTGATCACTCCCTACAGAGAGATGGCTTTCCAATGTATTTTTCCATCATTGATCTTTCACTATCTCAATTTCCTGATCTGATGGGCATGTAAAGCATTAAGGGGAAAAAAGAAACTGAGAAATTCCATCACATTTCAATGAGAAGCGATAAGACAGTAGAAAAAGCACTAGATTTGGAGCCAAAATTCCCGGGTTCCAATCTCAGCTATTTACTGAGTAATCCTGGGCAAGTTAACAACTTCTCTGGGCCTCAGTTAATTAATTCATCTTAAGAAAGAGAAACAAAAATTCTTATCCTGACCACCAGACATAGTTGCTTTAAAGATCAAATGAGATAATGGACCTAAAATGCTTTAGTGCAAACTATAAAGCACTATCTACATAAAAGGTATTATTGTTGTTGTTGTTGTCATTATTACTGAATCATAGTTGCGGAAAGCTACCTTTAATTCAAAGGAATCTCCTAGGCAAGTAACTAAAAAAGGTAGACAATTGAGTAGAGAAGAAAGACCAAACAGAAAATTCTAAGTCAGATTTCTTTGGGGAAAAAAAACAGAGTGAAAAACAACTTCTACTCATCACTCCCTGTTAAAGTATTTCTTTAAAAGCTGATTTAGAAACATCTGAACAGATTCTATCCCCAACTAAATTTATAAATTACAACTTGTATGAAAGCACTCCTGAAAAACAAGAGGATGGTAAAGAATATTCCAGCCAAATGACTAAAAAAAATTAATTTAACTAAAATAAAGTGTCATTCAAGATTGAATGTAAAAGACAATGTTTAGTCTTAATATTGCAAAAAGTCTTGGTAGTCTCTTTGGCTGAGAGATTATCCTTTTATGATCATATATAAAGAAGAGAACTATTAGAACGTAAATGAGAGCAATTCATGTATGTCCAATTACTTCAGTGGAAAAAAATACAAAATACTCAGTTTTTAACACATATTTTTCTTTTAATTCAACAGAAGTCCCTAACACTGAAATCTGACTGAAGAAAAACTGCTATAGGAGTGCCCCCTGCTGTCTACGTCTAAAACTGCAAATCTCGGAAAACAAAAAACAAAAACAAAACCAAAAAAAAACTGAAAACCACCCTTTTCCCTTTGCTGTCCTCTCAAATAAATCAATATACTGACTCAGTTTGAGACTAATCAATCTCTACTTAGAATAATACTCTACACGGTTGGAGGCATTAAACCTCTGACTACTTAATAACAGAACAACAAGTAGAAAATGATCCAAGGTTTGAATCTTTATAATAAAAAGCTTGTATCAAATAAAAGAAAAAAAAATTATATTTAAAGTACATAGTAGATTCTCAATTAAGTCAAATGAAAAAAAATCACATCACAAACAGAATGCTAGTCCACTATATCGAAACTGAAAGATGGCTTATATAGGTCAGTCTTTGCCATTTGCATCCTTCTCGAGTGAGGTCAAATTCCCTTCCTTCTCCTAGTGACCAACCAAAAAAGTACCAGATATGAGAATCTATTCAATTGGATTCAAGTCCTACATGAAACTAACAACCTCACCTAAAGATATTAAAATATTTTATTTTTATTGTCTATAATTTAAAAGTAGTAATCGATTAATTTGGAGGGTCCCAGAATTACTTTAAAAGAGGTACCATAAGGAAGCTTTCAAAATGTAATGGGAATTAATACACTACTGATTATTTCAAAGTGTGTTTCTGTAGCTCCTTACAACAATCCAAATTAATTAGTACCTTTTGCTTTATAACCATTTCAAATCAGCTCTGAGTAAAAAGATAAAATTCTACAATTTTAGATTGTTTAAAATCAGTTACTAGCATAAATATAACAAAAAAGATCCAGTATAATTTGCTTACTTAAGTTTAGAATTATCACTTCTCACAGTCAGCAGAGGTATCTAATACTGACATACAGCCTAGATAAAGAGATACAAAAACACATGTTTTTATATTCATATATTTTATATATATATATATACACATTATATATACACACACACATATATACTATATGAATTAGGAAGGAATTTCACAGATCATCTAGTCAACTTATAGGAAAAAAAAATGAAGGATAAATGATTTGTCTAAGGTAATAGCAACACAGGCAAAATTCAAACCCAGGTCATCTAACTCCATATCCAGATTTATTTACATATCCACCTGCTTATATACATTCTCTCTCTCTCTCTCTCTGTCTCTCTCTCTGCCCCCACACCTCTCTCTTCTCCAGTAACTCATTTGGAGAGGGAAGTAAACCTGGATTCTCAAAGTTCTATGCCAATGAAATACAAGCCCTCACAGGCGCTACCAGACTTAAAAGGTATGGGCCTAGCAATGGACCATGTGTTTATCAACACCAGGTTCAACCTACTAAGAAGAAGTTAAGAAATCAGGTTATTAGCAACTAATGAACATGTAAAGGAATTGCAATCTTTCGAGTAGAGCAATCACACACTGCTGAAATCACTGATCTTTGACATACTGGAGTACACACACACACACACACACACACACACACACACACACACAGCCTTAAATCCTGTGGTACTACATATTTGTGGTTACTATACAAAAGTTTTTTTTACATATTTAATATGCTTTTTTACATTTTTTATTATCTCTTGATAGTTAATTTGTCTAATATTCACATTTAGGCAGTGATAGGAAAAGGTTCTTAGAATCACAGATGACATCAGAGCTGGAAGGTCCTCAGAGATAGATCTTTCTGTCTCTAAATGATCAAACTGAGGCCCACCCAGAGAAACTAAGTGACTAACTCAAAGTTACATAGCTAGATACGGCTGAGCCAAGACTAGAACCTAAGTGGCCCCTGATTAGTCTCACGCTTTCCACTACACCATGCTTACAGGGTTTGAATCTTGTAGCACATAGCGTATCTTGGGTATGTGATAAATGTTAAATAATCAATCCACACTTAGAAGACATTGTGGCTTACTGATTAATACAACAAAATGATGATTTAAGTGTTATCTCTGTGAATGTAACTCACATACTATAAAAATTAGGCAATCACATAAATAAGCAAACTCACTATAGAAAACATTTTCTACATCTGAGAATAGAAATATACGCACGGATATAAAAATGTTAGATACTATGCTTTAAATTTCTACTAACAAAGAAGTGATAAGAAGCAGTTCCTAAAATGAAGTCATTTTTATCTGGTGGGCAATTTTTTTACTGCCTAGAAAAACCGTTAAAAGTTTGTATCTAATATTCTCTTGAGCAGAGGAATTAATAAAGTAATGACAGATAAACTATCCTAGGGTAACTGAAAAGAGTAGGCATTTCCAAAACTTCCTCTGCTGAAACTGATCTTCTTACATCTCACTACAACAAACCACATTCCTCAGCTCTCTGGTTTGGACTTTAAAGAATACTTCCATTCTCTACAATCTCTTGAGACACACAAAAATTTATACTTACAGACACTGGACTGACAGGAAAAGTTTTCTCCATGTAGAAATAGTTCCTGAGGAAAGTTTCTTTCATGGTTGGAGCAGTGAAGGAGGTGAGGAGGACTGCTTCCTATCAAATCCCCACTGTGCATTGAGATACCTTCCTTCTGCAGATTGGGTGAAATTAAACAGAAATGCAGCCTGGCTGCCTGGTGCCCTAATGGCACATTTCATGTTCTCCTCCCTCAGTAGTTATACTGTACTTACTCCCCACCCCATGCAGGCTTGTTTTGAATCTTCCAGTCAAAGTCAAAAATTCCTGCACACAAGCTTTTTTATGTGTTGTTTTATGGGACCTGGTTAAACAATAAGCTTTCTGTGATGATGACAATATGATAATCAAGCATTATATGAGGTGGGATAACACTTCATAAATGTGCCATGCTCCCGACATTACCAATAGGAGTTCAAGTAAAAATGTGCTCATATATTTTGTTTGAGTAATCACACTTTTCAGAGAAGAAATGGGAAAGAAACTCAGCTGAAATCCGATAAAAGGTGAAGATGTCTGATGACGGCTGGTAAAGAAAACTGACAGTAGAGTTCAAAGGGACCTAATCAGTACCAAAGCACCCAACAGTCATTCCAACTGTATCATTTGTTTATGGCTAAAACCCACATTTCTTCCCATTCACAGAACAAACACTGCCTGGCTCCTCCACATTTCCTTTATGGATTATAGGAGATGAGAGTCAGACTAGACTTTAGACAGTAGTTAGTATAACCCCCCTGCCACTGCTATGGGCTGGACCTGAATTTCAATCAAGGTGACATCATTATAATCCCTCCAGGGATCAGAACATGGAGACCTAGACCTAAAAGCTTCCTCTCTCTCTCTGTCTCTCTCTCTCTCTCTCTCTGTCACTCTCCTTGCCCTTTCTGGGGGTAGCAGTGAGGTGCACATTTGAGAGAAGCACAATACATTTGAGAACAAAACACTTAGGTTGAAATCCTGACTCTGCTCTCTGCCACATGGGTTACCTGGGGCAAGTCCCTTCTCTTCTCTTTGCCTGGGTATCTCAAGAAAATTTTATGAGGAAAACACTTTTAAAACCTTTAAGCATTATATAAATGTTTTTTATTAAAACTGTTATTGAAGATGAGGAAACTGAGGCCCAGAAAGATTAAGTGAGGTCTTGTCACACGGGGAGAAAAACAAGGATCTTACTGAATCTCTAAAGATAGCTTTGACAATTTAGCTATCATCCACTTTCCTCACATCTTGCATTTGGCTACATGTACTCATCTAAAAAGAGCAAATGAGAAGGTCAAGCCCACAAATGAAAATGAAAATGACCTGAATCTATTAGGGGTAACACTCCTAAAAGTTGATCTTTCATGGAAAATTTCTTTCAAATTTATAAAGTCATATCACACACTCAGGCTTTAAAAGCTACAGCCAAAGAATCTTCCCATAGGGAGAGTTACCTCTAGTATGATGCGAGTTAATTCTCAAACTCCAAGATACCTAATTAAATTACATTTAGTGAAACCTCCACAGAATAATTACATAAACAATATTTGTGGCTTCCCTAGGAAGCAATTGAAGATAATACCCAACCACTGGTCACCATGTATGCCTAAGCTAGAAAAGAATGTGTTGGGAATTCCCAATAAAAAGGGAGTCCCAACCAATTTGAGAACATTTCAGGAGTGAAGGGGGAAAGGGTAGAGGTGAAGGAAGGAATATGAGAATATATATTTTCAAACACAAAGAAGAATCCATAATCAACTTGAGCTTAGTTTACTAACTCAATGACAAACTGAGATTTTTATCCCTGTTACTACCTAGTTCAGGAGCCACAGTGATTCTCAATTGCCTCTAAAAACAAAATAAAACCTCTTTGTGCACCTTAATACATTCTGAAAATTAACATGTATCTCGCATTATTTTAAAAGTTTTATTGCTGCTTTTTTTCTAGTCATTTCATGACTTGCACACACTCATACACAATGAACACTTTTATAAGAAAGAAAAGTAGTTATTCGAAACTAATCTAGATAGCAACCACATCTGACATTCCAAACCTATAGTTCCCCACCTTTCGGCAAAGAGGAGAGAAATTTGTTTCGTTACCTGATTTCTAGGTCCAAAACTGGTCATTACAATTACTATGATTGTTCCTTGTTTTCTCATTTTTAGATTCAATGGAGTTCTGATAGAAACAGTCCTAGGACAATTCACTATCCTTCTATTGCTGTTCTTTTACATTTAAAGTTTGGTAAACCATTGCTTGGCAGCTGGGTAGCGCAGTGGACAAAACACTGGGCTTGGAACCAGGAAGACTCATCTTCCTGAGTTCAAATCCAGCCTCAAACTTCCTTGCTTTGTGACCCTTTGCAAGTCACTTAACCCTGTTTGTCTCAGTTTCCTTATCTGTAAAATGAGCTGCATAAGGAAATGGAAAATCATTCCAGTCTCTTTGTTGAGAAAATCCTAAATGGACTCAGTGAACAGCAGTAGCAAACTATTGCTCAACAGGTAAAAGTGATTGCTTTTAAAACTGAACACATATGTGGAGATGTAGGGTCATCTTTAGCAGACTCTCAGAAAGTATCTTCAAGACAACTCCAGTAAAAGACAAGGAATCATAGTATCACGGAATGATACATACTGCTTCCCATTCACACATGGTTTTGATTTCTTCTGCAAAGTCTCAATATAGTGAGAACTTTTCATTCTCTGTCATTTGAAAGTTATGAGTGTTTGGTGTGTTGGATTCTAAAGATTTGGAGGTTTGCATTTGCAATATGGTGATCTGTCATCTGTTACTTTACTCAGTTCTGTTCAGGCAAGCTGAGAATAGGTTTGCAGAATTCACTGAGAATCATTATGGTATAACCATAATGGCTCAGGCATTCCCTCCCCAGAAATGCCATGTTTTATATCCATTGTTCTTGATATTGTTTTTTTGGTGATATTTTAAAAAAAAAGAGTAGTTCCCCATGTAGACATCAGATGCTCTAGTATTCTATGTTTAGATTTATTTTATTAATTTACAATATATAAATAAATTATGAGTAAGGAGTTGAGTCAAAAGCTTCATAGTAATTAATACATGTTATAAATCTCTGAGTGTTTCTGGATGGATTGCTCAATAACTACTGAATCAATAATGAGTTGTTCTTTGTACCCCTGGGAATTTTTGGTGTGCATTTTGTGCTCCTCAGTCAATATATTGCTGTGTTATTAGCAACAGTCTTAATAATAACTGCCATTTATATTATGCTTTAAGTTTACACAGCACTTACATACATTTTCTCATTTGAGTCTCTCTGGATTCCAAGTGTTATTCCAAATATTACTATCTCCATTTTACAGATATGGAAAATGAGGCTGAGAGAGGTTAGTGACCTGTCCATGGTCACACAGTTGGTAATTTTCTCTCAAGACCTGAATCCACTTTCCTGACTCCAAATCCAGCACTAATCTACTTTGTCATGCCACCTTTAATTATTCAGTCAGTCAATAAGCACTGATTAAGTACCAGGCACTGGAATAAGAGCTGGGATACAAGGAGCTCATATTCTAAAGATAGATAAAACATGCAAACAACTAAGTACAAACAAGTTATATATAAGATAAATTCGAAATTAACAGAGAGAAGACACATTAAGTATGGAAATTAACAGAGGGAAGGGGGATCAGGAAAGGCTTCCTGTAGAAGGTGGATTTAGCTGGGACTTGAAGGAAGCCAGTGAAGGCAGGAGGTAGAGATAAGAAGAGAGATCATGCTAAGCATGGAATCATAGATTCAGAGCTCAATGAGACCTTGGAGTCCAAACTCATCATTTTACAAACAGGCAAACTGAGACCTAGAGAGATTCAGTGAATATACCTCTTAAGACCATCTAACTCCCTTTCCTCCAATTTTTTATTAACCAAACAACCATCTTTATTTGAAATTCAGGTTTCCAAAACAGATTTCCTTATTGGGAAGAGAACGTACCTACAAGATAACAGGAACGTTCTAGTTCACTTGGCAGCTATATTTCTTCACCATAAATTAATAAATTGGTATTTTGTCTTTTACAGGTTTGCTTGTGAAAATGCTGGTGGGGTGTCTTGTTTGAGGAACAGCAAGAAGGCCAATGTCACTAGATCCCAGAGGATGTGGGGAGTTAGTAAGGTATAAGAAGACTGGGGAAAGGGGGCCAGTTATGAAGGGCTTTGAGTGCCAAACAAAAGATTTTATATTTGATCCTGAGGGTGAAAGAGCACCACTGGAGAACAAGGTGGTGTCAAGGTCAGACTTGCACTTCAAGAAAAATCACTCTGGCAGATAAGTGGAAGATGGACTGGAATGGGGAGAGACTTGTGGCCAAGAGACCAACCAAAAGGCTGACACAATAGTCCAGGAGTGTCAGAGGAGAGGAGGGGGTAGAAGGAAGAGAGATTATGAAGGTAACATTGACAGGCCTAAGCAACAAATTGCATATGGAGTACAGGGGGTGATGACAGAGAGTAAAGAGCTGAGAATGACGCCTTGATTGCAAGCCTGGGGACTGAGACGACGGTGCACAATATGATGAGTTTGGTTTTGGACTTGTTGAGTCAAAGGTGTTCATTAGCATTCTAATTAGATTTTCGGTGTTATTTTCACTTACATTAATTCAATCATTGTATGAATTGTTCTGGTTATGCTTATGTCACTCTACCAGCTCATACAAGTCTTCTATGCTTACCTGAATTCCTTACTTATCATTTCTTAAGGTGTAATAGTAAACAAACACATTTTGTTTATCCATTTCTCAATCTATAAGCACTCACTGTTTCCAGGTTTTTGCCATATCAAAAAATAGTGCTATGAATATTTTTTTATATATGATAGGAACCATACATGGTGCTGAAAGCTATCACCTAGGGAGAGAAGACAAGGCTGCCATTCCTTTGCACTGTTGAGAGTGGGACAGTGTCCGTGACACACTGCCTCTCCAATCCCTTCTTCCCCCTTTCTCTTTTTCCTTCACTTCGTAGCTCTCCCTTTCTTTTCTTTTTTAGTACTCCATCAAGTGCCCTATATACTGGGTGGTGGTTCTGGTGGCATGGAGACTGGAATGGTCTTTTAAGGAAGCAAAGAGGCTACTCAGCCTCCTTGCTGCTTGAAATACAAAAGGCAGAACCTAGGGAAGAAACAGCATCAGCAGTTTTATC
This sequence comes from Vombatus ursinus, assembly GCF_900497805.2. NCBI lineage: Eukaryota > Metazoa > Chordata > Mammalia > Diprotodontia > Vombatidae > Vombatus > Vombatus ursinus. Next base: position 10,360,839 of record NW_020954596.1, on the reverse strand, counting down.
AGAGTTCTTACTGACTTTGGGTAAGGGTTTTCTGACCTGACCTGACTGGTTGTCATGGTGACCACGGGGTCATGTCGTAGTCTACATCTTTTTTAAACTAGAAATTGTATTTTTAAATTTCTTGTGATTTTTAAAGCAGCTTTTATCTCATTTTACAATGTAGTGCCTCGCCACGCTTTAATCTCTATGCCTGAATTAGTGGACTAAGTTAGGCCAGGGCCAGAAAAGTATATATGTCTTTGACACCCCTGGGACACATGCTCATTAGTGCAATAACTGGGTTAAAATATATGAATAATGCAGAGACTTAATATGTGTTAGTTTGGTGTGGTTTTTGTTTTTCTTTTTTGGTACTAGATCTGTGATTTCATTAGTACAGGAAGGTCCTGGTGAGGAAATCTCTCTACCACTGCAAATCAACAACTGCTCTAAGAATGAAAGTTGTAGGCAGCAATGTGGAGGACTGAGAAGTTAAATGATTAGGGTAGGAACACAGAGCTAGTAGGTTTCAGAAGCAGCACTAAAAATCTTCCAGACTCTAGGGTCTCATGACCTTTACTGATGATTTTATGTCATCAAAATTTATGGTCACTTGTATCCTTGGTTGACTATTAATTCTTTCTCAAGATATGAAAGGTTTCTCTCATTCTCCTCTAATTTATTTTTGGTTTTTTGGTTTTTTTTTTAATTAAGAGATTATTTTTGTTTAGATTATTTATTACGGCATATGGCAAAAATGCTGACTGAAACCTGCTTTCTGCTAAACTGCTTTCCATTTTCCCAGCAGTTCTTGTCAAAAAAGGTTAATAAATATTAAAGAAATTCCTTAGAAGAATCAAGAAATTATGAGTTAAATAACTGGGGGAGGTAGCCAGAAGGATTCAGTTGTGCTAACATGATTCCAAAAAGGCTCTAAAGAGCCACACTATCCCATCTTCCTTCCCGCCTCCACAAAGATACATACAAGTGATATAAACAATTAGGGAAACTGCATCTGAATGGAGAAAAATTCCTTGGAAAAGAAAAGTTTTAAAATTCAATTCAACTAATATTAATCAAAGTAATCATGGCCCCTCTAACTAAACATGAAAATAGCTTTGTAGTGGACCTTAGCATTAGGAAATTTTGGTTTCTACAAAGAATGCTATCTCCAGCATGTCCAAGGGAGAGGATGTCCTGACCTGTCATAACAAGTGCTCTTTGGCACCCATGGCAGATTTATCCCTTCAGTACAGAAAGTTACCATACCCTGATCCTAAGATCAAAGAGTTAGAGCTCAATGGGACTGCAGAGTCCAAACTCCTCATTTTACAAATGAGGAAATCGAGACCCTGAGAGATTCAGTGAATATACCCCTTAAGATCAACTAACTCCCTTTCCACCAATTTTTTATTAACCAAACCACCATCTTTATTCAAAATTCAGGTTTCCAAAACAGATTTCCCTATTGGGAAGAGAATGTATATGATAACAGGAACATTCTAGTTCACTTGGCAGCTATATTTCTTCACCATAAATTAATAAATTGATATTTTGGTCTTTTATAGGTTTTCTTGGCATGAATCAAATCACCAGGAGCCAATTAATTCCCTTAGATGAAAGAATCAAAGCTGAGTTTGTAAACCTTCAAGGCTATTAATCTTACTGTTAGAATGCTGGAAGTTAATGTCACTGAAGCATAGAAGGGAAATAAGTAAGATCACTTAGAAATGGGGGAGAACACTAGAACTTCTAACTACACACACAAGTGTGTGTATGAATACATATATACATACATATACACATATGAAGAAAGAGATAGACAGAGAGAGAGAAGACAAGGAGGCTTGTCAGCATATGTGAAACTAACAATGAAATTTTGTTGTTCTTGAGTATTTATACTAGGAATAAAGAAGAGATGATCCAGGTAAGACCCAGAGATAAAGAACAGTTTTGGCTAGAGTTATATTTGTGAGCTGGATGTACACACACACACACACACATACACACACCCCTCTGCATTCTGTGTTCTCCACTGATGTACTAACCCCCTGAAAAAGCATTATGGGGAGTTGGTCTCATGTGTATGTGTCTCCCCTTCTTTAAAAGCTGGAAATTGAGGGGGAGAATAAAGAGGGCTGTATGTGGGTTTATAAACAGTTGTTAGTTATCATCCCTTGACTTCTGGTTATCACAGGGTAATTAAGCATACTTAGTGAGCCAACCCCCCATCTGGTTGTAGCAGAGCTGTTACTGTTGAGAGAATTGCATGAGAAGAGAGAGTGTGTACTTCAGTCTGGGAAGGAGGGCTTCTGGATGTGAATCCACTCATTTCTTGTCATGGCCAAGATAATACAAAGTTTGGATCCTGTACACCGATTCTGTGTTGGAAAGGTAAGAAGTTGGCTCAAAACCAAGCTAGGGCACATGCCTCCTGCCTCCGATGTTACCAGAGAGTAAGTGGGAAGAGTCCTAGATGATCCTGGTGTCATCCCCAGTTGAGAGATCTCAATATTTTACTGGGTTAACATAACAACAAAATAGACACATTTGGTGTTTTAATTGGCAGGCTCTGAGCTCCACCACCTCCAAAGGGAATAAGAGAATGTATACTAGGCAGCCAAGTGACGTAGAGCAATGTCAAGTGTTTATGGTTTGAGGGCAGGAGTGTCCCTGATAACATATTCCCTTGCACATCCCCTGCCCGTACTTAATATCCAGAATTACCTCAGGGCACAGAAAAACCACAGGAAGTCATTCAATTCAATAAACATTTATTAAATGCCTACTCTGTATACCAGAGCCATAAAGACTAAAATGAAACACTCTCTGCCCTCAAGGAGCTGACATTCTACGAGGGAATGAAGCAGATATACAAATTAACAAATACAAAGTTTAATAAAAAAAAATAAAGTAATTTAAGAAGGGAAAGAGAGTGCTAATAACTGGAAAAGCTCTGGTAGGGCCTACTGTAAGAGACAGCACCTTCTCAGTACTTTGAAAGAAATCAGGGATTCTACGAGACAGAGAGGGAAGGCATTCCGGACATGGGGAAAGTGGAAGCAAAGGTACACAGGCAAGAGACGGAAGGCCCTGGGAGGTGCACTGCTTGCTAGTGGGCCAGTCTGATCAGAAATAAAGTCTATGCTGAATCTGTAATTTAAATTCAAAAGCAAATTAAAATGAGCATTCTTACCCTGCTTAAAGGAGTGTCGGTAGGGTTTCAGAGGCGATATTGAAAGAGGTTTATGGCACAGTTCCTGGGAAGCCTAGTCCAAACAGGCAGCCTACCAACTCCCTAATGCAGTGTATCTTAGAATAGAATAGAATTTTGGCACTAAAAAGACGCTCAAAAATAACATGGTCTAACAATCTCATTTCACTAATGAAGAATATGAGACCCACAAAAGTCAAATCATTTGTCCAGGATCACAGAGTGGGGTAGAATAGTTATTTATCTCTGAATACAGAATCACAGCTTTAGATCTGGAACAGACTTTAGAAGTAATCTAGTCCAACCCCCTCACATTATGGATGAGGAAGTTGAGTCCCAGGAGGGTTCAGTTATCCACCAAAGGTCACACAAACACAAGTGGAAGAGCTGGGATTTGAACCCAGACCCTCAGATTCAAGTCTATTGCATCACACTTCTACTAGGGGCAGACAGGAGCTGAGCTGTGAGAAATCTGTGTGTCCACACGTCGTTCAACCTCCATAGACCTCACTTTCCTCATCTACGAAATTAGAGGGTTGGCTTGCTGATCTCTGAAGCCACTCACATATCTTAACCTATGATCCAGGGTCCCATAACCAGAAGGTAGCATTGCTCGCACTAGAGAAACACTAGAAGTTTTCCCAATAAATACATGAGTAAAAACAAGACTGTCTCCTTCCCCACTATTATCTGACAAAGCTCTAAAAATACTAGCAATAGTAATAAGACAAGAGAAAGAAAAAAATATCTTTCTTTGCTGATGACATGATAGTTGACTTAGAAAATACTAAGGAATAAGCAAAGAACCTAAATGAAACAATAGTTTGAGTAAATTAACAGTACACAAAACAAAATCACAAAAAGCAACAGCATTTCTATACAGTCAGTCAGTCAGTCAGTCAATAAACACTTATTAAGTACCTGCTATGCACCAATATGCTAAGCACTGCAATAACAATCCAGGAGGCAATATTAGAAAGAGAAATCCCTTTCAAAATAACTTCCAAATGTGTAAAATATCTAGAACTCAATCTATTCAAAGCACAATAAATTTTTGAATAGATTTAATAACAAAATGCTTCTTAAAGAAATAAAAAACAAATAACTAGAAGGATATGTGAATATAATAAAAATTACAATACTACTTAAATTAATTTACAGATTTAGGTCTATGCCAATCAAAGTACCAAAAGAGTAGTTAACAGACAAAATAACAACAAAATGCATATGGAGAAATAAAAGGTTTAGAATCAAAGTAAATAATGAAAAAAGGGTAGGTTTAAAAGGGAAATAGTAATTTCAGACCTCGAGTTATATATGGGAGTAATCATCAAAATTATTTGGTTCTAGTTTAAAAATAGAAAAGTAGATATATGGAACAGATTAGCAAAGGAAGAACTAGAAATAATTTTACTCAATAAACCAATTCCTGACAAACCCCAAAATGCAAATTACGTGTTAAAGAACTACCTATTTCACAAGAATTGCTAGGAAAACTGGAAAGCAGTCTGGCAGAAATTAAACTTACGATAATGTCTTACACAATATATAGTCAATCCTCAATATTCACACATTAAACTTTCATGACCTCAAGCATTTGCATTATTTTATTAGTAACCTCATTTTCACTTTCATGTTGACAACCACACACATTCATAGCCATGTAGAGTAGAGAAAAAAATAAGAGGTACAATGCACATTAGTTTGTGGAATGGCTGGTATTCTACTAGGTCCTTCACTGGTCTTGTTCATCCTGCTATGGTAGAGTAAAGAGCTCCCCATGTATTCGCTGTATATTTTCATTGTTTGCCTTTAAAACTTTTATGTTGTAATTATGTCCCTAGAGAGTACTCCAAGTCCTGTGGGCTTTAAGCCCAAGTGTGCAAGGTCAGTGATGTGTTTTAGTGAGAAAATAAAGGTGTTAGATACACTGCCAGAATATCTGAAGCCACTACTGTAAGTTTGGTATTAACAAACTGACAATTCATTACACAGTACAACACCCTCACACCACCATCTGACACAGTGGAAGGTAACATTCAGGTTAAAAAATATTTTAGTTTTAAGAATTTTATTTGCTGTGCAGTATTTATGCTACTACTGATTTCATGTGTTATGAAAAGTGAATATTGTAGAAATCAATGTTTTTATTATTGAGATGTTAGCACAAAAGGTTAAATTCTAAGGGATTACTAGTGAGAAAAATGTTTTACATTTTACCAATTTTATTTTGTGTACTGCATTTTGTTTTTTTAATTTTTTTAAAAAATTTTTTGGTGAGGCAATCAGGGTCATACAGCCTGTAAGTGTCAAGTATCTGAGGCCAGATTTGAACAGATCAGGTCCTCCTGATTCCTGGGCCAGTGCTGTATCTACTACGCCACCTAGCTGCCCCTGTGTACTACATTTTATGGGTTATTTTATAGTTACTATTTTAGGAAAAATGCCTATTATCAGAATTAATGTTTTGTTATAAAGAACTATATGCAAAAAATATATTTTCAGTCATCCCTAGTGAAAAATTACAGCTTTTGGTGGTCATGGGAACCTAATCCCCTATTTTCAATAGGTTTAATGTATCAACGTTTATGTTTTATACTTCTGCACCATTTTCTAGGAACATAACTCCTGCAAAAGTTCCATGAATTAAAAATAAAATAAGTTTAAAAAAGAAAAAAAAGTTGAGGATTAACTATACTACAGTAAATTCAAAATGAACACAAAATAAATATTAGGGATCATACCAAAAAATTAAAAGAGAAGTAGATTATATACACCTTTCATAGCTATGGCTGAGGTAAATTATTCACTAACCAAGAGACAGAGATGATTACAAAAAATAAAATAGATCATTTTAATCATATGAAATTTAAAAGCTTTTGCATAAACAAAATCATATAACTAGTATAAAAAGGGCAGCAGTTGACTGGGAAGAAACTCTTGGTATGAAGTATTTCTCATATCTAAGACGTTTAGATCCCATCTGGGGTCATGACCCACAGTTTAAGAAGTGCTTGAAGGGGTCACAAGTGGAAAAAGTTCAAGAAGCCCTGGTTTAGACAACAGAAATATATGAGCCCAAAAGCCACTCCCTCAAAAAATATGGTCAAAAGATATTAATAATTCTTTAAAAAAACCCTGAAAACTATTAATAACCATATGAAAGACTGTTCCAAATCATTAATAATAAAGGGAATATAAATCACAACAGCTTTGTGGTTTTATCCACAACAGAAAATTAGAAAGGATGACAAAAAATGGGAATAGTCAATGCTGGAGGAATTGTGGAAAGACAAGCACACTAATACACTGTGGGTGGAACTGTGGATCAGTCCAACCATTCAGGAAAACAGCACAGAACTAAATATCCATTATCTTTTGGGGGGGGGCATTTTTTTTGGTGAGGCAATCAGGGTTAAGTGACTTGCCCAGGGTCATACAGCTAGTATGTGTCATGTATCTGAGGCTGGATTTGAACTCAGGTCCTCCTGACCTCAGGGCCGGTACTCTACCCACTGCGCCACCTAGCTGCCCCTGTCCATTATCTTTTGACCCAGAAATTCTACTACTAGGCATATATCCCAAGGAGGTCATGGGAAAAAAAAAAGGCCCCATATGCACCAAAATATTTCTAGCAGCAATTTTTGTAGCAAAGAACAGAAAACAAAGTAGAAGACCAACAATTAGGGGACAACTAAACAAACTATGGAAGAAAAATGTAGTAGAATATTACTGTTCTTTGAAAAGTTAGGAATATGATGAATACAGAGAAATATGGAAACTTACTTGAGTTGATGCCAAATGCAATAAGCAGAACCAAGAAAACAATATACACAATGATGCTGACAATGTAAATGGAAAGACCACCACCAAAATCATTAAAACTGAATCCTGCAAAATTATAATGACCAAGCATAGTCTCAAAGAAGAAACTAATGCACCTTCCCCTGCTTCTTTGCAGAGGTGGGCTACTAACGGTAATAGAAGAGATAACATACAAACAATTAGATACAAAAATGGCCAAAACAAAACAAAACAGGATGAACTAGGAATACTAGCAGAAGGAACTAAGATAAAGAAGGATTTGGAAAGGCTTCCTGTAGAAAGTATAACTTTAGTTGAAACTTGAAGGAAGCCACAGAAACTAGATGGGAGAGATGGGCAGAGTTAGGGTTAGAATTCTGGGCACAGAGGATAGCTAGTAGCAAACTCTAGAGTTGAGGGATAGTGTGTCATGGAGGAGAAATAGCATGAAGGCCAGAGTCACTGAATCAAAGGACACACAGATGGCAATAATTTGCAAGAAAGCTCAAAAGATGGAAAGGGGCCAGGTTATTAAAGGCTTTAAAAGCCAAATGGAGGATTTTATATTTGATCCTGAAGATGACAGGATGCCAAAGGAGTTTATCAAATAAGGTGATGAAATGCTCTGACCTGTGCTCTAAAAAAATTGTGGCAGCTGACTGAGGGATGGACTGGAGTGGGGAGACACTTGTGGCAGAGAGATCAAGCAGAAGACTGATGCACTAGGCCAGGTGTCAGATGATGAGGGCTTGCCCCAGAGTGGTAGCAGTGTCAGAGGAGAGAAAGGAGTATACAGGAGATTTTTAAGAAGGTAACAGAACTCAACCACAGATTGGATATGTGGATTGAAAAAGAGTAAGGAGTTCAGAATGATGTCTAGGTTGGAATTCTGAGTGATCAGGAAGGTAGTGGTACCCTCAGCAATAATAAGGAAGTTAGGAAGAGGAGAAGGTTTGGGGGCAAAGACAATGAGTTTGGTTCGGGACGTGTTAAGTTTAATATGTCTATGGGACATCCAATTCAAGATATCCAAGAATCAGATGGAAATGTAAAGCTGGAAGTCAGGAGACAAGTTAAGGCTGGACAAATAGATCTGACAACCATCTACATAGAGATGATAATTGCATCCAAGAAGCTGATGAAATAGCATAATAGGAAAAGAGAAAAAAAAGGACAGACCTTTGAGGGGCACTTACAGTTAGTGGGCATAACCAAATGAAGATCCAGCAAAGCAGCTGGAGATGAAGTAGTCAGACAAGCAGGAGGAGAACCAGGAGAGAGCAGCGTCATGAAAACCTAGAGAGCTTATGAAAGAGAAGAGAGTGATCAACAGTGTCAAAGGTTGCAGAGAAGTCAATAAAAATGAGGACTGTAAAAAGACCGTTAGGAAATTGAGAGATCATCAGTGTAACCAGAGCTTGTCTGGGCATGACCAGTTTTAGGGGGCTTTTAGGACAAAGAGGGCTGTTTGGAGCATGTCTCTACTGCTTAGCATGCAGACCCCTGCATCCCCTACCACACGAGTCGGGGTAGCCTCTGACTGAGCCAGTCACTCTCCTTTTCTGCCACTCTTCCCCTTGCTATTTTGGGCCACTCTTGTCTGCTGCATCCAGAGGATGAAGATCACAGTTCCCCCACAGCGTGGGCACCATGAACACAACCAGTAAGAAGGGAAGGATTTCCTTACCCTCTTCCTTCTTTTACCCCAGCTCTGAAAAAAGGGCTTGAGGATATCTCTTTCTACTCTGCGTGAGTTGTCCTCCTCAGTTTCAGGCGCCAGAGACGACTCTTACAAGATTGGGAGTTGGAGCCGGGAATGCAGGTGGGATGATACAGCCAGCCAGTCTGTCATGGAAGCCCTGAGAAGGCACAGTGCCTAGGATTCAAGCCTGAGGGGAGTCTGAGACTTGGAACTGGGACTACACTCTATGATTGTGAATGGAGACAAGCTATGACTCTAATCTCCTTCCTTTTTCCACAGCCAGAAAGGGGATTATGCCTCCCACACTGGGGGAGTAAATTTACATATGTATGATTGTATCTTTTCAAGTAAATATTTCTGGGTAAAAGCTAATCTGTTTATGGTTAAATAAAACTGGGGTACAGAAGACCACGGCCACCATCTGAACAAACATGTTTCCATCATGGGGGCTGGAGTCATTGGCATTGAACCTAGAAGCCCTTCAATCCCCTTCAGAGCACTGGTGACCCCTGGGGGAGGAATGAAATGTAACAACCCCAGCCTCCAGACACGGAGAGTCACCATAGTCGGTGTGACATGAGTAACTTTGGAGAAGCGATTTCAGTTGAAGGATAAGGCTGGAAGTCAAAATGCAGAGTTAAGAAAAAAGAAGGAGAAAGGAAGGAGAGGTGGTTATTGTAGGCAGTCTTCTCAAGGAGTTTGGGCACAAAAGGGAGGAGAGATATAAGAGGAGAGCTTGTGGGAATGAAAGGATCGAGTGAGGGTTTTTTGAGGAAAAGAGAGACATGGCCATGTCTGAAGGCAGTAAGGAGGTAGCCAGAAGACAGGGAAAGCTTGAAGATTAGTGAGTGAATAAAGATAATAGAGAGTACAATCTGCTGGATGAAATGGGATTGCTTGTGCATGTAGACAGGTTACCCTTGACAAGAAATGCTACCTTTGCATGAGAGACCTCCTCATGTGAAGGAGGAAAAGGTTGCAAAAAGCATCTGATATATGAGGAGGGGAGAAGAGGGAGTTCTTGGTTAATAGCTTGCATTTTTTTTCAGTGAAATAGGAGGCGAGGTTCTCCATAGGGCGAGGGGAAAGGATGAAATGGTTTGGAAAAGTTGGTATGGTGAGTGGGATAATAAACTACAATGGAGCTAAGCAGCATGGTTTTGTGATTTTTCTACAGTTCTGTTCAGCAGCACATGGGTAGAAACAAAAGCAGTGGATGATGGTAGAAATCCAAGGCTAAGGCTTGGCAAGGTAAGATCTTTGATAGATTCATGATGTAACAGATTTATTTTAAAAACCCTCAAATCCAAATCAGGGTCCTTTAATACGGTGAAAAGTATTATCTGAAAGCAAGAGTTAGCATTACTTGCCATGGCAACACACTGGAAGCTTTCTCAGTTATTAAAGGGATAAATAAAAAAGGATATCCCCTTATTCCACTATTATTTGACACAGTTCTAGAAATGCTAGACATATCAATAAAACAACAAAGAAAATTTAAAAGTATAAACAAAAAAGAGAAGACCAAATTGTTCCTAATGATGTTTTACTCTGAGATTCAGTTAAGAAACTGAGACGATTAATAGCTTTAATAACATGGCAGGATACAAAATAAACGCCCCAAATCATTACCATTTCTATATAGTACTAACAAAAAAAAGAAGAAACTACAGAAATAGAAATTTGATTCAAAATAACTACAAAATGCATAAAACTGGGAAAATTAATCTACCAACAGGCACAGAAGTAACAATTATTAATTTTTTTACTTATGTAAAAGATGATTTAGATAATTTGAGAGGTATTTACTGTTATGTTTAAGGTGAGTCAATATGATAAATATTATAATATCTAAATGTATTCATAGCGCTAAACAAAACTACCAAGGGGTTACTCTACAGAATTTGCATTTGTATCCCTCATGGCTGCAATGATTTTTAGAGTTAATTCCCTGTGATAGTTTCACCGAGGAGAACCAAGCTGATCCCCAGGTGGAAGCTTGTCAATCAGACCATCCCTGAGGCACATGGCTCAAGGAGAAAAAAAAAAAGAATGGCTGGGGAAGAGTTTAGAGACAGGGACAAAATTTTCTATGAGTGAGAAGACTGTTGTGGTGATTATAAGTACTTAATAGAGTCCAGGTTTATATCAAGGACATGGTAGAAAATGAGCAAAGTGACTGATGAAGCAAGACAAAAGCTGACTGAGGAGTGAAAAGAAATAAACATCTGAAGACAAGTTCCATCTCAGTGAATAAGAACTTTGCCACAAAAGCAAATAACTCAGAATCCCTGGAGAAAGACAGAAGAGACGTGAAGAAGCAGGAATATTGCTCCAGACTCCATTTTAGCTAAGTGGGGAGCTGAGTGGTGGCTGGCTGCCATTATTACTATCCTGACAGCCAGAAGCTGAGGACCAGTGGAATCAATGAGACTGGAGGTGGAGCTAGTTGGTGACCTAATAACAGTGGGCAGACTGAGATGGGCCAGAAACTTCTAAGAGCAAATGAAATGGAAACAGAAGGTATTTCAGTAATGTAAGATTTTTAGCAGCAACAGCCTAGATGACTTTAAATATTTCATTTCAAAGCCTAGAATTACATATCATCAGAACCAACTAAAATATGAAACCAATTCACAGAAATGATGCAGTAGGTAAAGATGGTTTTGTGAAACGTGATAATGAATGTGATACTCAACATAGACCTACTACATACCTGAACTCTTCTTTGGGCTTGATGGTCTGAACAGTTTACAATGACTCTATATCTTCTACTATGTAATTCTTGTCCATGTTTTTTCCCTGAATCTTCCATTAGGATCTATACAATATGCTAGATGCCTCAGGGCACCCCTTGAAAATACTTATTAAAATATTTTACTTATAGTATATTTAATCAAATTTAAAATGAAAAATAAATACTGGAACTTCCAACCAGGGACAAGAAAACAGGAGAGTTGCACAGATCCAAACACAGGTCAGGAGGTGTGGAGCTCAGATTATGAGGGCAGTGATCAGACTTTGCCCTGGATTACACCACTGTGGGAGCATTGAAAGTTATAGGTCCCCAGTCTGTGCTGTCCCTGAGATTCTGGAATAACACAATACTTAATGCCCCAAGAAGGCAGCAGAGAGAACCAAAGAGAATAAAAGCTCAGCTCTGATATTCCCTCTGGAAGTATGCAGACCCCTAATATAAAGTCCAAAGCCAGAAATTAAACTAGAAGAGAAAGCAAATTAAAAAAAAAAAAAAGAATCCCACTACAAAGAGATATTATAGTGACAGGGATGCTCAAGACACAAAGCCTGGAGAAGAGAATGACTACAAAACATCTACAAGCAAAGCCTCAAAGAAAAAACACATTTCAGTTCAACTAGTATTCATGGAAAAAAATAAAACAAGAATTTTTAAAAGGGTTAAAAATTATTTTAAAAGCCAAAAGAGAGCCCTAGAGGAAAAAACTGGGAAAGAAACGAGAATTACGGAAGAAAGATAAGGAAAGAAAATTAACAACTCGAACAAAACTGTTACCCAAAGTACAAAACTGTAGTGCCCCCCCCCCCACAAAAAAAACTCCCTGGAAATTAGAACTGACCAAACAGAAGCTAATAACTTCATGAGACAATAGGAAATACTAAGAAAAAAGCCAAAAGAAGAAAATGTAAGGTATTTTGTGGCTAAAATAACTGATCTAGAAAACTGATCACAGAGAGATAATTCAAGAATGACTAGATTACTTGAAAGTCATGCAAGGGAAAAAAAGCCTACTTATCATATTTCAGGAAATCATAAAAGGAAACTATCCATATCTTTTAGAACCAGAAGGCAAAGCAGAAATAGAAAGAATCTACCAGTCATCTCCTGAAAGAAACCCCCAAAAACGTTTGGGGTTTTGTTCTCCAATGAGGAGGACAGAAAGAAAATAGATTTTTGTTCAATGAAAACATTAAACTAATTTTTTTAAAGTGAAGATTGAGGAGTCAAAATAAATACCAATTTTTTTTTAAAAAGTACCATCTAAAGAACAAAATAATAGAAAGTATCAAGAGGTAAAAAAAAATATTTCAGGGGGGAGAAAAATCTCATTTCTCAGTAGTAAATCACTATTATTAGTGGTAGGACAATATAAAGGAAGCCATTAAGGAAGAGAGAGGAAATGGATCAGGATCTGAAATCTTGTCACTTGACAAGAGAGATGGATAGGAGGAGTAAAACTTTGGTAGAACCAGTAGATTGGGAATGATTTGGCAGTACTGCAAAGTGATCCTATAGAAACAGGGTAGGGTAAGAATAGGCTCTTGCAATGATTTCTACCAGAACAAAGAATTTGATACTTTAGGAGATCAGCTTCTACAAGATGAGGTTGCACATCTTGGTATTAAATTCTAGATGATGTAGGAAGTGATTGGGACCCTAGAGGAGGCAGACTAGGAAATGACTGAATGGGAAGTCAAGGATTTTATAAAAAGGCACTGTGCTCTATGAGCAAAACAATTGCAGTAACTCAAAAGAAACAAGAGATGCGCAAATTTAGAGACATCTCCACTCCACTCCAAATGTACACGTGGACTATCTGTGCCCAACCTGTGGCAGAGCATTCTGAGCCCATGTTGGTCTGATCAGCTACAGTTGGATACCCATACCTTGGCCCTGACATAGTGATGTCATTTTGGTCCTCTTCAAGCACAAAAGTCAACAACCAACCAACGATATTGTAACAGGGGCTACTGAATCATCAGAGATGAGATCTTGAGGTACATTCAGGATAAGGAACATATAGCAAAAACTGGAGGTATCATGGTGTTGTGTCCACATCATTCCTACCACAGCTTAGGTCATCATATTTCTTCACTCACCAAATCAGGACTGAAATGTCTAAAGATGCACTCTCTGAGAAGGCTCGTCAGTTAGACAGTAGATTCTGAAGAATAACCAGTGCTAAAGGTGAAATAAAGAGCAGAGGTCTGGCGTGTTTGGGGAATTTCCCATCCACCTCCTCAACTACTTCAGGGTACATGGAAGGGCATTATTATACCTTCCATCCCTTATACTATGAGGATGAGATCTTTAATATTGCCATTCCCAGATTCCATATAGTGTGTCAAACATTCAAAGTCTCTGCAAACCCAAATGGACATCAATCATAATGAATGTGCAATGATAAAGGAAGATAAAGATTCAACCAATTCTGATAAATATGTAAACAAATGGAGAGTCTTAAACATCCTTCCACCCAGTGGTCACTATCCACATCAAACCTGAGCAAATCTTAATAGTCTCTGAAGCACTGGAAAAGAGCCAATCGAGCCAATAAATTTCTGAATAATGTAAATAAGTGAATTGTTCCAGGCACATCACTGGACAACAAGCAGAAAGCATTGGGCCAAGCTCTGGTTTTTATAAGACATTTATCTTAGGAATTGGCTTGGGTTGTTTTTATTTTCTGCAAGAGAGAGGAGGAAAAAAAAGGAAGACTTCTCTTTTTCTTTTCTCTGAGTCAAATGAGAAATTGTTCTTAAGCCAAGGGCCTGGTATTATTACTGTCTTGTTTTAACTATTTCATATTCATGATATTTACAGAAATAGTATGGGGAGTTGCTTCTATAAAAGCACTAAAAATGTAGCAACAATAGTTAGGAAAAGGACAGAACCTCAAATGTATAAAACTGGCTTATTTGGTACTTGAAGAATAACTTTTTTGCCACTGTAAGTTATTTAGAAATGAACCAAACTTGCAAGTAAGGTATTTTAGCCAATGAATCCATTTTACATCATCTTATTCACTTCACACCCATTAGAGACATCAAGGATCTCTAGTGGTTGATTCTAGTTACTGTGAATTAAAAATGGTCTTTCTGTCCTTAAAAACAATTCATCCTTGAATTTAATTTTACATTAAAATCTTTTAACTTTGATTTTTCACAGGCACAATGATTTTGTAATGCAGTGTTAAAGCATATCTGTGTTGTTTACTAACAGAAGCAATTTTGGCAACAACTGACATGGCCTATAATTTGTAAATAGGATATCTGATTCTGTTTTATATACTTTGTCTTAACTTTGTAATAAGTGACATGAATTTTATGTTAAGACTAAATCTCTGTTTTCCTATAACATACATAGATTCTTGTAATTACCACATTCAGAATTTTTAATGAAATTATCAGGTGTTTGAAATATACATATTTAAAAGCAACATTTTTGGGGAAAAGAATTTGCAGAGGAGCATATTCCAGAGGAAATAACATGAGTAAAAGGATGGAGGTAAAAAGGTGTACCTTCTCATATATGTTTAGGAAACAATAGGCAATCCACTTTAGTTAGTCCATAGTACATATACGTTTGAGCAGTAGGAAATTGTAGAACACTGAGAATTTGAGGAAGACCTTATATGGAAAGAGGGCCTCTCTCTCAGTTTCAACTCTAGTAGTGACTGCTATCTGAGCCTAGTAGAACTAGACCTGCTCAGTCAGGCAACATGTGCAACTCTGGCCCTGTAGGTTGCATACCTAAGGGTGTTCTAACCAAAAGAGGCTTTCCTAATTGGTTCATTCAAACTTCCATCCAAATTGAGCCAGTGATGCTAAAGGTTTTCATAGTTGCTTTCCATGGTCTTTGCTATTGCTTCTCTCTTCTGCTAGAAGCATAAGCTTCCCCACTTAATCTTTTTTCATCATTGTTAATAAAAGGGGGTTTTGCTACTATGCTACTATTCTAACTGTTCTGGTGCCCTCACAATTTGAACCCAGAACCTCCACAGCATAGTTGGGCAGGATGGTGGGACAGAACAAAAAGAAAGGAGGAGGATAAACGGACTCTAAAGTTAAAATGAGAATAGTGATGCCAAACAGACTTCTTCATCTGTCGCTCTGCTTGGTTTCAACTCCACGGAATAAGATGCCCCTCCCAGGACAAGCTCATCACTTCTAATTTCATCACCATGTTGCCACTTCAAGCCTTGATACCATGTCCCTCAGCCTTCTCTCCCTTCTGATTGGAGCGCTAAAAGGTAGACTACTAAACTTTTCCCAAAGCTTTCCTTTAAAAAGGACAAAAAATTGGATTCCAGCTCAGTCCACTCCCCACCTATAGCTCTGTCTGGTTTCAACTCCCCAGAACAAGTGGCCTTCATACCAGGTACCCCTTGGTGGTCCTCCCCTCCTTTCCAACCTCATTTTGTGTGTTGTCTTCCCCCATTAGATTGTAAGATCCTTGAGGGCTGGGACTGTCTTTCTTTTTCTTTTTTGTATCCCTATCACTTAGCACACTGCCTGGCACATGGTAAATGCTTGATAAATATTTACTGAATTGAATTGAATTAATGTTAATGACTAGCTGCTTGTGGGTTGAAATCCACCGCATCCCCAGGTGGCCACAAACGTGTACGTGGACATCTATGGTTAAGAAAGGAACAGGATTAGTTGTACCCTCTGCATAGCCTGAACCAGAAAAAAATCACCCCCTCCACACCCCCAATGCACCCCAGGCAGAGCAGAAGAGAGTTTGGGGTGAGTCCTACTTATTTTGCTCAACCTCCTGAAGGAGGATGTGCTCCAAGCAGAAAGCTGCAGTTAGATTTGGAGGCTTGATGGGATCTATAATTCGTACCTAGAGAGGCAAGCAGTACAGAATGCCCCATCTGAAAGCTGAGCAGGAAGAGGAAGAGGAGAATGAAAAGGTAGCCATGAAAGCAAAGAGGCCCATCAGAGATGATCCTCATACCACCAGACTGAATGAGCTGAGACACCATGAACCAGTTCTGCCAACAGTCAACTGAATCTTTGCTAAAGTAGCTAATGTGACCATAGCATAAAGAAAATAATGTAAATGAAAGAGAATTGGAGAGATTTCTGAGAGGGCTATTGTAAAAATAGTAAAAATAGCCCTCTCAGGCCTCTTCCCAAGCCACTACGTAGCTCCTTTCTGTCTGCAGAAGCTCACTAAAAATCCTCAGTGAGGTTTAACACCAGGGTTTGAACTAAGAATGAATGCTGCTGCTATTCTTAGGCAAACCAAAAACTACTACTACCACCCTGCCCCCATTAATTTCCACCTCACTGGGTTATCCTGGCTCTCCACCTCTTGACCCTGCTGGGATGATGGATAGATGCTGCCAGAAGAGACAACCTACAGAAAGAAAGAACCATGAATAGAGACCATTTCTTAAGATGACCAGTTACACCTGAAGCCCAACTGGGTCAAGTCAAAGAGTATGAGGTCACTGGGCTTTAGAATACCAGGCAAACTTGTCAGAAAGGTTTTGCAAATGTAAATGTCTACCCACAGCCCCAATTCAAAGAACTGAGCCCTTTGTTCAGGAGGTGAACTGTGGGAGACAGGATGTACAGAAGAGGGGGTTTCTCTCTCTGTCTCTTTGTCTGTCTGTCTCTCTCTGTATGTATGTCTCTGTCTGTCTCTCTGTGTCCCTCTGTGTGTCTGTGTGTGTGTGTGTGTGTGTCTCTCTCTCTCCTATTCTACTATAATAGGCCCTGAATCCAGTCAGTGGAACTATATACACCACCTGCTCAGCCAGATAGTATATGTAATACCTGCCCTCTAGGTAGCATGTGATCTAAATAAAAGGGACTACCCTAATTGGCTCATCGATGCTTCATCCGGATTCAATCAGTGAAGTTTCCTGAAGCCACTTTGCAGTCTTTTCCAAGCCTTCCCCCGCTTCTCCCCCAGCCAGCCACTGCTAGAAACCTAAGGCTGACCACTTTGCCCTATCCCGTGTAATCTATTTTTTTTCTATAACCTTTAATAAAAATTATTTTTGAAACCACATGGTGGTTCTGGTTGTTCTGCTGCTCCCACAAGTTGAATCTGAGCCCTCTAAGAGTGACAGAGATAAGGCTAAAAAGTAGCTGAGAACCTCAAAATGGAGGGTTTTAATTGCCAGGCTGAGTGAGGATTTGGGTTTTTATTCAGTATGCACTGAGGGTCAAGGATTTGTTTCATACTCATGGCAGGTAAGAGAATCCTACTTAATGCTTAGACCATTGAGCCTCCCTCCCTTTTTTCTCTGCCACAGCACCCCCTACCCTTCTAAAGCTTTCAGTGATGCTCAACTATTTATGTCCTCTATAATCCTATTTTAATTCTACAGTTAACCATTAAATTTCTACTTCTCTCTCCAGGCTTCCTGCATTCTGATCTTAAAGTGGGTACTCTCACATAAAATATTCACTTTCCTCTCTTCCCACTTCAATAAAAATAACCTTTTCAAATTCTTTTCACATTCAAAATTATTTCTTCCCCAATACATTTTGAATGAATTTATTAATTATTATTATTGCTGATTAGTAATGCCTTTCTCATTTCTATGGTTTGCTTGGATGCTAAAATGAATTATCAAGATAAATTTCAAAATCATTTTCTCTGAAGCTCTAGAAAAACAGGATAGATTTTCTTCTATCTAGCACTTTGGTGCAATCTTGCCTGTAGGCTGTGGAAATGAGATAATAATCTTTTAGCATTTCTACTCCTATGATCAAGAAAAAGTTCCTTTACCAAATGCTAGGTAGCATAGCAGATACAGTAGACAGAGTCAATTGGGTAGTCCTTTTTATTTAGTTCACACTGAGGTATGCAGCCCAGAGGACAGGTATTGCATATACTAACTAGCTAAGCAGGTGTTACATGTAGTTCCACTGGCTGGATGCAGGCCCTACTGCAGCTAGACATGGAATCAGCAAGATCTGAATTCAAATTCAGTCTCAGGTGCTTTACTAGCATGTGATCCTCGGCAAGCCACTTAGTTTTGTTTGCCTCAGTTTCCTCAACTGTAAGATGAGGGTAATAATGACACACAGAGTTGTTTTGAGGATAGAATGAGAAAATAATTACAAAGTGTTTAGCATACTACCTGGCACATAGTAAGTGCTATACAAATCCAAGTTATTATTATTCAATGTTTTTCACATACTTTTCCATTAATTCTAACACTCATGCTTGGTATCAGGCACAAGATGCTGACTTTTTTTTTTTCATTTTATATTATGGAAAACTGAGAAGAGACTACACGGTCCCAAAGTCACATAGGCAAAAAAAGTTCTCCTTTTACTTTGCTCCTACTTCCAGCTCTCTCAACAACAAAGTATACTGACAATAAAATTGAGTTGGAACAAAATGAATTCTTCAAATACCAAAAAATCCAAACCTAGATTCAGGTCAGAAAACTGAGCTTAAGAAACAATTTGGGGTAAAATTGTTCAGAAAGTACAGTAAGTGGTACTTGAAATAAAGCTACTCAGACACTGGCAAAAACAACATGCCTCCAATCAAATGAGCCCTAACATAACCTTGTAATTTGAGGCCTGCCAAAGAATGACAAAGAGAAGTGCAGTCAGACAATAATTTCAACAACGTTCTCTTAGAGACAGGCTGCCCAAATGAATTAGTGACAAATAGAACAAAAAGCTATTTGTGGCTCCACTAGACTCCAGGCTCAAAGCAAACAACAAAGAAATGTTTCACATCAAATCTGGGAAGTACGAATATGCCAAAAATATGATTGGGTTGTAGGTGTAAAGTATTAACATTTTACATTGCAGATGGAGAAACAAAGATAAAGAAAAGCTAAAGCATTTCCCGAGTGTTAAGAATAAGCTCTATAAGATTAGATCATCCCCTATCACCTTCATAAGCCTTTCATTATACGCCCATGTACCAGATGATGGTGCAACGACTCAAATTACCCTTAACAAACAGGTTTGGCCTGGTTTCACATCCTGACTAGATGTCATTAGGAACCTAAAAAACATTTTTAAAATAACATAGATACAGCATTATACCATAATGCAGACCTGCACAACTTGGTGGTAAGTTTGGGCTGCAGATAGGTTAGATTAGAGACAGACTGATGATGGCTGGTTGCCGCTGGTCACGTGACAAACAGAAGCACGCACAGGGCAACCCTACATTTTTCGCAGGCCGCCCAAAATCTTGTGGCAGGCTGCTTGCGCCCGCAGGCTATTCTGTTGTGCAGACCTGCTAAAAACCATCAAAACACAATCAGAAATACACTATTTTTAGAAAAGACAAAACAGGGAGTATATATTTCACATACCCATCCCTGCTCCCAACTAACAACTTGCTCTGCTTTATAAACCATCTATTCCCTGTTTGGTAAACCTTCCTAAACCTGACATTAACCTCCCTCTCAAAATTCAATAAATAGGGAGGCGGAGCCAAGATGGCGGAGTAAAGACAGAGCAAGACACCTGAGCTCTCCCCAAAACCCTTCCAAATACCTTTTAAAAATGGCTCTAAACAAATTCTAGAGTAGCAGAACCCACAAAAAGACAGAGTGAAACAAATTTCCAGCCCAAGACAACCTGGAAGGTTGGCAGAAAAGGTCTATTGCACCAGGGTGAGCGAGGAGCATCGTCTAGCACAGACCGTGCCAACATAGACCAGGCCCCAGCAAACCAGGAGCAGGCCTTGGGGGTGACTGAATCAGCGTGAGCAGCGGCAATTTCCAGACCTCTCAGCCCACGGTTTCCAAGACAACTTAGAACATCAGTAGGAAAGGTCCATCGCACCTGGGTGAAAGTGAAGTGCAGTCCAACACAGGGTGTACCAGCATAGCAAACCAGGAGCAGGCCTTGGGAGTGACTCAATCAGCAGCAGTAGGGGCAGCAACTATTTCTGGAGGTCTCAGTCCACAGACAGTAAGGGGGTCGAACAAGTGGGCAGAATGAGATTACAGGAATCTCTCTGCTAGCGCTGAGGCAGGACTCTGTTGCTTTGCCCATACTTGTATCTGGCTCACAGTCCTGGGTGGCAGTCCCAGGGTCAGGAAGAGCACTAGCATAGCAGAGCTTCTGGTAGCAGTGGAGGGGGACCCTCCTCACGATTCCAAGGCAGAAAAGAGTATACACCTCTCCTTCTTCCACTTTGGAAAAACTGAAAACTTACAAGTCCCTAGAAGTATCTCTGAAAACAGTTACACAAAACCCCTAAAACTTAGGACAGTGAATCCTCCAACCTGAAAGCATGGCCCTACTTTAACAAAGAGTTAAAAGTCAACCAATAGGTTGGGAAAATGAGCAAATGGAAAAAAAAATTCTAACTACTGAAAGTTACTATGGATACAAGGAAGAGCAAAACACACACTCAGAAGAAGATAACAAAGTCAAAGCCCCTACACCTAAAACCTCCAAGAAAAATATGAATTGGTCTCAGACCATGGAAGAGCTCAAAAAGGATTTTGAAAATCAAGTAAGAAAGGTAGGGGGAAAATTGGGAAGAGAAATGACAGTGATGCAAGAAAATTATGAAAAATGAGTCAGCAGCCTGGTAAAGGAGACACAAATACTAAAGAAAATAACACCTTAAAAAACAGACTAGGTCAAAAGAAAGCCAATGAGGAGAAGAATGCCTTGAAAAGCAGGATTGGCCAAATGGAAAAGAAGGTCCAAAAACTCACTGAAGAAAATAATTCCTTAAAAATTAGAATGAAACAAATGGAACCTAATGACTTTATAAGAAATTAAGAAACAATAAAACAAAACCAAAAGAATGAAAAAATAGAAGACAATGTGAAATACCTCACTGGAAAAACAAGTGACCTGGAAAATAGATCCAGGAGAGATAACTTAAAAATTACTGGACTACCTGAAAGCCATGGTCAAACAAAAGAGCCTAGACATCATCTTTCAAGAAATTATCAAGGAAAACTACCCTGATATTCTAGAACCAGAGGATAGAAGAGAAATTGAAAGAAACCACCTATCACCTCCTAAAAGAGATCCCAAAATGAAAACTCCCAGGAATGTTATAGCCAAATTCCAGAGTTCCCAGGTCAAGGAGAAAATATTGCAAGCAGCCAGAAAGCAACAATTCAAGCATGGTGGAGTCACAGTCAGAATAACACAAGACTGAGCAGCTTCTCATTAAAAGATTAGAGGACTTAGAACGTGATATTCCAGAGGGCAAAGGAGCTAGAATTACAACCAAGAATCACCTACCAGCAAAACTGAATATAATCCTTCAGAAGAAAAAATGGACATTCAGTGAGATAGAGGACTTTCAAGCATTCTTGATGAAAAAACCAGAGCTGAAAATAAAATCTGACTTTCAAATATAAGATTCAAAAGAAGCATAAAAAGGTAAACAGGAAAGGGAAATCATAAGGGACTTAATGTGTTTAAACTGCATTCCTACATGGGAAGATGGTATTTGTAACTCACAAGACCTTTTTCATTATTAGAATAGTTAGAAGGAGTATATATAGACAAAGAGTACAGGGTGGATTGAATATGAATGAATGATATCTAAAAAAATAAAATTAAGGGGTAAGAGGAATGTACTGGGAGAAAGAGAAAGGAAGAGGTAGAATTTGATAAATTATCTCACATAAAAGAGGCAAGAAACAGAGAAAACAGAATAAATGGGGGAGGTGGGAAGAGGATGGAGAGAAATACAGTTAGCAATAGTAACTGCAAAAAAAAAAATTTTGAAGAGGTTTCTCTGATAAAGGCCTCATTTCTCAAGCATACAGAGAACTGAGTCAAATTTATAAAAATGAGAGCCATTCCCTAACTGATAAATGATAAAAAGATATGATCAGTTTTCAGATGAAGTAATCAAAGTAATCGATAGCCATATGTAAAACATTCTAACTCACTACTGATTGGAGAAATGCAAATCAAAACAATTCTGAGGTATTTACTACCTCATACCTATTAGAGTGGCTAATAGGACAGAAAAGGTAAATGGCATGTTGGAGGGGAGAAAAATGAGACTTTAAAGGACTTTTGGTGGAGTTGTGAACTGATTCAACCATTCTGTAGAGCAATTTGGAACTATGCCCAAAGGGCTATAAAACCATGCAAACCCTTTGATCCAGCAGTATCACTACTAGATCTGTAACCCAAAAGACTAAAAAAAAAAAAAAAAGGAAAAGGAAAAGGACCTAGATATACAAAAATATTTATAGCAGCCCTTTTCTGTGGGTAGAGAATTGGAATTTGAGGGAATGTCCATCAACTGGGGAATGGCTGAACAAGTTGTGATATGTGATTATGATGGAATACTATTGTGCTATAAAAAATGATGAGCAGGATACTCTCAGAAAAACCTGGAAAGACACATAAGCTGATGCAAAGTGAAATGTACTGTGTACAAAGTAATAGCAATATGGTAAGATGATCAGCTGTGAATGACTTAGCTATTCTCAGCAATACAATGATCCAAAACAACTCTAAAGGACTTGTGATGAAAAATGCTATCTATCCCCAGAGAAAGAACTGATGGTGTCTGAATCCAGAGTGAATCATATTTTTTTTAGTTTTGTTTTTCTTAAGTTTTTTCTTGTCTATGTTTTCTTTCACAACATGACTATTATGGATATGTTTTGCATGACTACACATGTATAACCTATATCAAATTGCTTGCCTTCTTGATGGGTGAATGGGGAGTGGGGAGTGAGGAAGCAAGAGAATTTGGAACTCAAAGTTTTAAAAACAAATGTTAAAAATTGTTTTTACATGTAACTGGGGGAAAATAAAATACTAAATAAATTAAAAAAGAAAGGTTAAAAAAAAAGTCAATGAATGGTATTCTCAATGTGTCCTAGTGTGTCTGTATGGAAAATAACAATGAAAAAAAGTGAAGATAATTTACTTTGGAAACCTGGTAAAGGCAGGCTATGTTTGGGGAGGACAACTAGACTTCTGAGACAATTAAAATTAGGAGGAAATTCTTTGTTACATGGCATAGCTCTCAGGAAGGTACAGAGGGGGAAATTTAGGCAATGTAAAAACAAAAGATAGTAATTTATTTTTAAAAAGAAAGTTAAAATAAGAAGAAAAGGAAGGGACAAAAGAGGGAAAGAAAAGGTGATAGGGTTTCCTTGTTTTACCAAATATATACATAAACCTGTAAAAATCTGTTGTATATTTTACTTCTAGGATTTTGAAAACATTGTATATTACAGCCAAAGGCCATTCAAATATAGTAACGTTGAAAATGTTGCAGAGGGCATTTATTTTCAGGTATATGTTGAACCAGATGTCCTCTGACAGTCTTTCCAATTCTGAGATTCCATAATTTCATTCTCAAGACAGTCCCCAAATCACAGGCTGTATTTTCTTTTCATAAAACAACAGTCAACTTGCCTACGTGCAGAACAGATAAAAGATACCATACTCACAATCGCTTATTCACCCAACTGCCCTCCAGCCTCTGCTCTTCCCCATGGTTCCAAACAGCAATTTGACAGTGATGACAGTAAACTGTGGGCTATAAGACACCAGCCTCTTTTAGCTCCTGAGCCCTACCCCTTTTCTCTCTCCCAGGGTCTTTAAGATCCACCGCCTATTTTCATGCCAAGAGGAAGAAGAAATGTTGGGAGTTTTTTTCTCCCTATTCAATGGAAAGTTGTTGTAATTGTATGCTTTCTTTTCATCTTTAATCTTTCTCCTAACCTGTATACCTAAATAAGCAGTAATGCAAGTACAGGGTAGGGTAGATTATAGGACCAAAAAAAAAAACAAAAAACCAAACCTGGAGTCATTGCCCCAAGGACGAGGCAAAGCTATAAACCAAAGGGTATTCTCCATGTATTTTGAATGTTGAAAAGACTTCTACTTTCTTATTTGTCATTTTGCCATTATACAAAAAATTTCAATAAAAACTTGGCATTTCAACTTTGTAATGACAATTAAAAAAGGCAATACATGGTTAGCATTTTTAAGTATTCTACCAATTACATTTATATACAAATAAAAAATCTAATGAAACTTAGTTGAAAAGAATATATTACAAGTTTAATAAAGACATTACGTTTTTTTTTAATGTGAAGTTCATTAGTTTCAGTCTGTCATTTATCAACAACCATGTTTCTTTTTTGTTTGGATTTATTTGTAACCCTCAAGGCAAAGGTTTCATCTAACTAGACTAACAGTTCAAAGTTCACAACAAAACAACACAAAATCATTGAATTTCAATTTCATCACAAGATTCTCATAATCCAATGAAACAAAGAAGTGCAAGATACAGAAAATTTCAATCTTGCCATGTCCAAAGGTTTTAAGTGTCTTAAATGTTCCAATTAAAATATGACGAGTACACCGAAAAGCACACTAAACTGGAACCCAGAAGTTATAGATTTGACCCTTAATCTACAGCCTTCAGCAAATCAGTTCTCCTCACTGGACACCAGTTTCAGTTTCATTCTCTAACATATTCCATTCAAGCCAACAAATATTTACTAAGCATTTACTCCTTGACAACGCCTACAAAAGATTGTCTGCTAGTGGGGGGATACAATATGCATACAAATAATGACCTAACAATGTAAGGTGAGTAGAGAGAGAATATATCTATATCTAAGATATAGATATATAGACATATCACAGAGAGAGAAATATATATGTGTATATTTATATATTTTAGGATCTATAGCTAGAAAGGACCTTAAAGTTAATCTAGTCCAATCTCCTCATTTTACAGATGAGGAAACCGAGACAGATTAAGTGATTTGCCCAAGGTTATAGAGGTGGTAAATAGCAGAGCCTGGGACTCAAACTCAGTCTTCTGACTCTAAGTTGTCATGGTAGTACCATGTTACTACCCCACAAGGATTCTGACTCTGGCTTTACATTTGAATAAAAATTTGGTTTTGTTAAATTGCACACAAACTAGCTAAATTTGCTTTTTTTAAAATTATTTCACTTTGTCTCCAAGAAGTCTCCTAAGAAGAATTGATTGCTGGGATGGAAATGGTGGGAACCTTAGGAGAAGCAAGCATTCTGTCTTCAAGTTTGTAACAAAGAAGAAGACAAGCAAGAAAAGTCTGAAATGTGCTCTACATGGATTCTGGGAAACCAGATCTGAAAGGGTACTGAAGAAGGACAGGTAGATATCATGAACTAGAATTTTATAGAGGAAGTCACACTATGAGGTATAGAAAGCTCTCAATAATAAAATTCTGAATACAAACAAAAATAATTCTGATGAAGTGAGGAAAAAAAAAGGGAAGACTGAATTGTCTGAGGAGACCTGAGTGGATCCACAAACGAGTCTCATCAACAAGCTTAAATTTTTAAAGAGCCATACACAGAAGACAGAAGCAAGGCTAGGTAACAGAGGATGAATACAAATGTGCAGTAAGGCCCCTTAAAAAAAAAAGGCTTTTATGGGGCAGGGCTTTTTTAGAGATGAGTTGAGTCAATGGAAAGATATTTTAAAATATACAGAAGAGAACAGAAGGAAGTTCAGAAGGGGACACTGACAAGCAGGGCAATTTTGTTACTATTGTGTTAAATTTAATATAGACCTTTTTTAAAAAATCTACATAATAGAAGTTCACAATTCCATACACAATCCTTTTTCTCTGTTGTTTGTATGTTGAAATGCACACGTTCGCTGATGTTTGTTAAGTTTATAATTTAAAAAGTTAAGTTTTTTTAAAAAGAATGTCTGGAAGGCCAATGCTCAGAAGCAACTGAAGCTAGCTAAGAATACTAAAGAGAGAAGAAAGGGCTAACGGTGGTGCTATCTTGAGTGAAAAGAGAAGGTTCAAAGAAGAAAGAGGATCACTGCTACTCTGAGTGGATGAAATGGTAATACCAGGCAAGAGAAAAGGCAGACTTGTTGGAGTCCTATATTGCTTTTGTTTTCTAGGCTAAGGATAATGACCTTTGGAATGAAAAGGACAGAACAAATGTGGCTAATAGGGACTTGATGCCTAAGATAAGTAAAGGGAGAGCAAGAGAGTACCAAGTTGTCCTCGTTTAGGTCAAGTCACCTAGATGAGATAAACTTATCTCCTAGGGTGCTGAAAGAACTGGTAGATATAACTGAGAGCCCCTATCTATGACCTTGGAAACATGATGCTGCATGAAGAGATTCCTGGAAGAATTCTAGATCTTACTATTATAAGAATATTTATTGGAAAAGGTAATCATGATCACAAAGAGTCAACTTGTGTTCATCAAGAACAGATCATTCCATACTACTATGCTATAAGAAATGATGAACAGGTTGACTTCAGAAAAACCTGGAAAGACTTGTATGGTCTGATGCTAAGTGAAGTGAGCAGAACCAAGAGAACGTTGTACACAGTAACAGCCACATTGTGCGATGACTAATCTTGATAGACTTAACCCTTCTCAGCAATGCAAGGATCTAAGACATCTCCAGAAGCCTTGTGATGGAAAATGCTATCCACATCCAAAGAAAGAACTATGGAAGTTGAATTGCTATTTTTTTTCTCTTCTGTTGAGTTTTGCTTCCTCTTTCCAATGGTTCCTTCTATTGGTTTTAATTTTTACTTACATCACTAATGTGAAAATGTTTAACAGGAATGTAAATGTATAGCCTATATCAGATTGTGTGCCGTCTTGGGGAGGGTGGTGGGGAGCAAGGGGGAGAAAAATTTTAAACTCAAAAGCATATGGAAATGATTACTGATAAATCAAAATAAATTAATATAAAAAATTTTTTAAAAAAGGAAATAAAGGTCTCATAAGTAACAATTATTCATAGAAGCACTATTTATGGGCACTAAAAACTGGAAGAAAAAAAAGAACAGATCATTTCAAATTAATCTCATCTCTTTTTATGACAGAGGTTCTATATCAGCAGAATGCTGCAGATAGTTCACCTAGATTATGTAAGCAAATCATTCATGCAATTCTTATGGGGAAAAAATGGAGAGATGTGAGTTAGGCAATATAGTACCATTAGGTGGATTTGTAACTGCTCAAATGCCTGGACAAAGAGTAGTCATTAATAGTTAAATGTCAGCGTGGAAAGAAGTCTTTATTAGAGTGCCCCATGGATCTTCATTTGGCCCAAGGGATCAGATAAAGGTATAAATGGCCTGCTTATTAAATTTTCAAATGACAAAAAGAGAGGCAGAATATATAATGCAATGAATAACAGAATCAGCATTCAAAAATATCTTTACAGGCTAAAATACTGTGTCAATCTATTAAAATAAAATTTAATGAGGATAAATGTCAATTCTTGGATATAAGTACAGAGTGTACACAGGAAACAGCTTATCTTGGATTCAAAAAATCAAGATGAAAAATTAGAAGAGGTGCAGCCAGAAAGCAATTGAAAAAGATCTGGTGGTTTAAATTAATTGCAAGCATAATACACAAGCATAATAAGTAAGATAAGGTAGTTAAAAAAAAAAAAGCAAATGCCAGGAGTAGCCAAGATGGCAGAACAAAAGCAGGGACTTGCCTGAGCTCTCCCAAATTCCGCTCTAATCTTTAAATAACACCTCAAAACAAATTCTGGAGCAGCAGAACCAATAAAAGGATGGGGAGAAACAATTTTCCAGCCCAAGACAACTTAGAAGGTCAGAAGGAAAGGTCTGTGCACTGGAGTGAAAGTACAGTGCAGTCCAGCACAGGCTTTGGAGGCAAATGAATCAACGGTGCCAGATTCTGGAGTTCTCAGTGCGCAGATGGTAAGGGAGTCGGACAGCTGGTCAGAAAGAGAGACCCTTTGCTGACACTGGGATCAGGACTCTCTTGCATTGACCATAAATGGATCCAGATTGCAATCCTAGGGAGAGAAGGAACACTAGCATTAAGGGGGATCCTAGGCAGAGTTCCAAGGTGGAAAAGAGTGCTTGGGGTTGCTCACAGACCAGAGTACAGGCCAGGAGAGCAGTAATCAAACCTCTCCTTAGATCGTACTACTTTGATGGAACTGAAAACTTATAGACTCCCCAGATCTAGCTTTGAAAATAACAGTAGAAAAAACTCTTAAGTTTGGGACAATTCCCCCTCCAGCCAGAAGCAGAATCTAAGTTCAACATAAAGTTAAAAGTCAAGAAATAGGCTGGAAAATGAGCAAACAACAACAAAAATAATCTGATTATAGAAGCTAACTATGGTGACAAGGAAGAACAAAATACAAACTCAGAAGAAAACAACAATGTCAAAACAGCTACATGGAAAGCCTCAAAGAAAAATGTGAATTGGTCTCAGGCCCTCCAAAACATGAATTCCTGGAAAAGTTCCCAGATCAAAGAGAAAATATTGCAAACAGCCAGAAAGAAACCATTCAAATACCATGGAGCCACAGTCAAGACAGCACAATATTTAGCAGTTTTTACATTAAAGGATCAGAGGGCTTAGAATATGATATTCCAGAGGGCAAAGGAGCTAGGATTACAACCAAGGATCACCTCCCCAGCAAAACTGAACATAATCCTTCAGGGAAAAAAATGGACATTCAATGATATAGAGGACTTGTAAGCATTCCTGATGAAAAGACCAGAGCTGAATAGAAAATCTGAAAATCTGACTTTCAAATATAAGATTCAAGAAAAGCATAAAAAAGTAAACAGGAAAGAGAAATCATAAGGGACTTAATAAGTTTAAACTGTTTGCATTCCTACATGGGGAGATGATATTTGTAACTCTTAAGAACTTTATCATAATTAAGGCAGTTAGGGGGAGTACACACAGACAGAGGGCAGGTGTAAATTGAATATGATAGGATGATATCTAAAAAAATAAAATTAAGGGATGAGAAAGAGGAATGCACTGGGAGAGGGGGGAAAGAGAGTACAGTGGGGTAAATTATCTGACATAAAAGAGGCACAAAAGAGTTTTTACAATGAAGGGGAAACAGGGATGGAGATGGAGGGAGATGGGCAACACTTGAACCTTACTCTCATTGGAACTGGCTCAAAGAAGAAATAACATACACACTCGGTTGGGTAGAGAAATATGTCTTACCCTACAGGGAAGTAGGAGGGGAAATAGATAAGAGAAGGGAAAGGGGAGCTAATAGAAACACATATTGGAGGAGGCAGTAGTCAGAAGCAAAAAAACAAATGCCCTCTTAAACTATATTAAGAGAAGCATAGTGCCTAGGGCTAGGGAGGTAACAGTCCCATTGTACTCCTGTCGCAGAACACAAAGTACTGTTTTCTATTCTGAGCCCATCTCTGGTAAGTTAGAGAGTATATAGAGTAGAGTAACAAGGATTGATTGAAGGAAATAGAGATGTTTTAACTGAAAAAGAGAAGACTTGGTGAGAATATAACGACTGTCTTAATGTGTGTGAAGCACCATCAAATGGAAGACTTGTTCCTTGTCCCAGGGGGCCGAGTTAGGAAAAATGAGTGGAAATCAAGTCTGTTCAACAGTCTCACAAATCTGCAAGGAGTCTTTGCCTCCCATGAGAATAAAAGACAATATGTGATGTGTAATTGGAAGTAGTTTGAGCTTGTGTTCAGCTCCAGAAGTCCTATTACAAAGGGAAACCATTTCAACAATCTGAATTACCCTAAAATGGAATGGACTACCTGTGAAGGTAATGGGTTCAGAAGTCATTTATCAGGCATGTCATCAAGAAAATTCCAGGTCAGGTACAAGTTAGGCAAGACAAGAGTCTCAGGTCCCTTCCAACTCTGAGATAATGGGACCATGATTTTGTGAATCTTATTTAATAGTTAATTAAAAATATATGCCTAATTCCCCTCTTCCTGTAAGAGAGGTGGTGGACTCTAGGTCCCAAATGAGACATGATATACTTTTTGGACTTAGCCAATGTAGGAAGTTTTTATGGCTGACTATGCATATTTGTTACATGTTTTTCTTTCTTTTTCAATGGGGGTAGTAAGGGGAAAGGATGAAACAGTGGGTTTTCAGTCACTGAAAAAATGTAGATAAAATTAAACATGTATGTATATGTGTGTATATATATAATACACACACATACATACATGTATATATATATACCTAAGGTTAAGTTACCTCAAGGTCATCAAGTGAGCGAGTAATACTAAATCTCTTGGATCTTCCAAATGATCTCCGAGTAGAGGTACGCTGTGGAGTATGACCCAAGCCAATTCCAAGTCCAAACTTTGAACCCTAAAAAGCAAAAGAGAAGGTTTTTTTAGTTATTCTCTAAGGATTTAGAATTTCAGTTTCATCATAAAGGCAGGACTCAAGAAGAACAAGAGGAAAACAACTAAGGAGCTCTTCTGTAAAGGAGTGAGAACAAAACCCTGCCCAGAATTAGTGGAGAGGAGAAAGTACCAGTCTGCAATGTCTGCCAGGGAGGGAGCAACCACACTCCTGAGGTCATGACAAGTATCAGGCTAGAGTGCCATCACCCCGAGCACAGTAGTGCAGGTTTTTAGGAGCTTTATAAATGTCACCAAAAGTTAAGGAAATCACCTTAAGATTAGAACTAAAATTTGAATCTCAAACCATCTCAGGTGCGTATAAATAACCACTAGCTCCTACATTTCTTCTTTCTTCTCAGTGAAGTTTCCATTATTTATTATTTTGGAAATTTAGAAGAATAATTTAGGAAACCCAAAGCCAAACTCCTCTCATCCTAAAGGGAAAACAAGGCACAGAAACGTCTGCTTATCTTCAAAGACAACTTTATTGCCTTTGATCAAAAAACAGTCACAGCTTTCTTTCCAAATGCCCCAGCTCAAATTTTTCTTCTCTGCCTGCTGCACTCATTCCACTTGGGTCGCTTTGCTTGCTCTTACTTCATTCCTGACAGGGAGTTATATATGATGTGTTCTTAAGGCTGCTTAACCAATAACTTAGTAATGCTCTTATAGAATACCTCCCATGATGTTTGACAGCTGAGAACTAAATTCATCCTCAGACTCCTAAGAGAAGAGCTGTCTGACATGATCTCCCAGCTACAAGTGTCTTCACTGCTCCAAATTCTCTTGTACTTAAGGTGTGTATATTTGGATATTATTATTCATGTGCATGTTGTCTCTTCCAGTAGAATGTAAACTCTATGAAGTCAGAGATTGTTTCATCTTTGTCTTTGTATTTCCAGCACCTAACATAGTACCTAGAGCATGCTGTTCAGTCATTTTCAGTTGTGCTCAACTCTTTGTGATCCCATTTGGGATTTTCTTGGCAAAGATACTGAACTAGTTTGCCATTTCCTTCTCCAGCTCATTTCACACATGAGAAAATTGAGGTAAACAGGGTTAAATGATTTGCCAAGGTCACACAGCTAGTAAGTGTCTGAGGCCAGATTTGAACTCATGAAGATGAGTCTTCCTGACTCCAGTCCTGGAACTCTATCCACTGTGCCACCTAGCTGCTCCTACCTAGAACATAAGAGGTGCTTAATAAATGCTTATTGAGTAAGTAATTAAAGTGAAATAAGTCTGGAAAGGTAGTCTAAAGTCTGATTTTGAAGGACTTGAAGAGTCAAGTGGAGGAATTTTTATTTTATCTCATAGACAACAGGGAACCACTGAAGCTTTTAGAACAGGAGAGTAATATGGCCAAAGCTGTGCTTTAGGAATATCCATTTTGGTCACTGTGGGAAAGGTGGACTGGTGAGGGGAAAGGCTAGAGACCAGGAGACCAATTAAGAAACTACTGCAATAGTTTAGTAAAAATTTGTTGAGGGTCTGAGCTATGCTGACAGTTTTGTGAGTAAATGAAGTCAGATCAATAAGACTTGGCAACTGATTGGCTATGGGTGGTGAGAGAAGAGTCAAGGATAACACCTAGGGTTCAAACCTAATTCACCAAAATGATGGTAGTGACCTCATTAGAAATGAGGAAATTTAGAAGAGAGGTAGGTTGAATGGGAAAAACAATGGTTTCTGTTTTGGACTTGATGAGTTTGAGATCCCTACAGGCTATCCGGGTGAACATGTGCAACAGTTAACAATATGGGACCTAGAATTCAGGAGAGAGATAAAGGCTGGATATGTAGATTTAGGAGTCTTGTGCATGGAGGAAGGATCATTGAAGAAGCTTAAGAACTAATAAGATCACTGAGAAAGTACATAGGGACTAAATTGCTCCCAAGCTTCCAATTAGACTTCAGGTATGATGATACCCTTGCTACTCCTGACTTCCTGATAGAACCTGCTTAAATGATTGCAGCAAGAAGGCATACGGTCCTAGTGGGGAAAGCAGGCCTTAGAAATCGTGTTTCCCAGGTAAAACTGCATGTTCTTTTTGTACAGCACTCATCACAAAGTTACAAGTTAAGTTCTCTTAAAAAAACACTTTGGGGCCATTCATTCATTCTCTTAGATATCTGCCATGGGCAAGGCACTATACTAAATACTAAGCACCTCCCCTCAATAGAAAATAGTAGGAAAGATAAGACCAGTTTTAAACAAAGCAGAACTTGACAATGCACAAGGACAAAGTACTGTGGGAGTTCAGATCAAATTACTTTGGAATGGAATAAGAAAGGGCAGAATCAGGGAGGACTTTATGGAGATGACATCTAAACTGGAACTACAAAGATAAAAGGTGAATTGAACAGCCAATGCAGGGGGTTAGAAATTGCAAATAGAAACGACACAAGCAGAGGCACAGAGGGAGGAAAGAACGCTTAGGGCATGGTAATAATTTAGGTTGGCAGAAGCACAGGGTATATAAAGGGTAGCTGTAGGAGGAAAGGTTGGAAAGGTATACTGGGGTCAAATCGTGAAAGACCTTTAACATAAGGTAAAGGAATTTAAACTTTGTTCAGTTGTTAGTATACTCTCCTTCTTCAAGTTATTTCATATTTATTTATCCATTTACATGTCCTGTTATGAGTCTTTTTCCTCTTTCTTTGATCTCTTTGGAGTATATGCCTGGGATATAGTTCCAAATTGCTTTAAAGAATGTCTATGTCAATTCTTAGCTCCACCAACAGAGCATCAATGTTCCTGTTTTCCCATAGTACCTCCAACACTTGTCATTTTCAGGAGTTCACATTGGAAAAGAACAGCAAGAAGGGCAGTGTTGCTGAATCATATATTATACAGAGGGGAGGAAAGTGTAAGAATACTGGGAATGCAGGATAGGGCCATGTTGTGAAGGTCTTTAAGAAACAGAAGATTTTACATGAGACCCTGGAAGTGACCGGTAACCACTAGGGTTTATTGAGGTGGGGAGGGAGGTGCCTTGGTCATACATGATTATACATACAGGAAAATCACTGGTATCTGAGTGAAGAATGGATTATACTAGTGAAGGAGAAGGCCCAACTTTTTCATCTAAGACATGAATGACAGAGATAGTAAGGGAAGAAATCCAAATGATGTGAGATTTTGTAAAAATCAATAGTTTATCTGAATAATTAAGACTGAAGCTGTTTTAATTATACATAGTCATCTCTGGTCTGGGGTTGATTTTGACCTTTGCTCTAACAAGTTAATGGTCTGAAAATGCATGGACAAATAATTCAGAAATGACTACCACATTGGTAATCAGTTATTTCCTGCCTTATATGATGTAGTCGGTCTCATTTCTTTTGATGTGTTGTGGTATTCGTGACAACCAGTAACTTTCCAAATCTTTTCTAAAATAAAATATTCATAAGATATGAGTGGAAAGCTTCTGAGTAGTTCACAACCTTTGGCATCTTTTATTTCTTATTCCTGAACTGTATTTTCCAACTTTTTTTTTTTAACCATCCTTTCCTATGCCTACCTTTGCATGACATCAAGTATTAAAATACATATTGACATAGTCTGGAGGATCAAGTTTTTCATATAATTTCTCTACCTCTTCATCTTCTATACGGATGTTGACACATACCTAAGCTGAAATTACCTTCATGCTGGTCTTTTGGTTTATGCTTATAATAAGTATTTCACAACAAGCTGACCAAGTATCACATGAAAGAATGTTTCTTATAGTCTTTGAACACAGAATGAAACCAACTCATTTATTTGCCTCACCAAGGGCAATCCATAAGGATCCTTCCATTTAGCTCAAACTTCTTAGGTCTTCTGGTTTCATTTATAGCAAGAATGTCAATATCGATAGGGTTGTGTTTCTTTAGTGGTATGTTAACTCACTGGACAGTAGACAAGAACCTCAATTTATATAACCAACAGTTAAAGTAATGTTTATAGACAATCTAAAATTGCGTTTCTTAAGGCCCTATGCATATTTTCTTGCCCCCAAGCACTGTAACCATACAAACAGAAGGCCAATGTACAAAACTATGGGCTATTTTAAAATTTATTGCTGTTGTTTCATGAGTTCAAACGGCCAAATGACACAGTGATTTCTTGTACTCAGCCAGTCACGTCCTGAGATTATCATCAGTAACACATGAAAAGTCTGACAAAATCTGTGCTTTACTAGGATAGAGAACTCACACACAACGGGCATAATATAATAATATCATTGTAATACACCACAAACCAGGATGTTACAAAACTTATAATAACATTTTAAGTTCATCATCCATTTATAACATTGTTCATATGGAACTAACTGCCTTCTGGTAATGCAGTTTTGCCTAATACTGCTGTCTCTGAGACCCAATCAAAGACAATATACTTATTTCATGACCATTTGATAAAAAGAAAGATGTCAGGGACATGCTACCTCTTCTAGTCTTGTCTTCTCTTCTGCTTCACCTATCCAGACCCACAGCAGAACATTAATTTCTCGATTCAATCTTATACTCTTCAATCAATGACTAGCCCTTGCTCCTACAAATATCCACAATGCCTAATTTCATTACCAATCTCTCTCTCTCTCTTTCTCTCCCTTCCTCCTTCCCTCCCTCCTCCCCTTCATTTATGTGTAAAGCATATTGAGTCATAGGCAGAGGTATTTTTACCTGAACAAAGTGGAAGAAAGGTGCTAACTACAGGTACAAAATGATGGTAACAGTCTTATTTGGAAAGACTGAATATGATGTAGAGTGAGAGATACTAGAGGGCCTGGACCAGGCAGTCACAGCCACTAATCTTTTTCTTTGGATCACGGAGGCATTCACAGCATCAGACTCCCACTGATATCTGAAATCTGATGCAGAACTATGTGCTACCTGTCTGTACCAAAAGGCTAGTCAGTGGCTGACTTTTTTTTTTACAAGTTTCATTATATTTATATAATTCATTCATTTATTTATTCTAATGAGAAATTTAAAGAAAAACACTCTGCCTTAGAGGTTCAATCATGAGGCAGAGGCTCCTGGAGATGGCTCTGAAGAAAGAAAAAGGAGGAATGTTGTTTTAAGTGACCTTAGATAGTCCCTTTCAACTCTCAGATTCAATGATTCATTATCTGATACAAAAAATTACCAAGAAGGGAAGATTATTTTTGCTAGAATTTTGGCCTGTCAATAATTAAAAATCTGGGGAGCCAAGATGAAAGCAGTGACTTGCTTGAGCTCTCCCCAAACCCTTCCAAATACCTGTTAAAAAAAATGGCTCTAAACAAATTCTAAAGCAGCAGAACCCACAAAAAGATAGAGTGAAACAAATTTCCAGCCCAAGACAACCCAGATGGTTGATCAGAAAGGTATATCGCGCCAATCTGGGAGAGAAGCACTGTTTGGTATGGGCGCATAGGCCTCAGAGAACCTGGAGCAGGCCTCAGAGGACTGAATCATAGGCAGCTGCTGTGGGTTTCCAGACTTCTCAACCCATGAACGCCAAAGACAACTTAGAAGGTCAGTGGGAAAAGTCTGTTTCTGCGGTGACAGAGAGAAGCTAGGTCCCAGCCCCAGTTCCTGAGCATGGCCCCGGGACATCAGCTGTGACCTGAGCTTCCAGCCCACAGAATGCGGGGGAATTCAGTGGCTGATCAGAGGGCAATTGCAGGGATCTCTTTGCCAGTGCTGAGGCAGGAATCTCTTGCTTTGCCCGTGCTTGGATCTGGGTCATAGTTCTGAGTGGTAGTCCTGGGGCGAGGAAGAGCACTGGCATAGTGGAGCTTGTAGTGGTAGTAGAGAGGAAATCCTCCTCACAGTTCCAAGACAGAAAAGAGTGCTTGTGGTCACTCACAGAGCAGAGCACAGGACAGGAATGAAGTAAACACCTCGCCCCTTATTATACCACCTTGGAAGAACTGAAAATTTACAGGTCCTTAGAAGTATCTCTGAAAACAACTGTACAAATCCCTGAAGTTTGGGATAGTACATTCTTCACGTTGGAAGCAGACCCCTATCTTAACAAAGAGTTTAAAACTCAAGTACTTAGCTGGGATCATGAGCAAACCTCGCAAAAAGAGTCAGACCACAGAATCATTTTTTGGTAACAAAGAAGATCAAAACATATAACCAGAAGAGAACAACAAAGTCAAAGCTCCTACATCCAAAGCCTCCAAGAAGAATATGAATCAGTCCCAGGCCTTGGAAGAGCTCAAAAAGGATTTTAAGAAGCAAGTAAGAGAAATAGAGGAAAAACTGGGAAGAGAAATGAGAGTGATGCAAGAAAATCATGAAAAACAAGTCAACAGCATGCTAAAGGAGACCCAAAAAAATACTGAAGAAATTAACACCTTAAAAAATAGCCTAACCCAAATGGCAAAAGAGGTCCAAAAAGCCAATGAGGAGAAGAATGCCCTAAAAAGCAAAATTGGCCAAATGGAAAAGGAAGTCCAAAAGGTTACTGAAGAAAATACTTCCTTAAAAATTAGAATAGAGCAATTGGAAGCTAGTGACTTTATGAGAAATCAAGACACTGTAAAACAAATCCAAAAGAATGAAAAATTAGAAAACAATGTGAAATATCTAATTGGAAAAACAACTGACCTGGAAAATAGATCCAGGAGAGATCATTTAAAAATTACTGGACTATCTGAAAGCCAGGATCAAAAAAAGAGCCTAGACATCATCTTTCAGGAAATTATCAAGGAAAACTGCCCTGATATTTTAGAACCAGAGGGCAAAATAGAAATTGAAAGAATCCACCGATCATCTCCTGAAAGAGATTCCCAAAGGAAAACTCCTAAGAATATTGTAGCCAAATTCCAGAGTTCCCAGATCAAGGAGAAAATATTGAAAGCAGCCAGAAAGAAACAATTCAAGTATTGTGGAAACACAATCAGGATACGGATAACACAACATTTAGCAGCTTCTACATTAAGGGACCACAGGGTTTTGAATATAACATTCGGGAGGGCAAAGGAGATGGGATTACAACCAAGAATCACCTACCCAGCAAAGCTGAGTATAATCCTTCAGGGGAAAAAATGGTCATTCAGTGAAATAGAGGACCTTCAAGCATTCTTGATGAAAAGACCATAGCTAAATAGAAAATTTGACTTTCAAATACAAGACTCAAGTGGAACACGAAGAGGTAAACAGGAAAGAGAAATCACAAGAGATTTATTAAGGTTGAACTGTTTACATTCCTGCATAAAAAGATGATATTTGTAACTCATGAGACCTTTGTCAGTATCAGGGTAGTTGGAGGGAAAAAATTATATGTAGATAGATAGACAGACAGAGGGCATAGGGTGAGTTGAAGATGAAGGGGTCATATCTGGAGAATAAAATGAAGGGGTGAGAGACGATTATACTGGGAGAAGGGGAAAGGGAGAGGTAAAATGGGTAAATTATCTCAAAAAAAAAAAAAGAAAAGAAAAGGCTCTTACAGTAGAGGGGAAACAGGGGAAGGTGAGAGGGGATGAGTGAATCTTATTCTCATAGGATTTGGCTTAAGGAGGGAATAACATACACAATGGGGTATAGAAATCTATCTTACCCTACAGGAAAATAGGGGGAAAGGGGATAAGAGAGCAGGGAGATGATAGAGGGGAAGGCAGATTGGGAGATGGGGTAATCAGAAGCAAACACTTCTGAGGAGGGACAGGGTCAAAAGTAAGAATAGAATAAATGGGAGGGCAGGATAGGATTAAGGGAAATAGAGTTAGTTTTTCACAGCATGACTACTATGGAAGTGTTTTGCATAACTGCACATATATAACCTATATTGAGTTGCTTACCTTTTCAATGAGGGTGGGTGGGAAGGGAGGAAGGGAGAAAATTTGGAACCCAAAGTTTTGAAAACACATGTTTTAAAAAAATGTTTTCACATACAACTGGGAAATAAGAAATACAGGAAATGGGGTACAGAAATCTATCCTGACCTACAGGAAAACAGGTGGGGAAGGGGATGAGAGAAGGGAGGGAGAGAGAGAAGGGGGGGAGAGATAGAAGGGAGAGCAGACTAGGGGAAGGGGTATTCAGAATGCATGCCATCTTGGGGTGGGGGGAGGGGCAAGATGGGGTGAAAATTTGGAACTCAAAATCTTGTGGAAGTGAATGTTGAAAACTAAAAATAAAAAAATTTTTAAAAAGAAAATAAAAGAAAAGAAAAAATAGAAGAAAAATTTAAAAATTTTTTTAAATTTAAAAAAATTTTTAAAAATTAAAAATCTGTCCTTGATATATATCACTTGTCTAAAGGTTACTGTTTAAACTCATCTATGAAATGTCTTATATTTACATTTCATAGCATATTTTTAAATTAATATATTTGTGTTTCTATACCAGAGTAAGAAGGCATCCGTGATTAAAACAAACAAGGAAAAAACCCCTAACATATTAAGATCTTTCTTCTTCATGTCTTTCTGGAACAATGTCAGATAATAATCATAATAATAATCCTTTATATTCACGTTGTACTTTACTTTATGAAGAACTTTGACAAAAGAGCATGGTATTGTAGACAGAACACTGAATCTGGCATCAAAAAACTTGAGAATGAATCCTGTTCTTCTGTTTACTACTCATTTGACCCTGGACAAGTGATTTAACTTCTCTGGACTTCAAACTTCAGTTTCCCCATCAGCCCATCAGTTGCTAGTGTCTTCCCTTCCAGAAATTATTTATACATACATACATACATACATATATTGAGGTATGTATATGTATAGATTGTGTTACACACATACATATATATACATGTGTTATATTTAATTTCTACACACATGTCACTTTTGTCTTTCTATCCCAACACCAAACACAGTGTCTGGCACATAACGGAGCTAAAGAAACGCCTGCTGAATTTAACTGAATCGAATCTACAAAATGAAGGGCTTAGCCTTGGTGTTTACAGATCTATGATTCCAAGGCACACTTTATCTCACTTAATCTTTATAACTACTCTGTAAGATGAGTGCTATAGGTATTATTACCATTTTACAGATGAAGAAACAAAGTCTCAGAAACAATAAGTGACCTGCTTAAGATCAATAAATTAGGAAGGGGCATAGCCAGAACTGGAAGCCAGATCTTTCAACTCCATCCAGCTACATCACAGATTTTTCTAACCATTCTCTTTATTTCCACAAAAACGGCACAGGTCTAAAACTGATGCTATCAAACATCAGATATTGTGATTCCCTAACTAACTTAAATACCAAATCTAACAATAAAGTGATTTGATATTTCTGCACGTTAAAGAGTAACCAACTTGAGGCTCTTCAACTTTTGCCTTCACTTTTCACCTGAATGAAAATCTTGTCCTTTATCTCTGGGAAGAAAAAAACTTGTAATGATTCATTAAAGGCACTAAAAAGGCACTGTAGGTCACATTTTTTAAAAAACGATCTTCCTTTTTGTTGTTACTGTTCAATAACACACACCTGCTTCTGAGAGTAAAAATATGTTAAATATCTTCACAAAAAATGCACCTGCATATACAAGTCAATTTACATGAAGTGTCTCAGATACGTAAAGGAGATAATATTCTACACCAAGATACATCTGCCTTTGAGGAACACATAAAATACCTCAATATAATTACAGAAATAAGAACCAAACCATATGTTAAAAGAGGGGCTTTGCACAACGACCCAAACTATGTATAATTATTGATGGAAACAAACTTTTTCTAAAATTGTGACCCCTGCCAAGAAAATTCAATTCAATTCAATAAACATTTATTAAGTTCTTACTGTGTGCCAGGCATTGTACTAGTGCTAAAATAGGAATGGAAACAGCCCCAAGCCTTCAAAGAGCTTGCTTTCAACTCTCAAAGGGCATGTATTCCCCTATTAGTTTTCTCAAGATGTTCTTGGTTAAAAACCTGGGCTGCCATTTTATTTGGCTGCCCTCAAACCCCTGAGAGCAGAAAAGGGCTGAGGTAATCTTAAATGGGAAATGGAAAAGACCTAACATATTTTGTACTTAATCACACTTGAAAGCAAGCAGAGCAGCCAAAGTAAGCAAGGTACCAATGGTCTGAAGTATTTACATAATGAGCTACAAGCAATCATCTTCCAATTCAACAAGTACTTATTGACACCTGCTCTGGACAAACCACTGATTTAATATCTTTGGTGAAAAAGGTAAGAAAAATCTCTGTCCTCACAAACTCATGTTCTAGTTGGGGAGACAAGACATAAAGAGATAGTGTGGATTTCGTATCAAAAGACCCTGCTTTGAGCCCATGGTGTCTTGGTCAGAATACTGAAGTGAGAGTCAAGGAAACCTAGGTTCAAGTCTTGGCTCTGCCAACAGCCTTGGAAAGGTGATTTCAAAAACAAACAAGTTTGACTGAATTATGTCTAAGAATATTCATAACCTATAAATCCTGGTCATGACACAAGCTATGTAATCTCAAACAAATTAACTTTTTGAGCCTCAGTTCCCTCATTTGTAAAATTAAATTATTAATACTTAACAGTATACTACCTCCCTCTCAGGGTTCCACTGTGAAGAAAGTGACTTGTAAACCATGAGTTATAAAAGTCCTCGATGACTCCGTATTGTCTCTAAGGTAAAACACAAACTCCTTAGCTAAGCACTCAGTTGATCTACAATGTACCACCCAACATGCTTTTCCAACCTTAGTTCATATTACTTTTCTTCACATATTCTATGTTCTAGTCAAATTGGACAATCAGCTTATTATAGGACTAGTATCTACCAGAATCTCCCCACCACATAAGTTAGGCCCACAAGGCCTCCTTCCCTACTATGAAAGGGATTACTTTCCCTAAAAGGAGGCAAAGCTGGACCCAGGACCTGATTAGCCCAGGACCTTGATGCAGCTTCCTTCCCCCCCACCCCAACATGAAGTAGACCCAGGCTCCTCTTCCTTTCCTCCCTAAAAGATGACAAAGTTGTCCCGGACCTGCTTTCCCTGAAGAAGCTTCCTGGCACGTAAGGGAATTAAAAAGTCCCAGCCACGAGTAGGCTAGGCCTCTCAGATTTGATAGGTGCCGAAAATCATGGCAGTCACCCTACCCTGTCCTGATGACCTACTCAACAGAAGCATTTCCATAAGATGACAAAGGGGGAAGGCAGAGCATAACACCAAAGTTGAAGCTAAGTGGCAATGTATACTTGTTGTATGTGTTAGGGCAAAGTAAACCTCCTTTTAATTAGGTTAATTGTTCAATGACTTTCAAGTGTCTTATTTCATCTCAAAATCAAACCTAAGTTAAGTCCTGGCATTAGGGGGTTATTCCTTAAATGGGACATTCCCTCTCCTGCTTCTGAATTTACACAAGCTGTCCTCCATAACTAGGATGCACTTCCTCCTTACCTCCACCTCTCAAAATGCTTCTCTTTCTTCAAGGCTCAGTTCAAATGTCCTCTATTAAGCCTCCCCTGATCCCTCCCCTGATCAATTGTTAATACACTCTTTCTCTCCTCAAATTACTTTATATTTATCGGTGTACAGGTTGAATCCCTTCCCTAGTAAAATGTAAACATCTTCAGCGTAAAGGCTTTTTAAATTTTCATCTAGTGTCTTGTATATATTCAAATTAATAATCATTTCAATTTTAATTTGGATAAAAATATGAGCCAGTATTACTACAATACAAGAAATAACATGGTTTGGAGGAAAGAGCACTGAACTCACAGTCAAATGACCTTGAATCTAGTCCTGGTTCTGGTCCATAAATACTTAAACCTCTCTAAGCCTCAGTTTCCTTAGTTTAAAATGAGAAGTATAATAGTATGTTCTCTTCCTACTTCATAAATGCTCTTGTGTTGTACTATAAAACAGCAATCATCAAAACTACTTGGTACTGGCTAAGAAATTGAGTGGTGGATCAGTGGAATAGGTACACAAGGTACACAAGACACAAAAGTCAATGACAATAGTAAGCTACAGTTTGATAAACCCAAAGACTCCAGCTTCTGGGATAAGAACTCACTATTTGACAAAAATTGCTGGGATAAGTGGAAAACAGTATGGCAGAAACTAGGCAAAGACCAACATCTTACACCCTATGCCACAATAAAGTCAAAATGGGTACATGATTTAGACACACAGGGTGATACCACAAGCAAATTAGGAGAGCAAGGAATAGTTTACCTGTCAGATCTATGGAGAAGAGAAGAATTTATGACCAAATAAGAAATAGAGAACATTATGAAATGCAAAACGGATAATTTTGATTACATTAAATTTTAAAAAGTTTTTGCACATACAAAGTCAATGCAACCAAGATTAGAAGGAAAGCAGAAAGCTGAGAAACAATTTTTATAGCCAGTGTCTCTGATAAAGGCCTCATTTCTAAAATATGTAGAGAACTCAGTCAAATTTATAAGAATACAAGTCATTCCCCAACTGATAAATGGTCAAAGGCTATGAACAGACAGTTTTCAGATGAAGAAATTAAAGCTATCTATAGTCATATAGAAAAAATGCTCTAAATCACTATTGATTAGAGAAATGCAAATTAAAATAATGAGGTACCACCTCACAGCTATCAGACTGGCTAATATGACAAAAAAGGAAAATGATAAATGTTGGAGAAGAGG
Organism: Vombatus ursinus; assembly: GCF_900497805.2. NCBI lineage: Eukaryota > Metazoa > Chordata > Mammalia > Diprotodontia > Vombatidae > Vombatus > Vombatus ursinus. The sequence continues at coordinate 10,317,678 of NW_020954596.1, read as the reverse complement.
GAAAACTGAAACACTAACGCATTGTTGGTGGAGTTGTGAAATGACCCAACCATTTTGGAGAGCAATTTGGAACTATGCCCAAAGGGCTATAAAAATGTGCATACCCTTTGACCCAGCAATAGCACTTTTAGGGCTGTATCCCAAAGAGATCATACAAATGGGAAAAGGACCCACACGTACAAAAATATTTGCAGCGGCCCTTTTTGTGGTGGCAAAGAATTGGAAATTGAGGGGATGCCCATCAATTGGGAAATGGCTCAACAAGTTGTGGGATAAGAATATAATGGAATATTGTTCTATAAGAAATGAGGGGTCAGGAGGACCTGAGTTCAAATGCGGCCTCAGACACTTGGCACTAGCTGTGTGACCCTGGGCAAGTCACTTAACCCCAACTGCCTCACCAAAAAAAAAAAAAAAGAAATGACGGGCAAGCACATTTCAGAAAAACCTGGAAAGACATGAACTGACGCTTAGTTAAGTGAGCAGAACCAGAAGAACATTGTACACAGTAACAGGAACATTGTGTGATGACTAACTTTGACAGACTTAGCTCTTCTCAGCAATGCAATGATCTAAGACAATTCCAAAAGACTCATGATGGAAAATGCTATCCACATCCAGAGAAAGAACTATGGAGTCTGAATGCAGATCAAAGCATACTATTTGCTCTTTTTTTGTTGTTTTGTCTTTTCTTTCTCATAGTTTTTCCCTTTCGCTCTGATTCTTCTTTCACAATATGACTAATGTGGAAATATATTTAATATGATTGTACATGTATAGCCTATATCAGATTGCATCAGATTGCCATCTTGGAAAGGAAGGAGAGGAGAGAGGGGAGAAAATCTGGAACTCAAGGTCTTATTAAAGTGAATGATAAAGATTAAAAATTAATTAATTTATTTAAAAAAAAACAAATGTGAGGATTACATGAGATAGTGTCTGTGAGAACTCTTTGAAAATTGTAAAAAGCTATACAAATGTAAGGTGTTAGTATTATTACATAGTAAGTAGTTCAATAATAACATAATACAAGGCTGTCTTTGATGAAACGGCAAATAAGTGGCAGAGTAGTTCCGGTGAGATCAAAGGAGGCTGGCTGAGGTAGGCAGGGAAGGTTTCATTTAAATAGTCAGCCAGATTTTCAAAAGTGCCATCAAAGGAAACAATCCAGTAACTTAATCCTTTCCAGGGGAGGCAAGGAGGGAGTTAAGAACATATATTTTGCCAGCTATAATCTGTTTCTTTAACAAGAGTCCTTAACAAAGGAGTCCTATAAAAAAAAAGTGAACAGACAAAAAATTATTCTGCCCTTTAAAAACTGACCATATACAGGGCAGCTAGGTGGCTCAGTGGATAGAGTTCTGGCCTTGGAGTCAAGAGGCGCTGAGTTCAAATCCAACCTCAGATACGTGAAACTTACTAGCTGTGTGACCCTGAGCAAATCACTTAACTCCACTGCCTCACCCCCCCCAAAAAAAACAACTGACCATATATACAGTATAGTACAAAGAAGAAATTTAGAGTCAGAGCACCAGGATTCAAATTCCCACCATGTTCTTTACTACCTTCATGATCCTGAGCAAATGATTTCATTGGGTCTCAGTTTCTGTATCTTCAAAATGGGAGCAAACAGAACAAGTCTAAAACTCTCTTCCATATGATAGCCCTTGAAATGACACCACTTTTTCTATTCATACAGTCTACAGTCTTACTATTGGGCTTCAAGTCCACTAAAAGCCCAATATATTTTCTATGCAAGCTATCACTGAGCCTCACCTTTCCCAACCTGAATTCATCAACCCAAAATAAACATGCACTTGATTATTTTGAACCCAAGTGTAGAACTCTCAATCTATACTTCTAGAAAAAATGAAGAGAGGTAGCTAGACCATTTTTGAATAAATAGATGAATTCAAAGCTCGTTGGATGACCAAATGCAAAGCACCATCATCATTAATGGGTAGATGCCAACTTGGAAAATGGTCTCAAGTGCAGTCCTTCAGGTACTTCATGGGTCTGTGCTGTTTATTGTTCCTATCGATGGCTTGGATGAAGGAAAGACTGGCAATGTTTTTCATGCTAATGATACAAAACTGGGAGAGATACTTAATATGTTCAACAACAACATCAGGATCCAAAAAAATCTTGTCAGGCTAGAACAATGGGTCAAATATAAGAAGATGAAATATAATATGGATAAATGTAACAGCAAAACGCGAAAGCCAGGTTCAATGACAGAATTTCCTAAACTTCATTCTACAGAATCCTGATAGTCCACAAGGCAAGCAATAGCTCTCTTAAAATATTAGATATGAAACTGTATGTGTGACAAAGTTATTCTGCAAATACTGAATTTTTCAGTATGAAAACAATCTTAAGTTTCTCCATTCTACCCCAAATTGTCTATAACCTCTCTTTAATCAAGGAGTAGTCTGCAACCTCAGAGGAGCATTATGGAATTCAACAATGTTTCAAAACCAGTACAGTTCCATAACCTAGCGCAAAGCAGATCCTTAATAAATTCTTGTTGACTGACTGATTGATTGACTGGTCAAATTAGTCAGGGAAATACTGGAATAAATGATCTCTAAATTCCCCTCCAGTGCTGAAGGGCTCTGTCAGGCTAGTAAACAAACTAATATTGCACTGCCACCTAGTGGTTGAAATGAAACTAAGAGTTAAATTTAAAGAGAATTTATATAAAATGTTGACTGATTTAGCACCACCTGCTGGCATTAAATTATTCAGACTCCTTCAAGTTAGTTCCCCTGGTACAATGACATATTTCACTAAATTTTAATACTAACATATTAAACACCGACTATATGCAAGGTCCTATGATTCTTACTAGGGAGATACAACTGCCTTTTTAAGCATGCTGATACAGCTTCATGAATGTGCAGCTGCATGACTGAAATTCATTATATTCTTTCATATGTGTGTATATATAGGTGCATATGTGTATATATACATATACATGCATATAAATATGTGGAATATAATGTATATTACATATACAGGAGATAAGTGGGATATATCTATATGGGATATATATACCTATATATTCATATATTCATATATAAAAGGATACAATGAATTTCAGTCATGCAGCTGCGCATTCATGAAGCTCTATCAGCATGACATATGGAGATTATTTTAAAAGACAGTTGTATATTAATAGATACATATATATTTACATACACATACATGCACATATATCCTTCCCCCTCTCCTACTTCAGGGGTCCAATGCCTTTCTTCTTATTCATTTATTAAGTGCTTACTATATACAAAGAATTGTGGTATAGGTACTGGGGCAGATACTATGATAATTAACCCATAGTCCCTATTGCCCCCAAACAAATAGAACTCAACAGAGGAGACCATTCAAACAATAAGCACTTGCTAAACATTTACTACATACCTGGCATTATGCTAGGGTGGCCCTGGCAGCTAGGCACTAGGGATACAAAGACAAAAATGGGACAGTCTATGTTCTCAAAATGCTTACAGGCTAGCAGAGCCAACATATATACACATATACACATATATATGCACATATAAATATATACATACATACATATATAGGTATAAAACAGACACAAGATTAATTGAGGGGCTGCGTTAACATGGGGGGTGGGGAAGGGCAGGAAAGACTGTGTAGAAGGTGGCAGTTAAGCTGAGTCTTTAAGGAAGGTAGGGATTCTGAGAGGCAAAGATAAGAAGGGAAAGGGGTTTAATCAACACAAAAGCAAGGAAATGACAGATACTGTGTCACATGAGGCAGAGTAAGGTCAGTTGACTTGACCATAAAGTGTGTGAAGGAAAATAATGTAAATTAATGTTGGAAAGGTATGTCTGGCCCAGGTTATGACAAGCTTTAAATGTCAACTCAGTGGAGTCTGTACTTGTACTTGATCTAAAAGGTAATGGGGGCCATTGGAGTTTATCAGTCAGAGGAGTGGCAAGGTCAGATCATTAGAATGTAAGGTCCTTATGAGCAGCAACTTTCATTTTTTTTGCTATTGGCAGTACCTGACACATAGTAGGAACTAATAAATGCTTATAGACAATGATTATACCTTAAGACTATCGCTTTGGCAGCTATATGGTAAATGAATTAGAAAAGGGAGAAACTTGAGGCAGGAAAACCAACTAGAAAGTTATTGCAATAGTTCAGCAAGAGGTAATGAAGGCCTGAAGTAGGGAGGTGACTGTGTGAGTGGAGAGGAAGGGGACAGCTGCAAGATATGCTGTGGAGGAAGAATCAACACAACTTTGAAGCCAACTGGATAAGGTGGTAAGAAAGAAAGAAGTTCCAGATGGCTCTAAGGTGGCAAGACTGGGTACCTGTAAGGTAGAAGTGGCCTCAGTAGAAACAGAGAAATTCAGAGGAGGAATAGGCTTGGGGTTGATGGGGAATGAATTCTGTTTTGGAGTTGGCTATAGGACACCTGAAATGTCTGATAGGAAATTGGCGACATAAGACTGGTGGTCAGGACAGTCTAGGGCTAGATATATGAGTCAATGGTGGAATATGGCAGCCAAGAAACCAAATGCAATCTTAGAATACATCAAAAGAGAACTTCTAAGAATAAGGTAAGGGCCCATGTATTCTGTGCTGGTCTAGCCACATCTACAGTATTATATTCAGTTCTAAGCACCATATTTTTATGAGGACATTAACTGTTAAGCTGAAGAGCAGCTGGAAAAGGGCAAAGAGGATCATGAAGGCCTTGAATTCATGCCATATGTAGAATGACTGAGGTAAGTGAGGACGGTTAGCCTGGTAAAGAAAAGACTGTAAGGAGATCTGATAGTTGTCTCTAAGTATGTGAAGGACTGTCAGGAGAAAGAGAAATTAGTCTTGTTTTTCTTGGCCCCTGAGGGCAAAACTAGAAGCAATTGGTGGAAGTTAACAACAACAACAAAAAAAAAAAACCTAACCAAAATGCCACTGAGGCTCCATCCAACTCTGAAATTTTTTGTGAGCCTGTGAAATAATCCTCCAAGGGTAACAGGCAATGTGAACCTAGTTTTACTACGCCATTTTGGCAAACTTAAAGTCCTTCGAGCAAAATGTGTCTACTGGCTGACTGTTAAAGGTAAGTTCACTAGTCAAGGCATATGAACTACAGATTCAGGAATACAGACCCATAGAGCACCCTGGAACCTACAACAGTAGTTGTCTGTTGTCCCAGGGACCTAACCAACAAATCTTTAAGCACTGAGTCAAGCAGGTATCCTCAGAAAGAGAACAATCATACACAACAGAAAAAGACTGCATAGCATATTCAGTCTCTGAAGTAAAAAAGGCCTGGGTTGCCTCTGACACATATGGGCTGTTTGATCCTGAGCAAATCACTTAACCTTTCAATGCTCCAGACAGCTAAGACTATAAATTATAGACTAAGTGCTGGTCTGCATTAGTAGAGGGAGTTTCCTTACTAGAAAGTCCCCATCCCAATGAAATCCAATGTCTAGTCAAGAAATTTTCAAAAAATAAATAAATACAAAGCAGAAAATGCCAAGGGTCCTATGAGAAGTGCAAAGTTAACTACAGAAGTTCAGGGCAGGGAACAATTACCAATTACATCATTTAGTCCAACACCATCGTTTTACAGATAAAATTAAGGCTCAGGGATTAAGTAACTTGCATAAGGTCATACTAAAGTAAGTAACAGAGTCCCATTCCACTTTTGGATAGTTCTAAAGGGTACAGATATTTTAGTCACTTTATTTGCTTAATTCCAAATTCCTTTCCAAAATGGCTGTACCATTTCACAGGGCTACCAACAATGTATTAATGTGCCTATCTCCCACACCCCCTCCAACGCTGACTTGTCATTTTTGTCTTTTTTTTTTTTGTTGCAAATTTGCAGGGTGAAAGGTGAAACAGTTATTTTGATTTGTATTTCTCTTATTTTTAGAAATTTGGAATTTTTTTTTTCATGTGGTTATGAAAACTTTGCAATTTTTGTTTCAGAACTGTTTGTTTATATCCTTTGACCATTTACTTGTAGGAGAATAGTTATTAATCATATCTATTAATTGCTTATCTATCTTGGATACCAAACCCTTATCAGAGAAATTAGATTTAAAAAAAACACTTTTTCCCATTCAACCACTTCCCTTCTTATTCTAGATGCATTAGTTATCTGTGTAGAAGCTTTTCAGTTTCAAGAACTCAAAGTTATTTATTTTATCTTTTGTATTAGTTAAGAATACATCTCTTATCCATAGATGTGAAAGGTATATGAGTTGTTTCTTTTCTAATTTTTTTTATAGTATGGTCTTTATAGTAAGGTCATGTATCCATTTAGAATGCATTGAGGAGTGGAGTATGAGGTAACTGCTGCCAGGCCGCCTTCCAGTTTTCCTAGTAGTTTTTATCAAATAGAGAGTTTTTCTCTAGGTAACTTATGTTTTCCATTTTATCAAACACTGGATTATTGAGTTCTGTTATTTCTGAATCTTCCTGGTCTAGTTTGTTTCATTGATCTATTTCTCTATTTTTTAACCAATACCAGATGGTTTTAATGACTAATGCTTTATAATAGTTTGAGATTTAGAAGTGCTATTCCTACTTTGTTCTTACTTCTTTTCATCATTTCCCTTGATATGGTAGATCTTTTGTTTTTCAAAGTGAATTTTGTTACTATTTTATCAAGCTCTATAAAGTATCCTCTTGGTAATTTAATTGGTATAGCATTAAAAGTATAAATTAATTTTGGTAGTATTGTCATTTTTCTTAAATTAGCATGGCCTAGCCATGAGCACTGAATATTCTTCTATTTAGGTTGTTCTTCAATTCTTTAAGAAATTAAGAATCTATGTAAGTTTTTGTGTGCTTTAGGAGGTAGATCCCCAGATACATTATGCATTTTGTAGTTATTTAGAATAGGATTTCCCTTTCTATTACTGCTTTTTGGGTTTATTATTATTATATTGAAATGCTGTTGATTCTTGAGAATTTATTTCGTAGCCTGCAACTTTGCTGAAGCTATTAACTGTCTCAAGTAGTATCTTTGCTAATTCCCTGGAGTTTTCCAAATAAGCCATCATATCATCAACAAACAGGGATAATCTTATCTCTTCTATCTATCTATCTATCATTATTCCTTTAATTCCTTCCTCTTGTCTTACTGCTATTGCTAACATTTCCAGAACTATGCCAAACAACAGTGAGGTATTAATGACAGCATGAGCTCCCTACATTCCCTCAATTTCAGACAGCTGAAGGGATAGGACAGATCTGTTGCCACCCTCCCCTCCTCTACCTAACAAGAATAAGCATTACTTTAATAACCCATCACAGATTTCCAAATGCCAGGAATTGGTCACTGAATTTAGAGTGGGCAGGAGATCAATCTACTCCAATATTCTCATTTTAAGGATAAAGACACTGAGGTCTAGAGAAGGTAAAGGACTTTGCAAAGTAACAAAAGTTGTAAGAAGCAAAGCCAGGATTCGACCCCAGGTCCTCTGCATCCAAACCCAACATTCTTTTCACTCTCATTCAAATCCTAACTGTGCTATTCACTATGTGACTCTGGACAAGAACTTGAGCAGATAACCTTTAGGTCCCCTTTTCATTAATATGTTCTGTGATTCTGAGTTCCTTCCCCTACATCCAAATCTAAAAGTTGGTGCAGATTTGACATTCCCTCTTAGTCACATCTTAATTCAAATACCGTAGAGTCCAAGAAATACAACTACAAGGTACTCCTTGTATTAGTGTCACAGACATATCATGATCTACAGGGGACGCTTAATCTTCAACACATGCTTTACTATACCTTCTTATAGGTATAGTATCTTCTTATACTATACCTTCTTATAGAAACTTAGAAGTTTCTTATAGAAAACTTCTTATAGAAACCTATAAGTTAGGCAGGAACTCTGGGGGAATGGTTTTTTTTTTCTTTTAAATAGACCTGTTTGACTTTCTAACTATATCTGACATGCTGTAACCCTTTTATGTCTTAGTCAGTTGCCCTATTGTTTGATTAATTTTCTCTCAGGTCAGAAAAGTCCAAAAGCAGACCAAGAATCCTTAGGAAGAAGTGAATTCCCCATCCCTGGAGGTCTCACAGCAAAGACTGGATGACCAGCTATCAGAGGAGCAATAATGCTGGTTTCAGATCAAACAGGGATTACAACCTCTGAGGTTGTGTGCACTTTCTATTGTAGAAATCTATTTAATTTCTTACCCTTTGAAGATCATTGTTTCCATTAACTAATATTGCTTATTTCTTAAAGTCATCTCTTTCGGGGGATTACAATCTGTTCTACCTTAAATATGATCTTTAAGGCTCTAAACTTTTCCCACAATCCATTATAACATTTCCTCTCATTGTACCAGACTGATCACAGAAAATTTGCTTCACTGAAATCCAATATCCTCTTGCTGTGGTATGTGATGAACCTGTAATTTGCTATGCCGTAAGAAAATGGATTGTGGTCACTAATGTCCCTCCTCATTATTTTATTTTTGTTTTCTTAATCAGTTTCTCCTCACTGGAGAACTAAAGCAAAACAAAATAAGGCCTTATGGTCAAGAAAAGACAAGGATACTGATGCTGTCCATTTTCGGCAAGCTAAGTACATGTTTCCCCAGAATTCTATCCCCTCATATGCACAAAAACAAACAAGATCTCCTGGGAGCCTCTCATTTAAACCTTGGTAAGAAATCACTCCCTAGTGACGGCCATGGTTTCTGGATCATAAAAGCATTCTTTTGTCTAATTTGTGAATCCATTAAATGACATAGGTTTGGCTTGGTTTTATTTTTTTACCCAACAGATGAGTAAGTAGTACATTTTCTCCGAGTATGACATTCACTGGTTTCAAGAATCACAACTAGTTTAGTAATACTCTCCATTTTCTGCAGAAAACTCTAAGGAAACAGCTAGACATCCATTTTAGTTTGTCCTTTCTTTTCAATTTATAGCCTTCCCAAACTATTTACTGCCATACTAACTGCCATATTTACTGCCAATATCAATTAAGCCTGTCAGTACATAAATCAAACATTTGTGGAATTTTTTTTTTAGTCTTGAGCCATAAATGACCTACAAAATACACCATGATTAATTGTTCCTATGCCAAGGTTCATATCACGGATAGCTGCAACAAAAGTTGAGCAACAGGTCAGATTTTATATGCACTGGGGATTCATCAGTGGCACTCAGGTTTAAAATGTTTTAACAACTAACATTTGGATTCAACAAATATTTTTTGAGCGGCTAATATCAACACAAATGTGTAGAGATTTGTAAGCCACAGCACCTCAGCGGGAGTCACAGCTCTCACATTCACTAGCTGAGCTACTGTGAGGAACAGTCTATGAACCTTAAGAGAGATGCTATACCAATACAACTCACTGTGGACAATTATGATAATGACATTTTTCAGTAGCTAAGAAACTCTTAATCACTTTTCCAAAGGTCATTAGTCCTTTCTCTGGGCCTGGAGTTTCACCCTGGTCACCAGGTGAGGAGGTTGCCTTGTTTTGTTTAATGGTGACAAGCCATGAAGACCATCTGCTAAGGCATGAAAGGCTTGGATTCACATGAGGGAAGGGTGTGTCATCACCAATGAAATCACAGTATTTTTTTTTAAGTTCTCTGGATCAAGAAGTGTTTTACCCAGAACTCCTGTTATTTTTCACAATATTCTACCTCACTCTGAAGGTCCCCTACCATAGGTAATTGTTCACAATTAGTTTACTGCAGAATCAAGTGGATACCTGAAGATTTTTCTATGATATCTCTAGCATCCATGATAAAACATACCTCAATGCCAGAAACAATAAACACTATTTCATGACATAGTTAGGAATTTTAGTTCTTGTGACTAAAATTAAAGTTCTTTGGACTTAATGACACCCAAAGGCCTCTTTTCAAATTACTATGCTCTGTGATTCTGAGTCCCCTTCCCTACCTCCAAATTCAAAAGCTGGTGCAGGTATGACATTTTCTCTCACTCACATCTTAATTCAAACACTCTGGGGAGTCCAACAATTACTACTACAGAAATAAGGCAGAACCACAGCCAGATCGTGAGCTACAAAGGCTATTATATCCCCAACAAAAGCTTTACTATGGCTCCTGCGACCTGGAAAAACCTATTCCATAACTTCCCTGAAAGGTCTTTGCTTTAAGACTTCCAGGGATAGAGAACTCACTACTCAGTATCTTTTGAAGAATCATCATCCACATCCTGGCCCCTATTTGTGAACATACTCCAAAGTTTCTTCTTGGGTTTTCTGTTTTCCCTCTATACTATCACAAGACTCTCTCATCATTTCCCATGGACTCAATTACCATCTCTCTGCCAACAAAATCAACATAACCAGCCCCCTCACTTTTCTTCTTAACTCCTGTCCTGTATCTCCAAGTGCCCAATTGATATCTCCACTGGATGTTCCAAAGACATTTCAAAGTCAACAAGTGTGAAAATGAACTCATTTTCCTTCTCCCCACCCTCACTCCTCTTCCTAGTTTCCAGATTTCTGTCAAGGGCACCATTCTTCTGGTTATCCAGGTTCAAAACTCTGAAGCTATCCTTGACCCTACCTAACCTATCATAGTCAAATGGTCGCCAGGTCCTACAGATTCTATCTCAACATCTCTTCGTCCAACCCCTTATCTTCAATGAAACCACTCCCCACCTAGACTACTGCAATAGCCTCAGAGTTGGTCCCCATGCTTTCAGTCTCTCTTGTCACCAATCCATCCTCTACGTGGTTTCCAAACTGATACTCCTAAATCACAGATCTGACAAGTCACTCCGCTGCTTCCTATAAAATAGAATCTCCTCTGTTTGGCATAAAAAGCTTTTTACAATCTAGTTCCAGGCTAGTTATAAATTACTCTACCCTCAGCCATGAAATGGATATTGAAGTGATGCCCATCAACTAGGGAATGGCGAAACGAGCTATGGTATATGGTTGTAATAGAATATTATTGTGTTATAAGAAATGACAAGCAGGGGACAGCTAGGTGGTACAGTGGATAGAGCACCAGCCCTGAAGTCAGGAGGACCTGAGTTCAAATCTAACCTCAGACCAAACACTTGACACTTACTAGCTGTGTGACCCTGGGCAAGTCACTTAACCCCAATTGCCTAAAAACAAAAATAAAATAAGACAAAAAAAAAAAGAAATGACAAGCAGAATGGTTTCAGAAAAACTTGGAAACACTTACATGAACTGATCAAAGTGAAGTGAACAGAACCAGGAAAATGTTATACACAGTAACAGCAATAGTGTTCGATGAAGAACTGTGAATAACTTAGCTATTCTCAGCAATACAATGATCCAAGAAAATCCCAAAGAACTAATGATGAAGCATACTATCTGCCTCTGATATTGTTTGAATATAGCCTGAAGTATGCTATTTTTCACTTTCTTTCTTTCATTCTTTTTCTTTTATTCAGGCCTCCCTGTAGAAAATTACTAATATGACCAAATTAGAAATACTGAAAACCAGGGGCAGCCAAGTAGCACAGTGGATAGAGCACCAGCCCTGAAGACAGGAGGACCTGCGTTCAAATCCAGCCTCAGACCAAACACTTGACAGTACTAGCTGTGTGACCTTGGGCAAGTCATTTAACCCCAATTGCCTTACCAAAAAAAAAAAAGGAAATAAATACTGAAAACCAAAGGAGAGATTAATAAAATTAAAATTAAGAAAACTATTGAACTAATAAATAAAACTAAGAGCTAGTTTTATGAAAAAACCAATAAAACAGATAAACTTTTGGTTAATTTAATTTAAAAAAAGGAAAGAAGAAAACCAAATTGCCAGTATCAAAAAATGAAAAGGGTGAATTCACCACCAATGAAGAGGAAATTAAAACTAAATTAAAGAAATTAAGAACTATTTTGTCCAACTGTATGCCAATAAATTTGACAATCTTAGTGAAATGGATGAATATTTACAAAAATATAAATTGCCCAGATTAACAGAACAGGAAGTAAAATACTTAAATAACCCCATCTCAGAAAAAGAAATTGAACAAGCCATCAATGAACTCCCTAGGAAAAAATCTCCCGGGCCAGATGGATTTACAAGCAAATTCTATCAAACATTTAAAGAACAATTAATTCCAATACTATATAGACTTACTGGGAAAATAGGCAAAGAAGTCCTATTAAATTCTTTTTATGATACAAATATGATGCTGATACCTAAACTGGAAAGAGTCAAAACAGAGAAAGAAAACTATAGACCAATTTCCCTAATGAATATAGATGCAAAAATTTTAAATAAAATATTAGCAAAAAGATTACAGCAACTTACCACGAGAATAATACACTACGACCAGGTAGGATTTATCCCAGGAATGCAGGGCTGGTTCAATATTAGGAAAACTATCAGCATAATTGATCATATCAATAACAAAACTAACAGAAACCACAATTATCTCAATAGATGCAGAAAAAACTTTTGACAAAATACAACACTAATTCCTATTAAAAACACTAGAGAGCATAGGAATAAATGAAGTCTTCCTTAAAATCATAAATGGCATCTATCTAAAACCTTCAGCAAACATTATATGTAATGGAGATAAGCTAGAAGCATTTCCAATAAGATCAGGGGTGAAACAAGGATATCCATTATCACCACTGTTGTTCAATAAGGTACTAGAAATGTTAGCTTTCACAATAAGAGAAGAAAAAGAAATTGAAGGTACTGGAATAGGCAAAGAAGAAACAAAACTATCACTTTTTGCAGATGATATGATGATATACATAGAGAATCCTAGAGAATCAAGTAAAAACTACTTGAAATAACAACTTTAGCAAAGTTGCAGGATATAAAATAAACCCACATAAATCATCAGCATTTATATATATTACTAACAAAATTACTAACATGGAAGTGTTATACATGATTGCACATGTATAACTTATATGTGATTTCTTACAGTTTCAGACAGGGAGAGGACAGGGAGGCAGTGAGGGATAGAATTTGGAACTCAAAACTTTAAAAAAAATGTTTTAATATTGTTTTAACGTGTAATTGGGGAAAAAAACCATTTTTTTTTTTTTTTAGGCAATTGGAATTAAGTGACTTGCCCAGGATCACACAGCTAGTAAGTGTCAAGTGTTTGGTCTGAGGCCGGATTTGAACTCAGGTCCTCCTGTCTTCAAGGCCGGTGCTCTATCCACTGTGCCACCTAGCTGCCCCCAAAAAATATTTTTAAAAAATTTTCGATTACTCTACCCTCCATATAAATTAGACTATTTGTTGTTCCTAGATGACACCTCAACTCCACTTCTGTAACTTTTAATAGGGTGTCCCCCAAGCTTAAATCTCTCCCTCCTCACCTAGACTGGAATTCCTAACTCCCTTTAAAGCTCAGCTCCACTGTTACCCATAAGGGTGCCTTTCTCAAGTTCCTCACCCATAACTCTGTATTCATTTTGTATATATCCTGTACTTAGTTGTCTATAAATGTGCTATATCCCTTGCCTTTAAACTCTTTGAAGACAGAGACTATCTCAATTTTTGTACAGGTATCCCCAGTACTGAGCACAGTGCCTAACACATCACAGGTATTTAACAAATGCTAGTAATTCCATATTCAGGCCAAACATGGAATTCTAAACATGGAATACAAATTGTCAATTTTCAAAGAATTAGATTTAAGAGATTTGACTCTAAATTAATTTAATTTAGTTAGGATGCTCTTTTGGGACAAGGACTATTAACTTAAAAAAAAAAAAAGACAAAAAGTCCTTGTATCCCAAGTGCTCTAAGAAAGTGCCTTGCAAATGGCATGTTCTTAATAAAGGCCTGTTCAGTTCAATGGTTGAATCTCTTTTAGACGACTCAGAAAGCAGAGCGAGATCTTTCAAGGCTGCCAGATCATCACTATGAATACCCATCCCCATTTCAAGAGACAACATGGAAGAGTGGATTAATAAGAGTGATAAGAATAACCCAGCTTTTATCATACAATTTTAGTGTGAAAACAAATATGCAATATTTTAATAAATGGCCTCATTTTTTTTAACAATGGCCTCAAATCATGTCATAACTCATTTGAACAAAATAGTCCTAGGATGCCATTTTTTTAGTCTTGTGGTACCCACTGTTGTGGCCATACGTCTTCTAAGGATAATATGGAGGTGATACATATAAGCTCAACTTGCGCCCACTCTCTTTTTACTGTCAAACAACTCAAAGAGTTTTAAATCCTCTCCTTCCTCACCATCTATTTCCCCTCATTAGAGGTGCAAGGCTAGAAGGAAAAGCAGAATCAGGTGGAGTGGGACACAAAGGTAGGAAATTAGTCATCTTTAAAAATTCCAATGCTTTCATTTTGAACTCACATCTGGAATTATAGGTATCTACAGGCTTATAATACTTTCTAAGGTATTACTAACTCAGGATTTGAGAGAAAAAGGAGAATAGAAAGCTGATTGGTTCTGAAACCACAATAGACAGCCTCAGTAGAGCTAGGTAAAAGCCCTAGCTCTGTTTGTTAATTGTCATTTAAGCAAGACATTAAATCTCTCTGTGTCTAGGTTTCTTCTGGTATCAAATAAGAATAATAATAATGGCACTACCTAACCACACAAGGCTATTGTAAGGAAATTACTTTGTAAACAATTAAGTGCTATTGAAACACAAGCTATTTTTTTGTTTTGTTTTGTTTTGTTTTGTTTTTGGCTAGGCAATGGGGTTAAGTGACTTGTCCACGGTCACCTAGCTATAAGTGTTATGTATCTGAGGCCGGATTTGAACTCAGGTCTTCCTGACTCCAGGGCTGGTGTTCTATCCGCTGCACCACCTAACTGCCCCAAAACGCAAGCTATTTTACAGAGAAGCATTCACATCTTGGTATTTACAAGTTTACAGACCAGTCTTCACAACATGCCTATGAGATAGGTAGTCCAAGAATTCCTATTTTATAGATAAGCTTACTGAAGGTCAGAGAGGTTACCTAATTGCTCAGCTCACACAGTCACTGACTCTCTGTGCCCCAAAATTAGCTACAACAGATCTAAAATAATCTGGTATAGGAATACCACATTCTTTCTACTAGAACATGTTGCCTTTTAAATTTTAACACCATAACCCCTGCTATCCTAGCTCAACTCTCACAAGCATATAATTTCCCCAGATCCTTCCTGTGTTAGTATTTAATTTCATCCACTTTCCTCAAATAAGAGATTCATTCAGAAACAAACATGTCAATTTTTATTTAAAGTAATACAATGATAAGCAGTTACATTAAATGATAAGAAATAAAAATACTAAAATAAAGCATTTTTTTAGAGTTCTTAAGATTATTTTAAACAATAATTTTGGCCCTGCTATTTACTATCTGAATCACTCAAAGCAAACTTTTTACCCCACCTGAAAATGAGCTTCCTCAACCTATCAAACAAGGAGACTAGATTACATGATCTTTAATCATGGAATTTCAGATTTGGGACTCAATAGTAATCTAGTCCAACCTGAAGCAGGAGAACATTGTACACAGTAACAGCCATGTTGTGCAATGACTAACTTTGATAGACTTAGTTCTTCTCAGCAATGCAAGGATCTAAAACAACTCCAAATGGAAAATGCTATCCAAATACAGAGAAAGAACTATGGAGTTTGAATGCAGATCAAAGCACACTATTTGCTCATTTTTTTTCTTCTGTTTTGTTTTATTTCTTCTTTCTTGTGGTTCCTCCTATTGGTTCTAATTCTTCTTTACAACATAATTAATGTGAAAATATGTTTAAATAGACATGTATATGTAGAGCCTATATCATATTGCACACTGTCTTGGGAAAGGAAGTGGAAAGGGAGGGGAGAAAATTTAAAACTCAAAAGCTTAGGGAAGTGATTATTGAAAACTAAAAATAAATTAATTTAAAAATTTTTGAAAGTAGTCTTTGCTTGAAAACCTTGAATGAGAGAGAATCTGTAAGACTCGAGGCCACCCATTCAATTTTTGTATACTTCTAGTTGTATTTCCTTATATCAAGCCTAAATTCTCTGTGAAACTTTACCCATTACTCTGAGTTCTACCCAAGAATAACAAGTTTAATCCATTTTTCAATATGACAGCCTTTTAAATACTTGAAGACATCATTTCCCCCTCTCCTACATAAGTTCTTTCTTCTTCAGCCAAAATATCCCCATTAGCTCCTTCAGCCAATGTTCATATGGCAAGAATTCAAGGCCCTTCACCATACTGTTATCCTCCCATATACTCTCCCACTTATCAAAGTCCTTCCAAAAATGTGGCTCCTAGAACTGATCACAAAATTACTTGGCTTGACCAAGATAAAGTACAGTAGGATTGTCTCATTATTGTTCTTGGAAACTATGCCTTTCTTCATGTAGGTGAAGACTTCATTAGGTTTCTTGGCTACCATATCACACTGTTGACTTATATTGAGCTTACTGTTCATTAAAACCCTCAGCTCATCTTCAGATGAACTGTCACCTATCTATATTACCCAACTTATGAAACTGATTTTTTAACCCAGAGTCTAAGTCATGTATCCCTGTTAAATGCTATTTCTGATTCAACCCTGTATTCTAGCCTGTCAAGACTTTTTTGAATACTTCTTTGAATATACTGTCACGATTCTTCCCAGCTATGTCATCTGAAAAATTGGTAAAAATGCCACCTATGTGTTTAAGCCAAGTCACTGATAAAAATGTTAAATAGCATAAGGCCAAGCACTAATCCCTTGGGCATCCTATTGGAAACCACCTTCCCAGGTGACATCAAACCATTAATGAACTGCTCTGTGTATCCAACCATCTAATCTATTCTCCATCTGCCTAATAATACTATCATCTAGCCCACATTTCCCCTTCTTTCTCACAAAAATGCCATGAAAAAGTTCACCAAATGCTTTGCTAACATCTAGGTAAACCATATCCATAGCATTCTCTTGATCCACCAGTTTAATAATTTTTTTAAAATGAAGTTAGTTTCACAATCTGCTCTTGATGAAGGCATACTGGCTCTTTATGATCACTGCTTCTTTTTCTAAATATTCTCTGCCAAAGCTAGGATTTTATAATTCTATGTGTACTTCACTTTTCAATAGCCATGTTCTTGAAGGAGCTGTGTAAATATAAGCCTATTTTGAATACGTTTGACATCACAAGTGATTAATAGAAACCTGAATCTTGAATGAATCCTGCTGAAACATCCAGTAAAGAATAGGCATCTTAATTTTTGTGTTTTACAAAAGAGACCTGTTTCATCAATTCATATTTTTATTTGTCAGTTTTCTTAACATGAGGTTCTGCTGAATTTGGAAAGTAAAGAACTGTGCATTTGGCAGTTAGATAAAAAAAAGCAAACTTAATATGAATTCTTTTTTTTTGTTTGTTTGTTTTTGGTTGGGCAATGGGGGTTAAGTGACTTGCCCAGGGTCACACAGCTAGTAAGTGTTATGGTGTCTGAGTCCAGATTTGAACTCAGGTCCTCCTGAATCCAGGGCCAGTGCTCTATCCACTGCACCACCTAGCTGCCCCCGAATTCTTAAATAACTGACCAAAATTACTTATGCAAGCTGTTGTTGTTTTTTAAGATTATTCATAATAATACTTACCTTTTTGTCCTCTTTCGTCTTTCTAACATTTCGATGAGGGCCAAAGATGGTTTGCATTCCAAAAGCTTTTTTAGACCATTCACTCTTGTGAACACTTAGTTGAGGCTGAACAAAGCTTCCCTCAACCCTGTATCGGTCAGCTGGAATTTTATTCATTGGAGGAGGAAGTGTGCCACAATTCACACTTGACCATCCATCTGTAGAATCCGTGTATGACTCCTGATCACTGGCGTGGCCATGTTGCCATTCCTGGAGGACATGGACAGGCAGCCACCTTTGGCTGGAACTGCCACCTATACCCATAGTACTTCTTTTGGAAGGAGGGACTGAACTCCGTGAAGAAACAAGAGGAACCTCCATTCGGGAAGAAGGCACTAAATGCTTATTTAAATCACAAAATTTATCATTCTGAGTTGCTTCTAAAGAATTTCCTTCTGAATCATGACAGAAACCATTCCACTGTGCACTAGGTGGGTTTGGTGCTCTTCCTCCTGGATTTTCCCACATATTACTAGGAATGTGCTTACTTGAACTGCCTCCTAAATCAACCACCAGAACTCTGTTGCTTTTTTCTTCCTGGTTGAAATTGCCAATGCCACTATCACTATTGCTACTTGTACTATTATTCTGATGAGCATCAGCATCACCATCCAGGAAGGCCCGTGCTCTCATTCCTTCAATCAATTCTCCCATGTCTCTATAGAGGACAGAAATAAATTGCAAAACAGGTAAAGATGATGTTGGGAATTCTAAACAACCATTAGTGTCTGGATCAGCTGTACAATCAAACCCAAATCGTCTTGCAATACCTTGATGAATTTTATGGCTAAACAGTTCCGGATCTACCATGAAAACATGACAAGATGTTCTCAAAACTCCTTCATCTTCCTGAGCTAAACTTCCATCATCATTAGTCTGCATGGTAACCAGTCCAAAGAATCTTCTGTCATCAGGACATACTGCACTAAATGCCAGTTTCTCTGCAGGATATTCAGCCACTATGCCAGCTTTGTCAGTGCAGAGTTGAACACAATCATGCATAATCTTCATCATTACCAATGAATGTATTTTCTGCTCAGCCCGCAAGCGTCTCATACATCCACGAATAGCCTGCAGACTATCATATTCAAGGTTGGAGCTAGTTGAAGGAAGTTCTATTGAACCTAGATAACCTACCACCATGGCAACATTTAAAATGCTTGCATCTAATCCAAAGTCATCATGATTTTCTAGTCCAATACTGAAAACTGAATCATCATGTATAACTTTAGACATTTCTTCCTTAGAATGAAGATTATAATTTGGACTATTTATACTTTCCTGTGCAATGTCAAACCGAGCAGCAGCAGCAGCTGACTCTGAAAGAGACCTTTGTTTTGGTTTCGAGTGATCTGAACTAGCAGCACAAAGAGTAGGATTTTCAAAGATCATGTTAAAAATTCCACCAGACTGCATTTCTTCAACAACTCTCTCTGCTCTGTTGATACCTAATGCTTTGGAATCAAGTTTGGGCTTTAGCCAGCCTTTTCCTTCATAAAATCCAACTTCTTCATCACTAGAACAAGAGTCCACGTGACTGAGGCCTTCGCCAATTATCATATGTAGCACCCCAGAACACTTCCCTATGAGCTTCACTACATCTTCATGAGAAGCATTTTTTACATTGATGTCATTGACCGCAAAGATCTGGTCTCCAGCTTTTAATCCTACATAATCTGCAGGGCTCCCTTTCATAACACAGCTAAGAACACAAGGTGCTTGTCCAGAAAGGGTAAATCCATACCCTGCTCGTCCTCTAGCAACATCCACACTTCTTATCCTCGGTGGTGCATGTACATTGAGTCGACGTTTCACTGTCTCTGCTGGTTTATACATTTTGTTGTGTTTCTGAGAATGAGAATCCTTAAATTATTTCAATTTGTATCCATATTTCGTAGAATTCTTGATGCAACCTTTCTTTCCCACGATAATGCCCTATGGAAAAAAATAAATACACCATAATTTAATATTTCCTTTTCCCATAATTTCAACAATTCAGTAATTCAAAAGATACACATTCAACAGATATAGTACCCTACTAGTGCAGATTATAATCCCTTCACATCTTAGTAGACATTTTTTGTGAATAGCCCAAGCAAAAAAAAAAAAGTATTCCTTAGTGCCAACCCTCTGATGACCAGCTAGGATGATCCTCACATACCAGGCTGAGAGACAGCTGCCAGGCACTTAATTGACATTTTTCCAACTCTGTAATACCTGCCAGAGCTAAGGCTCCACTGGCATAAAACCTCTGAGAACCTGGGTCATCTCCACACCACAATGAAGTACCAGAGTACAACTTCAATGAAAGCTCATTGTTTAATCATCTTAAATTTCAGGAACATATTAACCAAATTAGATCACACATAATAGAAAACCATCACAGAATAAATATTTAGGCAAAACAAAAAAAAGATACAACAACTGAACCTCGAATGTAGCACTTTACATGGCTAGCAAATATTCTTTCACAATTACTATTTCTATCATGCTTAATGATGAACACTGACTATATCATTCTGTCTTTTCACACAGTTGAAATTTTGGGGCATCCTGATTTTGATAAAGGACAGAACAGAAATTCTAAAAGCTCTCAACAGGCTGAAAAAAAAAACAACAAAATAAACTTTAATTTTCCCATCTTTATAACAGCTTTATGAGGCTAATCGATACATACATCAAGCATTCTTACTAAAGGTATGAGAAGGGTAGGCTTTCACAAACAATATTTTACAGTATATCACATTTTCCCATTCACACAGTTGACTAAAAAGTAAAGAGAATACAAGACCCCACTGTGCTTATTTGTTGACTATCTGTTTGACTTATTTGTTGATTTAAAAAAAGACAAAAGTGCTACTCTAATAAGAGGCCTCCCAAGCAAATGTCAAAGCCTCACAAGATTTCTCAAAAGATATTGCAACAGGCATGACTTTGTTTGACAATCTTCTGGCAATTATCATGCCCAGCATAAATAGGAAGGCATGGGTGAGCCAAAAGTGTTTGTTCTTGTCTTTGAAAATGTCCGGCAAAGTCCAAATGAAAAAAGGCTTCTCTATACTTGGTGAAGATCTCCACATGTTCATATTTTCATTAAGCCCTAGAATACTGCCACCTCCTAATGAGATTGTAAAGCATTCAAAAGTGTTCAGCCTAACTATGTATACAGGAAAATTGGAAAAAGAAATTACAGTAACGCAAGAAAATCAGGGGGAAAAAAGTCAACAGTTTGGTGTGTTCAGCCTAACTATGTATACAGGAAAATTGGAAAAAGAAATTACAGTAACGCAAGAAAATCAGGGGGAAAAAAGTCAACAGTTTGGTAAAGGAGGCACAAAAAAAATACTGTAGAGAATAACATCTTAAAAAATACAATAGGCCAAATGGTAAAGAAGGCACAAAAATCCACTAAAAAGAACTCTTTAAAAAGCAGAATTGGCCAAATGGAAAAGGAACTACAAATGCTCACTAAAGAAAATAATTCCTTAAAAATTAGAATTGAGCAGGTGGAATCTAATGACTCCATGAGACATCAAGAAACAAGAAAACAAAATCAAAAGAATAAAAAGGAAGAAAATGTGAAATATCTTACTGGAAAAACAACTGACCTAGAAAATAGATCAAGGAACACTCATTTAAGAATTATTAGACTACCTGAAAGCCATAATCAAAAAAAAAGCCTAGACATTATCTTTTAAGAAATTATCAATGAAAACTGCCCTGATATCCTAGAACCACAAGGCAAAATGGATATTGAAAGAATCCACCTATTACTTCCTAAAAGAGCTCCCAAAATGAAAACTTCCAGGAATATTTTATAACCAAATTCCAGAGCTCCCAGGTCAAGGAGAAAATGTTGT
This sequence comes from Vombatus ursinus, assembly GCF_900497805.2. Classification (NCBI taxonomy): domain Eukaryota; kingdom Metazoa; phylum Chordata; class Mammalia; order Diprotodontia; family Vombatidae; genus Vombatus; species Vombatus ursinus. Next base: position 10,296,187 of record NW_020954596.1, on the reverse strand, counting down.
TAAGTAGCCAGAAAGAAACAATTCAAATATCATGGAGCCATAGCCAGGATAATACAAGTTGTAGCAGTTAAGTATCAGAGGGCTTGGAATATGAAATTCCAGAGGGCAAAGGAGCTAGGATTACAACCAAGAATCACCTACCCTGGGGGCAGCTAGATGGCACAGTGGATAGAGCAGTGGCCCTGGAATCAGGAGGACCTGAATTCAAATCCAGCCTCAGATACTTATTAACTGTATGACCCTGGGCAAATTACTTAACCCCCATTGCCTCCAACCCCTCCCAAAAAAAACAATCACCTACCAAGCAAAACTGGGCATAATCCTTCAAAGGAAAAAAAATGGATATTCAATGAAACAGAGGATTTTTAAGCATTCCTGATGAAAAGATCAGAGCTGAATAGAAAATCTGACTTCCAAATACAAGACTCAAGAGAAGCATAAAAAGGTAAATAGGAAAGAGGAATCATAAGGAATTCAATAAAGTTAACTGTTTACATTCCTATATAGCGAGATGATAATTATAACGCCTAAGAACTTTATCATTATTAGGGCTGTTATGAGGAACATACATAGACAGAGAGCATGAGTGAGTTGAATATGATGGGATGATATCGAAAAAAATAAAATTAAGGAGTGAGAAAGAGGGATGCACTGGGAGAAGGAGAAAGGGAAAGGTAGAATGGGGTAAATTATTTGACAAAAAAGGACAAAAGAGCTTTTACAGAGGATGGGAAGGTGGGGGAGTGTTAAGGGGGAGCACTTGAACCTTACTCTCATTTGAATTAGCTCAAAGAGGGAATAACATACACGCTTAGTTGGGTACAGAAATCTATCTTACCCTAGAAGAAAACAGGGTGAGGACACAAGTGGGGAGAGCTAATAGAAGGTATGGCAGATTGGGGGAGGCAGGAGTCAGAAGCAAAACACTTGAAGGCGGACAGGGTGAAAGGAGAGAAAGAGAGGTATGGAGGTGAGGAAACTTCACAGAATAAATCCCCTTAATAAAAGGATTTGTTCTATAAAACTTGGACTCAGTCAAAAGGCCACCTCGAGGCCACAGGATCCCCACCCCTGGAAGATAAATGGGAGGAAAATAGGATAGAGGGAAATACACAAGTTAGTAATCATAACTGAAAAAAAATTTATAGCAAGTTTCTCAGATAAAGGCCTCATTCCTCAAATAACTCAGAGAACTGAGTTAAATTTATAAAAATTAAAGCTATTCCCCAGTTGATAAATGGTCAAAGGATATGAACAGGCAGTTTTCAGATGAAGTAATCAAGGCTATATATAGTCATATGAAAAAAATGCTCTAAATCACTACTGATTAGAGAAATGTAAATTAAAATAATTCTAAAGTACCACCCCACATCTATGAGATTGGCTAATATGACAGAAAAGGAAAATAACCAATGTTGAAGGGGATGTGGAAAAATTGAGACATTAATGTACAGTTGGTGGAGGTGTGAACTGATACAACCATTCTGGAGAGTAATTTGGAACTACATCCAAAGGTCTAGAAAACCGCAAACCCTCTGACCCAGCAATACCCCTACAAGGTCTATGTCCCTAAAAGATAAAAAAAGAAAGAAAAAGGAATCATATTACAAAAAAAAAAAAATTCATAGTAGCTCCTTTTGTTGTAACAAAGAATTGGAAATTGAGGAGATGCCTATCAATTGGGGAATAGCTGAACAAGTTGTAGTATATGATTGTGATGGAATATTATTATACTATAAGAAATGGGCAAGCAGAATGCTCTTAGGAAAACTTGGAAAGACTTACATGAATTGACAGAAAGTGAAATGAGCAGAACCAGAACACTGTACACAGTAACAGCAATATTGCACATTGTACATTGATCAACTGTGAATGACTTAGCTGAAGTACTTATGATGAAAAATGATATCCATCTCCAGAGAAAGAACTGATGGAGTCTGAATGTAGATCAAAGCATCATTTCTACTTTATCTTTCTTGTTTGGAGGTTTTTTGGTCTGCATTTTCTTGTGCAAAATGACTAATAAGGAAATATGTTTTGCATGATTGCATGTATAACTACATCAAATTGCTTGCCTTCTCAATGTAGTGAGAGGAGAGGAAGAAAATTTGGAACTCAAATTTTTAAAAAATACATGTTAAAACTGTTTTTACACATAATTGAGAAAAAATATTAAATACTTTTTAAAAGAATTAAGGTTGAGGGTTATCCAAAAGACAATAAAGAAGCACATGGTGGGCGCTGAGTAGGCAGCAACACACTAACCACACAAATCTCACAAGAGAGTCATGTAAGAGATGTTACACAAGAGATGTCAGATCAGAAAAGAAGGTGTAGCAAATGTAAGACATAACCATCAAATAGATTGTGTTACAATACTGGTATCCACACCACGTGAAGAGAGCTAGAGAATTACTCCCAGCAAGGTGGATAGAGACCCTCTGAGGATGATTTACAAGAAGACCCAGATAAGAGCAGCATGGGATGATGAGAGGGTATAGAGGGGGTGGTAATGTGAATCACTGAAGGGACTGCATATATTTATGAGATCACATTCATCTTAAATACAAAAGTATAAAAGCTCAGGCAATTCATTTAACTCCTCCATAGTTTTCAATTTCTCCTCTGTAAAGCAGAAACAAAAGTAATGACCATACCCACCTCACAGGGATGTGGCAAGCACTATGCATTCAAAAGTATTTCGAAGGCTAAAAAGCCCTATAAGAATATAATGTCAAAAATACTAAAATAGAAAACCATATGACAAGTTTAACATATGAAATCTATTAACACATAGTATTAATCTAAAGGTTTTTAGACAGCTATCCATTTAGCCAACACTGAGTTCTATATTTTAAAAAAGTTCTTTTTTGATTAAAATATTTCCATTAGTGCTTCATTATGAGGTCACAGCCTTTTAAAGCTTTGGTTAAGAAAAAAATCAATATATATAATGAACTTTGAGCCTCAGTGGTTTCATATTCACTTGTATGAAAGAAGGAGAAGGAAGAAGCAAAGGGCAAACAACTTGATTATACTAGCTCAACAACAATTTAGTTATTTCAGTAATTAGGCTGCTAATGTGCCTGAACCAACTTAATGAGCTAATTAAAAACAACATCAATTTACTTACCACTACACAGTCACCTAATACCTGGCCACAGTATGGGATGAAAAAATATGAGCAAAGCAAATAGCCTTGCACCTCCTGAGTTTGAACAAGTGTTAGAAATGGCCTTTCATACAGTATGAAACAAGGATGAGGACTGTGTAAGTCACTTAAGGAAATGCTAGCTTCCCTCTTCTGGACACTAAATGGGATGATTCGTCATTTTTTCAGTGGAAATATGATTTCTCCGAGTCCCATAACCCAAAGACACTAATTTGCAGGTTATCTTTAAGTGCTGGTGGTGGATGCTAGTTAACTGTTTATTTCCATGCCTAGTATATAATTCTAAGTTTCCTCATACATAAAGAATGGGATACTACCACCTATTCAACTGCATTCATGCTGTCTATCCTCATCCACATATCCTGCTGAAACATCAAAGTAAACTAGACTAATAATAAAAGCCTATTATCTAGAACCAGAGAGGTTCTAAAACCACTATGCTCTACCCTAGTCAGATTACATCTGGCCTATCTTGCTTAGATATTTGCACCACACTTGAGGAAGAGTATTAATAAGCTCTAAGTAGAACCAAAGAGGCAACCAGGATGCGAAGGGGTGCTGAAACATACAAATATTAGTCAAAAGAACTGTCCCGTCACCTTCACCTATCTAACCAGTAATTAGCTCCTGTGATTCTATCTTCACATCATCTCTCAAATCCCTCCTCTTATTCCCACTACTACCTCTGGTAAAGGCCCTCACTAGCATCCCTTGAACGATTACAGGCGTGTCCTTTCAGGTATTCCCATTTCCAATTTCTCCAATTCATCCTTCATACAACTTTCAGAATAATCTTTCCTATACACACATCTCGTCATGTCCCTTCTCTGCTCAAAACTCTTTGGTGGGTCCTTACTGTTTCCTGAATCAAGTTCAAACTGATATAATAAAAGGATGGATTTGGAGTGGAGGGCCTGGGTTTGAATTCTCATTCTGCCTCTTAATACCTGTGTGGGCTTGGGCAAATCATTTAACCTTTTCAAGCCTCAGTTTCTTTACCTGTAAAATAAGGTTATTTGACTAGATGACCTCAAAAGTCCTATGATCTTCTGCATAGCAAAGTCTTCCACAGCCCATCAGCACTCTTTATTTCTAGCCTTATCACATGTAACTATCCTCCACATATTCCATAGTCCAAACACACTAGGCAACTCTCTGTACCTCAAGCATATACTACATTCTAATATGTAGATATATAGATATATATGTCTTCTAATATATAGATACAGATATATATGTCTTTGCATCTGCTATTTCCTTTGGAAGGAATGTCTTCCCTCCCTATCTATTGAATTTCTATCCCTTCTTTATATCCCAAATACCATCTACTCCAGGAAGTCTTCCATGATCCCTTCAGTTGATAGGGCTTTCCTCTCAGATCTAGCATATCATTTTGTTTTGTGATTCTATTATGCTCTTATGTAATTCTGAATATTAGTTATTGGTCTCTGTGCCTTATTAAGTCTACTAGACCATGAAATGAATGTTTTCTCTCTCAATATCCAGCATAACGCTCTGTATACCATAAGCACTTAATATTTGTTGTTTTTATATTGTTTGGCACTCTGCTCACATAGAAGCTAGAGAAAGACAGTTAAGCTCTATGTAAGAAAAAAAAATCTTCCCAACTATTAGTTATCTAAAAGTGAAATGGACTGCCTTGAGAAGTAGTGGCCCTCCCTACCCTCACCTCTACTTCTCATCCCTTGCCCTCATCCCTCAACCACCACCATCACCTGCCTTATCCCCATCCCATCCAAAGTCTTCAAAGATTAGAGTACCACTTTGGGGATTTGGGGTCAGTTATGGGTTGAACTAGTCAGCCTGAGTTCCCTTTCAACTCTAAGAGTCTTTGATATGACTCAGGTTCCATATTTGTAAAAGAATGGGATTATATTAGATGACCTCTAAGATCTTCCAAGTCCTAATATATACTATGCTTCTACATGAACAAACTTTAAAAAACATGAAGTGGCAAACAAATCACATCATTAAAAACATTACAATTCTTTACAATGTATCACATATTATTTGCTGTTCAGTCATTTTTCAGTTGTGTCTAACTCTTCCTGGCAAATATACTGGAGTGGTTTGCCCCTTCTCCAGCTTACTTTACACATGATGAAACTGAGGCAAACAGGGTTAAGTGACTTGCTCAGGGTCACACAGCTAGTCTGTCTGGTCTGAGGCCAGATCTGAACTCGGGAAAATGAGTCTTCCTAGTAGCCATTTTATAAATGCATGAGGAGGAGGAGGAAGGCATTCCAACTAACAGTTGTAATCACCCAGCACTAAATTCAAACATTTAACTTTGGGAAATTAAGTCTACAGGGTTAAATACAAGGACACATCTTATATGTCAATCTTACATTCCACAGACATTGTTTCATTATTTGGCAAACAGCATGCATTGTTAGAGATTTCACTTAAAAATAAATTCCAAGCTTGTTGCAAATATTTGCTTTTGAAATTAACTACTTTAATTCAGCTCTTGGGGAAAATGTCAAATACAACATAAACATTGTGTGCCAGGGCAAACAATACAATAGTATCTATTTATTCTGGAATGACATTTAGTCTATAAGCAACAGACATCTGACTAACCCAAGAAGAAAGGTTCTACCATGTATGTGATAGAAATGATCAAGTCAGACTCTGAACACAGTTGCATTAAAAAAAACACACAGTCAAAAAAAAGACCTCTACTTTGGGCTCCAAGACCAATATTTAATACAGATGCTTTCTCTACCTTTAGACCTTTCTTTAGAGAACAGAGCACCACTAAGCACTTTGAAGTACCTAGTACTATTTAATGGGGGGCGGACAATTTTCTGAGTCATTGAGGCTCTATCTACTTCATCTGTTGTGGTATAAGGAAGGCTTTGAAGAAAGGAGTCTCAAACTCAAGGCAAGCCCTTCTGCCAGCTCATCAAAAACAGGACTTTAATTAAAACTCAAAAAGATCAAGAGTCAGAAAAGGATGAGTGCTGGGAGTGGCCACAATGAGCAGTTGACATTACCCTGTGTGTTATTGTTCCAACACTAAGAGAGAAGGAGATAATCAGCTCCCATTTTACAAAGTGCTTTCTCTACCAGCACTATGTGAGGGTGGTGGTGCCATGTATTACTTTTCCTATTTTATAGATAAGGAAAACAAGTCTCAGGAAGGTGAAAGGACTTGCCCATTCTTACATGGGTTCTCCTGACTCCAAGTCCAGCACTTTTTCTACAGTCATGTGGCCTCAATATGGCTCCTGTTTAACAATGTTAAGTCAATTCATACTGCTCCAAAAGAAATTCTAAGTCATCTTGGGTCTCAGCATTTAGGTCTCAGGGACAGCAGAAAGTCTGCTCGAAAAGAGATTTATCATAGCGCCTCTGCTTCAGTGAATCTAAGATACTAGGGAGGGAGGAGGGTCTTTGCTTCCAGGGAGTCAGAAATCAGGCTCTCAGTGCCTTTGTCACATGTAGGGCATCTCTTGTGTGCACTTCATCCCCTATCATCCTGGGCTACAGCTATTAAGTGTGCAGTGGGAATTCAGCCCCAGTCATCTAATCACCACCTTATTATTCTTCATCAGCCATATGAGACTTAGAAACCTCTGAGATCTGGCCCTTAGGGAGTCACAGGCAATGACTCCACATCCTGATCCTAAAAGATGGCTGCCCCCTATCCACCAGTCATCCCCCTGCTCCTGCTCCTCTAACCTTTTTCTGCCTAGTTCCATCTTCATGCCCACCGAGCACTCCCCATATTCCTACTCCTTTCTGCCTCAGTTCTCCTACTACCTACTACTCCCCGTTATTCTCTGCCTTTCCATTCCATGAAGCCACCTAGAATCCATGCTCAACCATTAACAAACCCTTTTTTAAATGTGTATGTTCTCATTTCACACTCTTATCCCGTTCTTTTTTGCCCCAGAAAACAATGCATCCCCACTACTTTCTCCAACACTGGGTTTTCCTTCTTTTAAAGCACAAGCCAGGAGAAAGAGGCATACTCCATGATCCTCACTCCTGCTTGCAGGCTATTCCTTTGCCACTATCATTAACCAACTACTCTCTCTTCCTTTAACACTAGAAGGACCAGAACTGTATCAATTGATATAGTGCATCTGCATATAGGAGTGACAGTAGGTTGAAAATTTAAAGCAAAATAATAATCTGTGCTCATAATTATTTGCATTTAAATGCACTTGTACAGATAGGAGAAGCGATAGTAAATTAAAGTAAAATTATCTTTAAATTCTTGCATAAAATTTATACCCCTGGTCCTTCATTCCATCCACCTTATGATCCAGTCCAGCTCCTTATCACAGGCATCTACTGACCTTTGAGTCATTCTCCCTTCTTTCTCACAGTCTTCCTCTTTACGGCGATCCCTGCTCTCATGCTTTGGCACTTCAGCCTACATGTTTACATCTCTTTGAATACCCTGATCTCCCAGGTCATCAGTCTCCTAATCTCCCAGGACTCTCATTTTCTCTCTACCTCCTCAGACGTACACAAAGCCAATCAGACTCTTCATTCATGATCCAGAACTCTACAATTCCTCTCTGACCAAAACTTCCTATCCATCAATTTCCTTCTGTCTCATCTGCTTGACCTCAAGACAAGCAGCCTCAAGACCACATGTGGCCTTCAGTGAAGTTTGGATTCAGTCAAAGGACCTCACTTAAGGACCTAGAGGGACACATGTGGCCTCAAGGCCATAGGTCCCCCACCCTTGGCTTAGCCCTATTTTTCCTCCTCACCATGTCATCCAGTCCCATTTTCTCCCTGCCTTTCCCTGCAGCTCTGACCTCTCCCATCAGTCTTGACCCCATGGTGAAAGCATTCAACAGGACTATCAGCTACCTTGGAATTCCGCTGCTTTAACATCAGTCATGCCTTACTAAACCCCAACCGTGATACCCCCAACATCCACCTTCTCCATTCCTAGTCACAAATTACTGAACTTTTGGGGAAACGTTATATAATCACTGGGCTCTCTACAAACTTGTCCTGGGCCTCTTCTTCTTTCTCTAAGCTCTCCCCCTTGGCAATGTCATCAGCTGCCAGGGGTTCAATTATCATTCTAATGAAGATGAAGACTAAATCTAAGTATCCATTTCTTAATCTCTCCCTTGAACTTCAATCTATTATTATCACCATTTTAATAGCCAGCATTTATGTAATGTTCTAAGGTTTACAAATATCTCATTTTTTATGCTCACAACAACCCTGGGAGTTATAGTTAAATTCAAATTCAGACACCAGACCCTGCTGGGAGCCAAGTACATGCTCCACATGTGGGGTGGTTGTGCATCATCTCCCACTACCTTGGGATGGAGCTAAGAAAATGGGACTTAGTAAGAGTTGTCATGCTCTTAAGATCTTGATCACCAAGTATTTACTGACCCAAACATAAGGCTCAATGTGCCTGCTTTGTGGTGCGTGGAGAAAGAACAGTCTAACATTCCTCTGTCATCACAGGATACTGGAGGGTTGAGGCCTCAGTCATCCAGCATTTCCTCATCCTTTGCTTCACTTTTGTCTTTTATCCCCAGTGTCTTCGCCAGTGCCACAGAGCAGACACTTTATAAATGTTTATTGACTTGGTTTAAATTCAAAGGAGTCGAGACAGCTAGGTGGCTCAGTGGACAGAGCACCGGCCCTGGATTCAGGAGGACCTTTGTTCAAATCTGGCCTCAGACACATAACACTTACTAGCTGTGTGACCCTGGGCAAGTCACTTAACCCCACTGCCTAGCCAAAAAAAAAAACTAAACTAAACTAAAAACAAAACAAAACAAAATAAATTCAAAGGAGTCAGCACCAGAGAATAAGAAATCCCAATATGTATGAAATCTGAAGACATAAACAGAAATAATTTAATGAAGAAAATGAAGGCCATTTAAAGTGACTCACAGAGATCAACAAAGAACTCCATTTAGATTTTTTAAAAGACATCTATCAAACATGAAACTAAGGTCAGGTAATAGAGAATGAACTTAAATGTATGGCATAATCCTGTAAGAACTATACAAGAAGTGCTAAAGCTCAAAATGAGGGTAAGATTGATAATGAACATTAAGGACAAATGTAGGAGGCATTTGTAGAAGGCTCTTGTTTTTTTTTTTTTTTTTTTTTAAGCTATTTTGGAGAACAAAAGATCATTCACAGGAGGAACAGGCCCAAGACTCATGTAAATGGAATGATAACAGAGGTCAAAGAGAGTGATCTTTAGATAGGAAAGTCCACAACAAAAATTGTTAATAGGTTCTTGAAATCTAACTGTCCTTGATGAGTTCAAGTCTCAAGATCTAAACAAACTATATCACACATTACTAAGAAAGGGAGATGTGACTAACAGGCTCTCATACTATCCTGAAGACAAGAAAGAAAAGTGTGGACTAGATAAGGGTACATTCAGGCAGCCTCCGAAATGACTGACTGGCACTCATTAATGGCTCTCTAGTGAAGGGTAATAAAAATTGGTCAGTTTCATGATAGTATCTCTCCCTCAGTCCTTCTATGGTAACGACATGCAAACATGCATCTTTGCCTACAGAAATGGACTTATCTGTTGGTTCCTTATAAGGAGGACAAGGACAACTTCTGATTGGATTCTATGACTAAAGCTGCCCCCAAGATGATTTGATTGGCTAGGAATCTTGGCACGATGGTCAACGAAAGCCCTTCTCAAACTTTTTCACCCTTTTTTTTTCTTTTTCCCCTTTTCCCTGTGAAGAGGATGGCCAGATCAGATCAGATCTGGGATCAGGAGGTGAAGCCTATCCATATATGAAGTCTTCTTTCTATAGAAACCATTAATGGCTGCCTTGGCTAGCTGCATATGCTCACCCATTGTTTTCTAAGCATAGGGGCCCGAGATCAGGATTTCTTGGCCCAGGGGAAGGCAGTAGTCAGGACAATGATAGAGTTCCTACAGAAGCACATGGCAAAAGCAAGTAGGTCTTTGCCTAGTACGCCTGAGATAGGAGTTCATTGACAATGTTCCTGAACCCTAATCTCCTGGGTAGAGAAAAATAATTTCCTAGGCAGCATAATCCTGGAATACACCATTCTAGCAAGGAATGGAAATTTTGTGGGCAACATCAGTCTTGACAGTTTCATCAAGAATAAGCCCAAGTTGCAGAGTTTGGAGACCTGGCTTCCAGAGAGAGGAGAGTTTCTGAAGCACTATTATCATTTAAAGGTAGAAAACAATCACCCACAGAGTCCCTGGAGCTAAAGGGGCAGCAATTGTTAAAGTCACACCATGGAAGCATGAGATTATGACATTTCCACCCTGTCATTATGATTAGTCATAACTTGGTCATCACAGGTCTGATGGAAAGGGAGCTGTCCAAAGTGTGTTTGCTTCCCATAAGGAGTCCAAACCACGGATGGCAATAAATCTTGAAAAGACTATGTAGGATCCTGTGAGAAAGGTAGAGATTCACCAAAATGTTGCTGTGGTCCCCTGCTGATAGCACCCTTTCCAAGAGGAACTATTTTGACTATTTGTCTGTGTTTTCTGTATCTATTTATGGGCTCCTGTGAGTCATTCACATCTACATTTTCATAAAGCAAAATAAAGTTTGTCCTATATCTGCTCTGCATTTGTTACTCTTAATGCTTACATAGGAGCTGGGGAGCTCAGTTACCTACATTTGTAGAAACTTAAGACATAAGCATATTTGAAGATGTTCCCAGAATAAACTCTGGTTTGGGGAAGTGAGCCAAAGAGTGTGACCCTTTTGTAGGTCTGTCCCTAAGATCAGAATCTTATGAGCCCAGAGTTCAAGGTGTCAGTTTATTGTCAACTTAGAAGGAAATATTCAGTGGAATGATATAGGGATATATCCTTGTTCAGTCATTTTTCAGTCGTGTCCAACTCTTCATTATCTCTACCTAGGGTTTTCTTGGTAAAGATACTAGAGTGGTTTACCATTTCCTTCTCCAGATCACTTTAGAGATAAGGAAAGTGAGGCAAACAGGGTTAAGTGACTTGCCCAGGTCACAAAGCTAGCAAGTGTCTGAGGCCAGATTTGAACTTAGGAAGCTAAGTCTTCCTGACTCCAGGCCTGGCCCCCTATCTGCTGTTCCACATAGCTGCTCCAGAAATATGTTCTTGGCCCTGTTTAATTTAACGTATTTATCAATTACTTGGATGAAGGAATAAATGATATGTTTATCAAATATGCAAATGACACCAAGCTGGGAGCAACAGCTAACACACTGGATGACATCATCATGATACAAAGACATCTCAACAGGCTACAATGAAAAGCTGAATCTAACAATAAGGTAAAATTTAAGAGAAGTAAAAGTAAAGTCCCAATCTTGGGTACCAAAAAGTATGGATGGGGAAGAGAGAAATATGGCTGGACAGTTCTTCACATGTAAAAGACATAGGGGTTTGGGTGAAATAAAAGCTTCAATCTGAACAGAATGCAACTTTGCAGCCAAAAACACCACTGTAATATTAGAAAAGTAATATTAAGATATACCAATTAAGACAGGTGACAATCCTGAAGTTCTCTGCCTTGAGCAGACCTCATCTAGAACACTGGATCTAGTTCTGGGCATAACATTTTGGAAAGAGCATAAACAAGCTAAAGAACATCCAGAGGACATGCTGGATGATGAAAAGCCTAGAGACCAATGTTGAAGGATATTTAGTCTGGGGATATTTAAGCTGGAAAACTGAGGGGTTCAGGGAGACTTATTTGTCTTCAAGGATTTGAAGGCAAAGGGATACCACCTGAAAAGAGGGATCAGATTTCCTGTGCTTGGTCCTATAAAGTAAAATCAGGAGCAGTGGATGGAAGCTGTAATGAAGCAGTTTAGGCTTGATGTAAGGAAAAAACTTCCTGACAGTCGAGATATCCAAAAGTCAAATGGGCTGTCTTGGAAAGTCACAGGTTCTTACTGGAAATATTCATTTTAAGGTTAGATGATGACTTTGTGGGAGGGTCATAGAGGGGATTCTTGACCAAGTACATGGTTTGGACTAGACAGCCTTTTAAGATTATTCTAATTCTGAAATTTTACGGAATGCCAGGGATATGCAACAAATAGTCCCTTCACAAAAAAGTGGTTACAGTAGCTATAATTGCTTTCCATCCATTTTTGGTAATCAGGGAAACCAAGGAGTCCTGTGTTAAACAAGTATTAAGAAACAGAATTAAGCCAAAGTTCAACCCTGTACACAAAATTAAAAACTGTAGTATTTGAAGTAGTATTAAGTGAAAAAAAAATGTGCAGTATTAGGTAGGAAAAAAATTGTAAAGCTGCTGTTGTGTATCATCTTTGTCAGTTATAAAGCATTGATGAAAATCCATTTCAACCCTGATAAGAATATTTCTGGGCTGCTAAATAAGTGGCAGAATGGAGTAATCCATTAAAAAAGGGAAAGAAACCAGCAGACATCCCACTTCTTTCTCCCTCTCATCTGCCCAACGCTCCAAAATTTTAAAAAAATTTTAAATGCTACTCTTTCATATTAAAAACAATAGGATGTTAGTAAACTATCAGAAATATTCTGAGATAAAAAAGGGAATGAAGTGATCATATATATATCGAAGCCCTATAAAAAATATTACTAATTGGTACTACTGAAATAAATTTCCATCTATTATAAACCTCAGTATAGGAAGAGAAAGTAACAGAGAATGTTTACTCAAATATGACTAGTCACTCATTAAAAGCAAGAACAAAAAAATCAGTTTATTATGCTTTTTGTATCAAGTTTGCTCAGAATAAAGTCTGATTTTTAAAAACACGTTCTCTAAAAAATACATGTAATAGCCTCCATGGACAAACTGACATTTTTATGTATTTAAGTGAGAGCAAAACCACAGAGTGGCTTGTGAAGATTAGCTTAGTAACATACTTTGGGTATATGCTGTCACAGAATCTCAGAGTTGGAAATTACCTCAGAGATCACATCTAGGCCATGGGAAGTGAGAATCCCCTACACAGTATCTTCAACAGGAAATCACTCAGCCTCCTCTCAAAAACCTTCAGTGAAGAACAAGCTACTACAATCAGAAGCAGCCTATTCCTCTTAGGGATAGCTTTGAGAATTAGGAAGTCATCGGTTATGTTAAAGCCACATGTATCTACAAGTGTAGGACTTCTACCCATTACCCAGTACTACTACTACTACTTCTACCCAGTTAAACAGAAGTGCCTTAGGCCTACAAGGACTTTAATCTAATCACTTATTTATCAACTGGTAAAAGAATGAACATAACAGTCTGAAACGTAAAACTTGATAGTTTAGAATTACATTATTATGAATTTAAGACAAATGAGTTCTTGAGATGTTATTTCAGACCTACAGAAATCAAGATGCCCCATGATACTCTCACATATATCAAAGTGCCTAGATTTTATTCCACAAAAGTATTTTTACTCTATTCCTCTTCATAACCAGTCTAAATCAGGAAGAAATCACTGTTTGATAATGCCATGATGATTAATCATTTAGAAAAAATGCTCTCTCAAAAAGCAGTAAAGATGACCACTGGATAACCAAAAATTAGGAAGACAACCAGGAAAACATTGATGAGCTGAATGGAGAAATCAGAGATGACAAAATCCAATCACGATAACTTTTAGAGATATTTGTTTGAACACATTATATAAAACATAATTAACTACTACCCCTTGATCTAAACAAGTAATCTAAAACAGGACCTAGGAAACAGTATTAGGAAACTTGGGAATACAGTCATTTGTTAGTCTAGTACTCACTTGAAAAGAAGTTGAAAAATCCCCTCACAAAATATTAATTATCCCTTACTGCTAGAGACAACTCAGTATTACTGTTACTATTAGTCTTGGTTTCATTAAATTTAAACTCAACACATATATATCTTAAGCACCTAATATATGGTCACTCAGCATGCTGTCAGAAAGGCACTGGATTTGGAGTCAAGAGACCTGCATTCCTATTTAGGCTTCTACAAAAACTAGCTCAGTGACCCCTTTGGCAAGTCATATAATCATTGAGCCTGTTTCCTCATCTCCAAAATGGAGACAACACTTGCATTCCCTACCTCATAGTATAGTCCAATAAGCACTTGAGAAAAACTCATTAACTGGTAGTTGTGGGGAAAGAACTTTATTAACCTTAAAGCATCACATAAACGTTGGTTATTATTCTTATTTGCCTACCACTTCTAAGTAGAGCTCTGTGCTTAGCTTACCTCTACCTCCCCTTTTACACTGCTGATATAAGGCAGAAATCCAAGAGGATGAATGCCAGGCAGACATGAGAAAAGGCTCTCTACAAGATGCCATGTATAGTCTAATACTGCACTTAAGTTGGGAAGAATGAAACTCCGCTGTCACCCCTAGAGCCTATGTGCTCCAAATGAGCAAGTAACTGCATGCCTGCATCAATATTTATGACTGACACCTGCAGCCCATCTCTGTAAGATTAAGAACTCGTATCAAGTAGGATCTCAGAGCCAGCTACTTTTTTTAAGTGTGGAAAGGAAGTGCTGAATATGGCATATGTAAATCTAGCATGTTTATTTGAAGAAGCAAAGATCAAGTTTACTGATATAATTTTTTAATGCAGTATACTTTGAGAGTTCTAATCTAGAAAAAGGAAAATCCATAGTCAAATGTATATAGATATGCAATCCCTTTAATTTTCAAAAGGACCTGTAGCTGGAAAATTAGACAAGAACAAAGTTTATAACTTGTTATTTAATATTTATTGAATATAAACAATATATTAGGCATTGTACAGAACAAATGGTTTCTGCCTTCCAAGAGTTTACATTCTGTAGTGACATGGCACATATTGCATATACTGTATACACATGACATATGTTGTATACTATATATTTTATATATACATAAAACATGTATGATATATACATATAGTATATATAGTAAACTGCATATAACTAAAACCACACACTATATTTGTCATTTATGGTTGGCTTAATTTTGTGCTGTTTATATTGCGTCTTCTCCTCTAACATCTCTCGTTTGATATGCTACACACATATTAAGGAGATGAGACCCTTTAAACTACCTACTTAGTATATGAAGGCTCTCTGGTGGAGTTTTAAAAGGTCTTTAATAGTGGAAGGAAAGAACAAGACAAAAGAGAAGTAGGATATAACTCTAGGCACTTATCTGTGTGAAAGTCACAGGGTAGATAGTAGAATACGACCAAGTTAATTAGTCATGAAAAGCTCTATTTTATTAAAGGAAAGAAAATAGATAAAATAGATGAGTTCAGCAAGTGGTGAATATAGGCATCAGCTGACTGACAGAAAGTTTTAACATGAAGGGTAAGGAAGACCCAGGTTGAAAATTAGTCATCCTGTGGATAGCACACCAGCCCTGGAGTCTGGAGGACCTGAGTTCAAATCCAACACATAACACTCACTAGCTCTGTGACTCTGGGCAAGTCACTTAACCCCAATTGCCTCACCAAAAAAAAAAAAAAAAGAAAAAAAATTGGTCATCCCAGCTTTGTGTGTCTTTCCTCCCCAAATCTCCCATGGTCTTCCTCATTTTCCTTCAAAATCTTTATGTCCCTTCCCCTTCATTCCTTCTAGAACACTGTCATGCCCTTCTAGATTACTATAACAATCCCTAGTCTGAGTCCCTAATTGCAGCCTCTCCCCATCTCCACTGCATCCTCCCTACACTGGTTATTGGAACAATCCTCCTTCAACTCCACTTTCATGCTACTGCCCTACTATAAAGCCTTGAATGGCTCTGATTATCTACCTAAACAAAGTTCGGTCCTTCTATCTGGCTTTCAGGAGCCTCCACTGCTGGCCCCTTCCTGTCTATCCCATTTTATTTCACACTACTCTCCTACACACAATTTCTGCCCAAGGCAGCAGTTTTCCTATTCCATAAGCATGTTTAACTTGTTCCTATCTCTGTGTCTTTGCTCAGGCTGTTTTGGCCTGGAATGGCCATCCCCACTTCTTTCTACCCTCTATTCATTCCAATTACACCAATACCATCCAAGTCCACTTCATTTATTTCCTCTTCCATAAAATCTTTCCTATTTCAATCTGCATTGAAAATCCCTTTCCCTTAACTCTTATGAAAATTACAAACCATATTAGTCTCTGGCATTAATTTATATGTTTGTTTTGCACTTTTTGATACTTGTTTCATGTATGTTACTCTCATCTCCACAACTAAGGTCTAAATTTCTGGGCCCATGTCTTATACTTTTTTAGTGTCCCCCACTGTGTCTACTGGAGGACACGGGAGGCACTTCACTAACACTTGGCTGACTGACGAGAAGGTATATTTAGGGAGCTATGAGATTTTTCTGTAAATATGCTATCAATATGTCTGGCAAGTAGAATGTAGCTTTTTAGAAAGATCAGAAGAACCATAAGGGGAGGCAGGGAGAATAACAAGAAGTTAATTTATAGTGTGACAGGCCCTAGAAGTAACAGCTGCAAGAACACTAGATTGGGCGTCAGTGAGTACTTAGGGGAAAGTTCTAATTCTGGCTTTACTACTACCTGTCTGACCTTAGAGAAATTACTTCACCGCTCTGGGTCTCAGTTTCCTCATCTGCAAAAAAGAAAGAGTTGTACTTGATGACCTTTTAAAGTCCTTACAATTCTCAATGAGTTTATGAGCCCACAAATACAATCTCTCCTAATCTTCACAAATCTAGCCACTGAATCAGGGAAGAAAAAATTCCAGTTCTCAGTCAGCAACAGGTTTCTTTAGTTATAAGCAGCTAACAGGTAAGAACAGGACAAGAATAGTATGGCCATTATAAAAGTTAGTATCAATAGTCTATCACACCTCTAACTGTAATAAGACTTAGAAACTGAGAAATTCTGGATCACTGCCCTTCAGATTACAATAAAATGCAAGACTCATGGAGCCTAGAAAGGGAATAATCCTGAAGAGAAACAAAGGGGATAACTAAAATAGTTATTGTTTCTTCACTAATAATATTATAAGTCTGTGTTTATGCCTCATACAAAAAATGCCTTAATATTTGTTAATGAAAATAACTAATCTTTTCATTGTTTGCATTCACAAACAACATGCAGTTTTAATGACTTACATATCTTGAACAGGCACTGCATATGGGCAATGATGTAGGCCCAGAATTTAATAGATGGAAAGTTGCTGGATCACATTTGGGCAATTACTCCCTGAATGAGAAACACTTAATGATCCCAAGCTTGTCACAGTCACGAACTCAATCTTTTTAACCCAAATATTCTTCTGGTGATGTTATATGGGTAACATCATGATCATGTTAGAATCAAAATTACAAGTGTTCCAAAGGAGGAAAGAGGGAGGGAACAAACATTTACAAAATACCTACTATGTGCCATTCACAATGTTAAGCACTTTTACAAATATTATCTCAGCTTAGTCTCACAAGAACCTTATGAGGTAGATGCTATTATCCCCATTTCACAGTGACTTACCTAAATTCACACAGCTAGTAAGTGCCTAAGGCTGGATTTGAACTTAGAGCTTTCCAATTCCAGGCCCATTGCTCTATCCACTGCACCACCAGCTGCCTCCAACAGACGTATTACCAGTGATAAGTTGTGCACAAAAAGTGGCATAAAAGATATCAGACCCACATATGACCAGAAAAAAAGAGGTAAGCCAGTCATGCAGAGAGTGAGGGATAATATATGGCCAAACCAAAGGTTCCACTATTATCCACCGGTATCCAGTGGATTAGACAGAGCCTCTATGGAGGATTTGAAAAGACACAAACAAGAATCACCTGAAATGAGGCAGGATGAATAGTTTTGTAAACAGCAATAGTCAAAAAAGGAGCCACATCAATGAAATCAAAATTTCATTAAAATACTGAAGCAAACACTGCTATTCAATTCTTCACATTTGTTAAGTCAAATCATATTCCACTGGAAGCCCATGGATTTAGGTTGACTCTGTTTAGGATTCCTAGTAAGTACAGGGGCTCAAGGGGGAACCTATACTCCCTCCCATATACGTATGGCATTAGATACCATCCACTTTCAAGGATCTAGAGATACTAATGAGCATAAATGCGTGTGTTGCCTTTTGAGCAACTAACTCTGCTACGCTCTTCTGATCCTTTGATGTCCATTTTATTCTCTCCTTTTTGTTTCAACTGCCAACATCACAAGGCCCAGTGCTATTCCATTTTCTTTTTAGGTCTACATAGAGAAATGCCTATTCTTTGAAACATGGAAGGCTAAATAAACAAACCTATGTCAATTTCTCCCTCTTCCTAGCTGCAGAAAGAACCCTGGAGTTGGTATCAAAAGACTCCAGTTCAGATGCTAGTCTGACACTACCCAGCCATCACAGTGAAAGTCATTTTACCTCTAGGTCTCAGTTTTTCTCATTTGTAAAATGGGGATAACCATAATTATATTACCCACTTCACAGAGTTATTAAGAAAGCATTGAAAATGTAAAATGTTGCAGAACTACAGGAAATTTTAGTTTGGTACAAATTTCTATTTTTGGACATTTATACATGGGCAACATGTGACTATAAAGTGAGGAAACTAATTCCTATGAGGCTTACAGAATCCATCACATTACTTTACTTATACCTCATAATTACAGCTCATTTCTATAATGCTTTAAGGTTTTTAACTAATAGCTGATATTAACATAGTATTTCATAGGTTACAAAGTGTTTTATAGGGGCAGCTAGTGGTGCAGTGGATAGAGTACCGGCCCTGAAGTCAGGAGGACCTGAGTTCAAATGCGGCTTCAGACCAAACACTTGACACTTACTAGCTGTGTGACCCTAGGCAAGTCACTTAACCCCAATTGCCAAAAAATAAAAAAAAAACCCCAAAGTGTTTTGTAACCATTATTTCATTTGAGCCTTACATCAGCAGTATGAGGTGGTATAGCTATTATCGTCATTTTATAAATAAGGAAACTGAGGCATAGGGAGTATAATTTGTCCAATATCAATTAAGTCAGAGTCAAAAATCAAATCCAAGTCTTGTGAAAAGTTCAGTGCCGTCTCAGCTCCACCTGAGAAAGACATTGTCACAAGAACCCTAGGGAGGAGGAGGCAGTACAATATATCCATTTTACAGAAGTGAAAACTGAGGTCCATAGAGATTTTCATTCACATATAAATGCACATACACCTACATATATCCATTTCAAATAATGCATGTGTCCATTTCAAAAAGAAAGCTAACTAGCTTAAATGTCTGATATTTTATTTTATCTTCTACATTTGATCTGATACAGTTACATGTAAAAGATACTAGTGATCTATCAATACGGTATCCCGTGATGCTTTCCTATAAATATGCAGAAAACTGAAGTGTTCAACCCAAATAAACACATTAAAGAATTGTGGGAAAAGCAACAGAACAGAGTTTTTGAGCTGGAAGAGATGTTATATAATATTTCATCTAACTTCTCCATTTTACAGGAGAGGACTGAGGCCCTAAAGAGATGGACTTTGTCCAAGGTCACTCAGGTAGTATCACAAATCATCAGTCAGCCCAGTCATAAGAATTACGCATATTATTTATTTGGCATACTGCTGACTTGGCCAATTAAAAAAATATTTGAGGCATACAGCTATTCAATCTGAGACTTAGAATAACTACCCCATTGCTTTATCATCATAAAGATGACAAGATATTGGGGCAAAAAGCACTCTTTTCACTCCAATTTTGTATAGGCTTATCTTCTATTAGCTATCCTGTATTATCAGTTAACTAGCAGAAACTTCAGAATGATGATGTCCCAGAAACTATGCAAGTTAAATATGAAGATGTGCGCGTTGGAGTCACCTATTATAAAAGGTCAAACTCAGAGAAGTAAAACATGATTTTTTTTTCTGTTCTTCTTAAGACAAAACTTTAAAACATGAAAAAAATATATGAAAGGAAAAGTACACCCATACCTTTCCAACCAATTTGTTTTGCCGAGTCCTCAAAATCCTAAGATAATAGTTTCTCCCAAGCTCGCCCTACAGAATAAATTTCTTTGATGGGCCATATTCCCCAGAACAGACCTCAGCTTCTAATCAAGGGCAGGGCTGTAGACAAACAGCAGTGTATTTCCAGACACATCAATAGCCTTTTGGTTGTAATCTGAAACCACAGATGCAATCCACAATGATGGTGGGAGAACTGGATGAGGCTTCTATTCATTAATGCAGAAGAGTCACTGCTCAGAAACTAGAAGAATTATTCCAATTATTTCTTCAGCAAAGTCAAGAGCATCAGTGTTAGAGTAAAATTAATGCTGACAGAAATTTCACAAACTCCAAATATGAATGAGAAAACTAAAACCCTTCTTAGCCGCATTTCTACCTAACAGATGTCACTTACGTGAGTAACTTAATAAGGTCATAAATTATATGCTATTCTTTTCTTCATTCTGCCTTTTAATTTTTACTACATTTAATTGGTTCTATGTTTAAGGGGAAAGCTTTATCAAGCTATATACAGGCAATCTGATAATCGAGCAATTCTTAAAGTGGGGTCTGGAACCCCTGGAAATCTCTGAGACCCTTTCAGGGAGTCTGCAAGGTCAAAAGTATTAATAATACTAATTAACACAAAACTCAAAATACTAAAATGTTTTAATTTCTAATATGGTAAAAACATTGATAGATATAACCCATACAAACAAAAGCTCTTTTGGGGGTCAGGGGTATCCTCAGCAGTTTTTAAGAATGTAAAGGAGTCCTGAAATCAGAATGTTTGAGAAGCCTTGCAATAAAGCCAAAAGTAAAACATCATCAAAGGATAATAAAAAGAGTAAGTCATAATATGATCAGTATACTAACAGCCACTAAGGTCATCAAAGAGAATACTTTTTATGTCACCTACCAAAAAAAGGCTATTACAGAAATTTAAACTCCCAAAACTCTGGGGTAGAGTTCTCCCAGCAAACAATGCAGCCAACTGGTAAAACTCCAATTTGAAAATCAACAGAATACCTGCTAATTATAGCAACATTCAACTGCCTTTTGCAAGCTGAAAAGTCAGGGAGCTTGAATGGAAAACCTGCTTTAGAATTCAGGCACACTATATACTATAGGTACCTGGCTGCTACACATTAACCACAGTTCACTAAAATCATCCCCATACAAACTGCTGACAGTGTTTGAAATTATTAAGAAAAACCCAGATGATGCAAAGTTAAATTTTAAATTTCTTCCCTTCTGTTCACCTAGTCCTAAAGTTCAACTTCAATTCTGTTCACAAGCTCCATCCTGAAATCCAGCTTAGTAGGTGTGCCCCACTCAACTTCAGGCCTTTCTTCCCAATCACACCTTGAATAATAAAATTCAGACTTTTCTAGGGGTCCTCTGCCTCAACTTCTGGGTCCTCTTCAGATTCCTGCCCCAAAGTCCTTTCCTCTCTCTCCTTAGAGCCTCAAAGAAATCCTCCAAGCCCACCCTGGTCACTAGCCTCAGTCCAAGGACCACTACTTCCTTCAACTCAAAAAAGACTGCTCAGTTCTACTTTCTCATCTCTGAAGTAAGGGAGTTGGTTGGTTAATATTTAAGGTTACTTCCCATTTTAAATTGACAATCCTATGATGTTCCACTCCCCCCATTCCCTTCTTCAAACTCTGACCTCCTTCCTGAATCCAACCTGCCACACCTCTCCCCATTACAAGCCATCCTTTACCTTCAGAGGGGTCCACTTCTGCCCTTCACTACACTTCCCACATCCAGCACTATTAGTCAGCTACTTCAAGAGAAGTTTATCATTGTGTTTGCCTCCCTTCCCAACTCTAGTACTGCAAACCAGGTATAAAAGTTTCAACAGAAGTTTTTAATTGTAGAATACACTTCAGAAGCAGCAATATGGTACAATGGATAGAGCACTGAGGAGTCAGGAAGCCTGGATTCTACTCTGGGTTCTTCCACTAACTAATCCAGCTTTGAAGTCATTTAACATCTCTAGACTTCAGTTTTCTAATCTGTAAATTCCTCAAAATTTGGCCAGCATTTTCTTATGAGGAGTTTGTATTAACTGACTTCCAAGTTTAGTGACATACAGTGGAAAGTAAAGTGGCTTTCGAGTCAGATAGCCTGTGTTAAATCTCAGCCGGACCATTTACTTAATCTCCAAGATATCTTCTAACTTTTAATCTGTGATCCAATTCAAAATTTCTATGACTCTGAAGGGAGAGAAGAATAGAAATTGGATTTAAGTTATTCCCTGGAGTCCAGCCACTCCACCTCACTCACCCCCAGTCACCCAGAGACTCAGGAAAAAAAAAATCTCTTAGGTCATTCTGTCCTTATTTACTATTAGCACCTATTCGTGATAAAACTAAGATCCACCCTCTCAGCTGTCAGTCACCTTGGAGACCAGCTATACTGAGGCCCCTACCAAAAGGCAGAAGAGATCTGTCAAGGAAACAGCAAGAGAAGCTTAATTGGTATATGATTTTGGCCTAGGAGTTTGGCTCCTAGTTTGAAAACAAAAGAAAAATAAAATGACAACTCCCAACGGCCTTCAGATGCCCCCTTCATGTATCACCGGGAGAAGAAACCACGGAGGAGGAGGGGAGAAGGGGAGAACTGAAAAAAAGAGGGGAGGAGAGAAAAGAGTTTACCCTCCCTTTGTGAGTACCCCCCCATTTAGTATCCCCCCCCCAAGAAGGGGAGAGGAAAAAGAAGAGAAGAGGGTTTACTCTCTCTTTGTAAGCCCACCCGGTGTAAGACCCCCAGGGAAAGGGGGTGGGGAAGTATTCTGACCAGTCTTCTTTCTCCAAAACTGACTAGAGTAGCAAGGAAACAAGCGCTCTCACCCACTCCTAACTTGGGGGTTCAGGAAAGGGAGCCAATAGGGAAAGAGGGAGTAAAACCAATCATAACTGCATCCAATTGTCCAAGTTTCTTTGGTTTCAATGGGCTAGTGGGTGAGGACAATACACGGGAGGAGTTGGAGGGGGGAGACTGACAACTGCTAAACAGAGAGATGCCAGAACCGGGGCAACCAGCAGTAAGGGGAAGGGGGTGAGGGGATCGAAGTGGGGAAAACACTAGAAGTGGGAGGAACAAGGAGAATCTGTGGGGAAGGAAAGGGGGAGCAGAAGAGGGAATCGAGGGAGGAGAAGGCAGGCACTCACGGCAGGGATGGATGTAGGGAGAAGAGAGGGCTTGGGGACCACGGAGGTGTAGGGATGAAGGGAGTGAGGGGAGCTACAGCAGTGAGGGGACCTAGGAGATGGTGCTTCCAGGATAAACAGCAGTGATAAAGTCAGAACGGGGGTAACTCGAATGTTATGGAGGCGATAACCAAAGAGGGGGTGGCTGGGGGGTAACAGGAGTGATAATGACCGACGAGGGGGTGAGGACTCGAGGGTAATAGTGACAGGGACCGAAGAGGGAGTGACTCTAGGGTAACAGGAGTAATACAGACCAAAGAGGGGGTGGCTGGGGGGTAGCAGGAGTGACAATGATCGACGAGGGGGAGGGGACTCGAGGGTAATAGTGACAGGGACCGAAGAGGGGGCGACTCTAAGATAATAGGAGAGAAACGGACCGAAGAGGAGATAACTGAGACCAAGGAGGAGGTGCCTGGAGAACGACGGGGACCAAAAGGGGGTGACGAGATAACGGGGGAGGGGTCGCAGAGGAGAGAAAGCCCTCGGGGAGAGGGACCAGGAGGAGGACGGGCGCCCCGCCCGTGGGGAGGGGAGGGGGCGCGGGCAGCGGGATCCGGAGGGAGCCGAACGCGAGAGAAAGAAAGTGAGAACAAGGGTCCCTGCGCCGCCATGTCCCGGCTCCCCGCGGCCCGCGCACCCCCCTTCCCGGACAGGGCCAGGCGGGCCCCCGGCTCCGCCGCCGCCCCCCGCCGGTCCCCCGAGGCCCTCCGCTCTTCCCGCCCCGGCTCGGCCGCGGCCGCCGCCGCCACACCTACCCCCGGCTCCGCTCTCCCGGGCCGCTCAGTTCCCGCGGCCGCGCGCGCGCCTCCGCCGGCCCCGCCCCCGGCACCTCCCCCTCCCTCCCTCCCGGGAGGCGGTGACGGCGTCCTCACATACCGAGCCCCGCCCCCCTCGCCCCGCGCGCCCCCGCCCGCGCGCGCGCCAAGCCCTAGGCTCCAGGGCGGGAGGCGGGACTTCCTTTGGCGCGCGGCCGCCGCTCGGGGCTCATGCCGTTGAGTTGCCCTGCGGACAGAGGACAAGGCCCGGCGCTCGAGGACGAGCCGAGAAGCTGACGGTAAAGAGTTCCGGCTCTAGGAGGAGCCCCGGGACCGGCTCCCGACGCTCGTATCGGTTATTTCTGCATGTGACCAAGCTTGTGATCCTCCCTTCGGTCCGGCCGCTCGACATCCGCGACGCCCCCTCATCTCCCGTCCCCGTGCCTTTGCCCTGGCCGTCCCCCCCTTCCCCGCAGCTCTCCCTCCCAGGGTCCACCCACGGGGCTTTCTCGACTTTGCCCCCGACAAAGTTACTTTGCAGTTACTTTGTATGTAATTTGGTAACAAGAGCTGGTATTCCCCAAGTCGTGGCACCCAAGGTTTGCAAAGCGCTTTTCGCGTTGACTCAGTTGATCCCTTCAGCAACCTGGGAGGGAGGTGCCACTGTTATCCCCATTTTACAGATAAGGAAACTGAGGCTTGACTTACCGAGAATCACACACTTAGGATTCAGACTGAGGTATCCGGAACCCCAGGTCTAACACTCCATCCCCTACCCAACAGACTGTTGCACGGGTGTCTGGGCAGAGACTAGAAGCTCCTTGAGGGCAAGCACTGCTTTGGGTCCCACCGTGCCTGGCACATTACAGTAGAAGAGGAATAAATGCTTTCTTGTTTTAGAATATTAACAAGTATTAAGGAGGAAGCAGTGCCATGGAAAGAGCACACTTGTCTCTGGAGTCAGAGGATTTGTGTTTAAATCTGAAAATGACTGCCTTTGGGACCTAGGAAGAGTCAGAACCTTCCCTAGGCCTCAATTTCCCTCTCTGTAAAATAAGGAGGTTGGAGGGGATAGCCTTTTGATCCTTGTATGAGTAGTGGACAGGGTGCAGGTTTTGGAGTCAGATGAGATAGGTTTGAATCCCATGACCTTGGGTAAATCACTTTGTGCCTCAGTTTCCTCTTCTGAAATTGAGGGATTGGACTAGACCTCTAAGGTCACTTCAAACTCTATGAACCTATGAATTATAATAAGTAGAATGTGGTGGTAATAATAGCTTCCAGTGATAAAACATTTTAAGATTTACAAAACATTTTGCACATACTATTCCAGTTGAACCTCACAACAGCCCTAAAACAGGTGATATTATTATGCCCTTTTACAGAGTAAGAGAGTGAGGCTCAGAGAGCATAAGTGATCTGCCTAGGATTACTCAGGTATTAATTGTGAAAGGCAGGATTAGAACCTAGATCTCCAGATGAACTCTGCTGTGCTGGCCTTAGAAGGTAGAGAGGATATAGAGTGCTGAACCTGAAGGTCAGGAAGACCTAAGTCCAAATCTAACCTCTCACTTTTGGTATCTTTACGACCAAGCCTAAGTTATTTAATTTCTCTAAGACTCAGAAGACTCTTAAAAGTTATCTGGGAAGTTGTAGTCAATAAGGAGGCAGTCAAGTAGTTATTAAATGCCTGCTGTGTGCCAGGCACTATGCTAAGCACCTAGGTTACAGAAAAAGGAAAAAAGAGAGTCCTTTCTGGGAGCTCACAGCCCACTGCATCCTAAGCTATCTCCAGCCATCTTGACCTTTGTCTTGCCACTGGACTGTCGTGACTGGAAGAGAGAATGAGGTGAAAACTTTACCTTAGCTTGGCCTCACTTGTATCCAATTCAACACAAGTCAAGACTGGTGATGTCGCTGGTCCTTTTCAAGAACAAAAGATGAACAAACAACATCTAACGGAAGACAACGTGAAAACAACTATGTACAAACAAGATATATACAAAATCAGATAACCAGCCAGAGGAACTAGTAGTTACATGATGGCTTATTAGGTATCTCGTAACAAGAAGAGCTCTGGTATTCTTGGGGGTGGGAGGTGAAGAGGAGAGGATTTTGTCACTTCTTTTGACTGACAGCCTTAGAAAAATGCACACTTCATATATAGGCACCAAGTATACAGTAAGACCAGCTTTCCACTGCAAACACACAGTTCACAAAATTATAAAAGAAAGTTTTATCGAAGAAAGATAAGAGAGCAGTGAATGAACAAAAATTAGTCCCCAAAATTTAAGTCCCCAGGGTCACTGTCCAAATAGGATGTCACCTTTTGGTGAAGGTGCCTCCCCAAACAAGTCATATCTTAGAATAATTAGGGGGAGCAGGTAGACAGTAAAGGTGGAAGGATGTTTTGTTTCTCTAAGCCTCCATCTTCTTTTTTAATTTATTCTGAACTTAAGAAATAAAACAAGCATTTCCATAACAGTAAAATAGGGAAAAAAAGATGATTGTAGATGAAACTCCAAATTCATTATGTACAACTTGCTCTTCCATCTCTCCTCCATCTTAAATGGCTTCTCCTGCTCTGGTGTCCACACAATTTCTCCAGAAAGTAAAAGCAGTTCTTCAGGCTTTCCTAACCTTCTATGGGCAGCTAGGGTAGAGTGACAGGCCTGGAGACAGGAAGACTCATCTTCCTCAGACACTTACTGGCTATGTGGCACTGGGCAAGTCACTTAATCCCAGTTGTCTCAGTTTCCTCTTCACTAAAATAAGCTGGAGAAGGAAACCTTTCTGATGCCTCTCTTACAACATAAGGGACAAAAGCTTTAAGAATCCTCTTTTTCTCTACAGGTGCATATACTTCCATGGAGATTCTTCCCTTTCACTTCCAGCAGTTACCCACCCAACCCAAACCATGCATGTCCCTGAGCAAGAAGACCATTATTCTCCCCAAATCATTCAAATAACAAAGAAAAGAATAAAAATCTCTAGGACCTGCTAAATGTCTTTGCATCCCTAACACCTAGCACATTGGCTAGGACACATGATTTGTTAAATTAGAGTCTCAGTCTTATGCCATATAGGGATCCATTGAAGGAAGTGTTTAACCTGGAGAAGAGAGGATCTAAGGATGACAGGACAGCTGTGTCCAGCTTTGAAGGAGTGTTGCTGGGCAGGGTCATTATGCTTGTTTAATTAGCCCTAGAGGACAGAACTAGGAGCACTGGATGCAAGCTACAAAGAGACAGATTTGGCCTTATTGTAAAGAGAACATAAAGGGAGAGTTGTCCTTAGAGGGAGTAGACTGACTCAGGAGGTAGTGGATTTCCTTTCAATGGAGGCCTTTAAACAGAGGCCAGAGGAGCTCTTGTCCTAACAAGTTGTAGAAGGGATTCTTATTCAGGTGTGAACTCTGTGGCTCCTAAGGTTCTTCTAAAACTTCAGTTCTCAAGGATCTGTGATTTCCTGAGCGTGGGTTGTTCTTCTTTCTAGCTCTTCACCTCTTCTGCAGATTACATCCCCTTTTCATCTCAGTAGATGGTCTTAGAAAGTTCCTATGGCTGAAAAATTAATCACTGGCCTCCTTCCTCTATGCTAATCTTCTCTCCATTTAAGGGTCATTCCAGAAGAGACAATCTTGAACTCAAACAGCCACTATTCCTTTCAGGTGGTAGCCTCCAATGGGGAACCATCTCCAGTCGTCCTGATCTATATCTGGCCGCTGGACCCAAATGACTCTGGAGGAGAGGGTGAAGCTGGTGACCTTGCCCAGCCCTCCCTCACTTAAATCCAATTCACTTGCAAGTCATGGCATCATCTTCCTGATGTCGTGATCCTCTTCGAGAACAAAGGACAAACAGCAACCTCCAATGGTATTGCTGTAGCATGATGGGGGTGAATGATAAAGGGTCCCCACCCTAGCCCTCTGCAACACGGGAACAAGGCCATGTATAAGATCCTAAGAAATAATTTCACACATTTCTGTAATGACTTATCTTGTTTTCTATGTAATGTATTATATTACTGTAATACTAATTATAATCATTACCTCACAATAACCTTATCATATAAAGTAGTACAATCTTCATTTTACACGTGAGGAAACTAAACCACAGAAAGGTTAAGTGTCTTACCCAAGATCAAATAGCAAGGGGCGGAGCAGGGTTGTGAACCAAGTCCTATTAACCCCATATCCTATACTCTTTCTGTGTCTTCTCTCTCTACCCCCGATCTAAATTAAGATGTAATTTTTCTAAATTTTGATCCAATTAAAAAAACGATGGAGAACACTGCCTCACCTTCTCCTTGAGCTATCCTATAACCAGATTACACCTTCAGGGGTGTGAGTATTTAGTGATGGGATCCCCTTTCAAAATAGCCTTTTGATTCAGACACAGTTACTCCAAAGACTATTCAGTAATAGTTTTTATTATTTTCAGGAAACATTTTTAATTATCCATTAGACTAGAATCCTTTCTTCCACTTAGCACAAAATACCAACAGACAAAACTATAACTAGAATCCTGACTATTAGAACTCTGACATTTTCTCATATACACAAAAAGAGATAGTATTGAGCTACATACAAATATGCCTATAATCTTATGAACTAAAGAGTAAATCAATGTAACAAGTCCACATACTAATAACATTTGGGGTTCTTGAAGTATATGTGCTAAATTATTGTATTTCTTCATACTTTTTCACAACATGAAATATTAAAGTGCAATCTTTTAACTCTCCTAACTTTTGCCAATATGTATCATTATCTTACAGTTGCAAGTGTTATTTTATACCTAAGAAAAATACTCTATAGCACTAAGAATGTAAAATATGATGTATTGATAGTCAATGTATAGGGTGATTAATATAGTATGTAGGCACTATGAGAAATTGAGGACGTTAGCTAAATACCATCTCTGGATTTCCTCTTATTGTACCTGTTCTTTAATATCTCATCTGACTGAATTCTAAGAGTCCCTTCCAATTCTAAAATTCTGTGATTCCTGCATCCTGTCTTAATCTTTCCATCATTTCCTAAACTAGTTACTCTATTTCCTATCCAGTCATCAAATTAGTTTCTACATTCTCTTCTTACTGTAAAGGTGAAGAGATGGGAGACGGTGTCGCATTGTGGTTGATGAGCAGCCAGGTCAGCAAGCCCAGGCTGAAGAGAAAGTCATAAGCTTGGATGTTAAAAATCCAGGTTGATTGGTGAGTTGAGAGATGGCAAATATGAATCTCTTCCGACAGCTCTACCAGGAAGGTACAGTCTGATAAAGATAGTATCAAGGAGTGCTAGGACTCAAATGAATTCAAGCTGGCAAGAAAAGCCAAAAAGGGTTAAGGGAGGGCTGTCTTTGTTTTAAACTAAGTCGGGGGAGGGGGGGAGAAGGTGACCAGAAATGGAATAGGACCACCACTACTTGAGGATACATGGGGTAACTGATGGCAAAAAGACAAAATTGCTCAATTCTTATTATGCCTCTAATGTCTTTGCCAAGGAGAATGATCTTTGAACTGGAAAGAACAAAACAAATATGAATTTTTTTATATCCAAGACAGGTAAGGTGATGATAAGGGAGCCCCTAACTGCCTTTGATGAGTTTATCGGCCCAAGATGAACTTTATCTCTTAACGTGAAGAACTGGCGAATGTAATTGGTGAGCTACTATCTGATTGTGGACAAATCATAATGAAGAACAAGAAAGGAAATGAAGGATTGTTGTTCTTCAGTCACTGTGTTGTTCAGTGACTCTGCGTGACCCCATTTGTGGTTTTCTTGGCAAATATATGGAAGTGGTTTGCTGTTTCATTCTCCAACTCATTTTACAGATGAGAAAACTGAGGCAAACAGGGTTAAGTGACTTGCCCAGAGTCACCCAGCTAGTAAGTGTTTGAAGCCAGATTTGAACTCTGGTATTTCTGACTCCAAGCCCAGTGCTCTATCTCCCTACTTGTCCCAATGAAGGGTTAGAAAAGGGAAAATGTTATCTTAATTTTTTAAAAAAGGGGAAGATAACAAAGTCTGCAAACTATAGGCCAGTGAGCTTGATTTTAATGTCTGGCAGAATTCTAGAACTTATTGTAATGGTGTGGGGAGAGTTTCACAATCAGTCTATGAGCTTTTATCTGGGACTTTGGAAGTTTAATTGGCTGATTTGGCTTCACTCACTACTAACTAGGAGAAGGGCTTCAGTTGACTGTGGCTGCCTGCAAGATTTGTTTAGCTAAGACTTTTGGGAATTCATACTTTGTCAATCAACAGTCAATAAGCATTTATCAAGCATTTACTCTGTGCCAGCTATTGTGCTAAGGACTAGAAATGTAAAGAAAACCAAAAACATAGTTCCTGCCCTCAAGGAGCTAATATTCTAGTGGGGGAAGCAATGTGCAAAAATTTTGCACACAAGATATATACAGTGTAAATGAAAGATAATCTCAGAGGGAAGGGACTAGTATTGAGGGAGGACTGGGGAGGATCTCCTGCAGAAGGTGGGGTTTGAGCTAAATCTTGAGGGAAGCCAGAAAGTAGAGGGGAAGAGGGAGAGCATTCCACTCAGAGGATGACATGGAGGGCATCCAGAAAAAAAGGTTCAGAGTTGGGAGATGAAGTCCTTAGTGGGAAGAGCTGCTGGAATGCTGGTGTCACTGAATCCCTAAGTGGAAAGGAGCAAAGTGTAAGGAAAGACAGGAAAGAGCCAGATTGTGAAAGGCTTCAGATGTCGGACAGAAAGGCTTCTATCTGACCCTGGAGGTAACAATGAGCCACTTGAGGTTTTTGGGGTTTTTTTAGGGGTGGGGGAAGAGAGAGAACCTGGTCAGACCTGTACTTTAGGAAAAGTCATCTTGGCTGCTGAGAGGAGGATGGTTTGGAGTGGGGAGAGATCTGAGACAGGGAGACCAACCAGATGGGCCAGGTATGGTGATGAAGGCCTGAATGGAGATTATGGCCATGTTGTTGAGGTGTTTTGCAGAGTCACCTTGAAAGAATACACAGATTCAGACCATCTCCAACACAAGCAAAGGCATTTATTGAGGATTACACTCTGAACTAGTGGGCTAAGCTCCTTAAAGGAACCAGCAGCTTAGGAAAGCAAGACAGGGATTTTTATAGAGGATAAAATGCAATTACATCATTACAGAATACATGAATATTAAAATACACATGGGATTTATTGATATGAGCATGCAGTTACCCAGAATGCATGCAGAAAAGACTATGGGTAGGGGTGGGGGTGGGTATTAATGTATGATAATGATATTATAATAAGCCTCTCTACATCATAAGTTCACCTATTGTTATTACTGTGTAGGCGTCCACTTAGGCTGTGATTTAGTGGTCAGATGTCCTGCTCAGTATCCTGTTGGTGCTGCTTTCTTATTGGCTGACTGTTGTGGTCCTGTCTGAAACTAGATGGATGGGCTCCCCTGCTGTTCTAGTGAGGCATATGAGAAAGTTGAAATATTGGGGCTGGGGGCAGTGACTAGACTCCATCAATGTGATTAGAGAGAATGGGACTTAGATGAGAAAGGGTATGACTTGTCAGAGGAGCCAGTCCTCTCTGCTAATATATAAGACTTGATAAACTGCTTTTGCCTTTTCCCTAAGAGGCTTAGGGATAGAGAGGAAGGACACCTGGGCTAAGACCAAAGCCTAGACTTCCTCCTCCTGAATGTGCTAGAAAGCAACACAATACAATTTCTGCAATTTTTTCCTTACTCAACTAGCTTGCTGATTTATAGATGAGCTCTGGGTGGTATGTGGTTAAGTCTCCTCAGCCTATCCAAAACAATTGATTGACAAGCATTTAAATGATTAATATGTGCCAGATACTGTTCTAAGTACTAGGAATAAAAAGAGGTGAAACAATCCCTTTCCTCAAGGAGCTTACATCATAATGGGAGAAATAACATGTACATATATAGGTATATACTGAGCACATACAAGGTAACTTTGTGGGGAAAGGCACTAGCTACTGGGGGGCCTTATTTAGAAAGTAGTACTTGAGCTAAGGTTTAAAGGAGTGTAATGTTACTTCCTTTTTTGATGAGATTACTAAACTGTCAGACCAGGGGAATACCAAAGATTTGTCTTAGATTTTAGAACATTTGATAAGGTATTTTCTGGGAACAGACTAAATTGGGATAAATCAGGAATAACTGAACTAGATAACCCAATCTTCAATAAACCCCAAAATATAAATTATTTAGGAAGGACTCATTTGACAGAAATTTCTGGGAAAAAATAGAAAATAACTTGGCAAAAATTAGATTTAGACCAATATCCTATACAACTTGCCACAATGAGCTCAAAATGGGTAGGTATACTATAGATATTAAAGGTTGTACCATTTTTAAAAATCAAAGGAAATCATATCACAACTATAGCTAGGGAATGAATTCTTAACCAAATAAGGAATAAAGGTAATCACAAAGAATAAAATAGACAATGTGTCTGGTGCTATTTTTGTGGAAAAGGTGGAGAGATTTGAACTAGCAAATAGTACAGTTGGGTGAATTCAGAACTGGTCAAATGGCTGAACCCAAATAGTTGTCATTAATAGTTCAATGTTAACCTTTAAGGATATGACTACACATATGATCACACCAGGTTTATGTGTGGCTCTGTGCTATTTAACATTTTTATTAGTGATTTGGATAAATATATAGATGCTTATTAATTTTATGAATGACAAAAAGCCAGATGACAGGATTCAAAAAGATTTTGACAGACAAGTACATTGTACTGAATCTAATACAATGAAATTCCATGGGAATGAATATATAAAGTCTTATGCATAGGTTCAGAAAATCAAATTCAAAAGTACAACACATGAAAGACATAATTGGGTTTTAGTATACTTCAAGCTTGTTATGTGTCAATAATGTGAGAAACAGCAGTTAAGAAAAGTAATTCACTCTTCAGCTACATTAAAAGAAGTATATATATGTCTTACAGAAATAAGGAGGTGATAGTCCCATTATATTCTACCGGGTCAGACCACATCCTGAGTATTTTGCATAATTCTAAAAACCACATTTTAAGGATACTGATAAGCAGAATAGTATATAGAAAAAAGCAGTCAGGCTGATGGAGGTCTTCAAGTTTTTCCAAATGAGTGTATATTCTAAATCAGTGGTACTCTTGGCTGCCATAGTCTCTGCTTGGCAAGGAGATTGAGTGTTTGCTAGCCGAGGCAGTTTCTAAGCTCTTGTGGCCTACTTGGTATGATGATTAATTTATATCAGGTAAATTCTCATAGGAAACAGTGGTGGTCTATGTTGATAGCTATTCTTTTATCCATTTCCTATTTTTCAGAAGCCTATTTACATAAGTCAAATTGGAGCCATTTGAATGGCACACCATATATTCTCATTTTATGTTCAAGGTATTGTATTAGGTATTGAAATAGAAAATCAGTTTCTTAAAAACCCCTTGTAAACTTATTTTTGTGAACAACACATTTCCTTAATCTCCATCTCCCCTTCTCTTCCTGTCATTTCTCTTTACAATCCTTTTACTATTCTCTATACCATTTCCTCTTCTGTATGGGTTACTTCCACTATACTTCCCCTTAAAGATATTGCCAATTTCAGTAACAGCAAATAGGTTCTTAGCGGAACCAATGGACCCAGAGTTCTAGGGGAATTCAAAGTTCCCTTCCAATGCTTGGGTAATAAGATAATAACAGCCCTCTCCCCCTTCTAGAGATTGTAGGTATAGCTGTGAGGACTACTAGGAAATGTCTTTGTTCTAATTGCCTGGAAATAGGCAATTCTCTCAACACTTAATGGTGTTTCCTAACATCATGAATCTCAATTCCTAGATCTGCCCTCTCCTTTCCCTATCCTCTCCTACTACCTCTCTCCCTTTCCTTCATACACTCGTATGGGGAAGAGAGAAAAGAATAACCAGACGAGGCCAGCATATATGTCTGGAGCAGAGGTGTCTTATTGTCAGCAGGCAGCAAGCTGCCAGCAAAGCTCCCCAGTGCAGCCTGAACCAGTTTAGAATGTAATTGAAAATGTTAAACAAAATAAAAATGTAGTACAACATAGATAATGTTAATTTGAGGTTCTCTAAGTCATTATGTGCCAACAGGGATCCTTTTTTATTTTATTTATCACTGGTCTGAAAAATCAATAGTTAAAGCCAACAACAGATACCTGTGGTCCAGGAACATTGATATGGAACTTTGTTAATACAAAAATACATAGTGGGATATGAGAGGAAAGCATGGAGTGAGTAGAGTGAAGGTTTACTGAGAATGGGGGTGTCTATTCCTGTCAGTTTAAAGAATCAGATTCTTGGAGTTAATTAGGTTATTAAAGTGCTAGTGTTTTACGTTCTCTTCACCAAGTCTTGACACCTTTTATTAACACCAACCCAGGTAGACCCATTTCCCTTCAGAAACCAGGCCAAGCCTAGAGATGGAAAAACAATAAAAAAAAACTTCTAACTTTAGGACCCCAGCAGGACTTTTTTCATTCAGGTACAACCTGAATGAAAAGCTCCTGACACACATACTCAAGGCAACTTTGGGCTTCCCCACACCATATTAGGCTTGGCCATTTTAAAATATTTATACATATCCATAACATGGAAATTGAAAGGATGTGAAATTTTTAAGCCTTTATGAATAAACCAGCAGATCTGCCTCAAGCTGTGATAAACCCCTCTCTCCTTTGACTGCATGAAGGAATTTTAGAACTTCCTCTGCATATGCTAGTTAATCTCCATTTAATAATATTTTCCCCACAAGGAGAAATCTAAATTTATAGAATTGTGGTCAAATGATATATGCATAAATTTGGCCTTCCTGAAAATGACTGTTTATAGGAAATACCTTCCATGTTCTAAATACAGGTTTAATTTAGACAGAGAATCTTTCCTTTCATTCACTAGAAATATTGTAAAATTCAGTAAAGCACTATATTCCTCCCAAGAACATTTAAACCATTTTATACACACAGGGAAACACTGGCTCAGAGATCTATCAGATGGATAATGTGGTTACTGTGTGAGGACTCAGTACCGCAGGACTCTTAAACTACCAGTTAAAAATCAACTACAAAAGGAAATAGCAAATAATCAGCCTTTAGAAGACTAGTTTAAAATTCTTGTGTTGATTTCTACTGAGGAGGATCATCAAAGAGGGGACCTATTGGAGATGTATCACAAAGTTCTTTGGCAATAACGGATTAATTACGAGACCCCATCATCAGATTCTGTGGTATGGTCTCAAAGCAGTAAGCACTGCCATCAACTATTCCAAATCATATCAGCATTTTATAGTGGAAAGTACACTCAACTGAAAGTCAAGAGTCTTGGCTTGGCACCAGCTATGTAACCTTGAACCCATCACTTTCTATCTGGGCCATAGTTTTCTCATCTCTAAAATGACATTTTTGGACCAAGGAATCTTTAGATCCCTTTAAATTCAATGAATAAATAATTGCTACTTCTCAGTAATTCAATTTAACAATCCTTTATTAAACATCTACTAAACCTAGCACAGTGTTGTACTATTTTCATGATACCAGATACAACCAAATAGATATAAACAGAAAAAAAATCTCCTGCCCTTAAGGAGTTTTTTATAATTCTAGAGAGAGGAGAAATATGTAGAAACTAGCAAATATGAGCAAGTAAAAGGTAATACAACAGGGGGTTCCCAGTAATTCTAGAATCTCTTCATAACCCGGGTTCATTGTTGGATATTAGGGATAAATATAACAAGCCTCTATCCAATACATTTACTACCCCCTGACTGGCAGAAACTATAAATTAATAGCAAAAAGTTTAATTAGGACAGGATAGCAAATTAAGTATGAAGAGAAACTATGAGAACCATTCTTACCACATACACACACACACACACACAAAGTTATAAACAGAATATGAATAATATCTTGACCACACACAGAAGAAAATTAGCTTGCAGAGAACTTGGTATGAGGGTCAGGTTAGTCATATCAATCTAAGAACATTTTTTGGTGAAACCATGGAAGAACAACAAATTTGACATGAAACTGAACAGATGTTCTGGTGTTCTATAATGATCAGTTCTTGTTAGTTACAGTAGTGGAAACACCACATTTGGACTCAATCACCTCAGTATCCAATCACCAATTTATCATATGACAGAGTGACAATGGTACTACAGAAGAAATCCATGTTGAAGATAATGCAATTTGAAAGGTACTTAGATCAGTTTTTAAAATGCTGGAGAAGATTCTAATAGAATAAAAAAAAAT
This sequence comes from Vombatus ursinus, assembly GCF_900497805.2. Lineage (NCBI taxonomy): Eukaryota > Metazoa > Chordata > Mammalia > Diprotodontia > Vombatidae > Vombatus > Vombatus ursinus. Next base: position 10,259,855 of record NW_020954596.1, on the reverse strand, counting down.
AGCATGTGGTACTGTTACCAAAGGTGATATAAAAAACATGAGCAACTACTGACCCTTATGCTTTCTTATCCCTATAAAATATGATAGTGGTCTGTACATACATCAAGGGTATACCTATTGAAAATACAGAAAGGCAATAGGTTGGGTTTTGTAGTTGTCTACATCTTCAATATCTTCATAGTCACGGGATTGACTGAAAAGTGTGGATAGACAGCTGGGTGGCACAGTACAGTGCCTGGCCCCTGAGTTAGATAGACCTGAGTGCAAATCCAGCCTCAGACATTTACTAGCTTTGTGACTGAGCAAATAATTTAACATCTATCTGCCTCAGTTTCCTCAACTGCAAAATGGGGATAATAATAGCATCCACTTCATAGAACTGTTGTGATGATCAAATGAGATAATATTTGTAAAGTGCTTAGCATAGTGCCTGATACATAATAGGTGGCTAATAAATGCTTATTTCCTTCCCTAGACAATATATGATTTCTGTTAGTTTATTACTTATTAAAAAAAAAAGCATTTGACAGGGTAGAGCAAAATGCAGTATCTTGAAATAAACTTGAAAGAAATTAATTTCCCAGAATTTCAGAGTAGGAAGAGACTTCTGAGACCTTCCATGAGAATTTTTACCAGAACAGGAATTCCACAACATTCCCAAAAATCATTATCTAGACTTTTGCTTGAAAACCTCTAGAAAAGGGGAATTTTCTACCTCCTGAGTGAGGGAAATGATTATTAATAACCAATGATTTGGGGAGATGCAGAGTTCACCCCCTTTTTCTAAAGTCCTCATTTTAAGGCTCAGCTTCTGAAGGACAGAACTGATAACAGTAGATAGGATTAACATTCTCCTCAATCTAGGTCAGAGGTGGGGAACCTGCTGCCTCAAGGCCACATGTGGTCCTCTAGGTCCTTGGGTGCAGCCTTTTCACTGAGTCCACGTTTTACAGAACAAATCCTTTCATTAAGGGCATTTGTTCTCTAAAGTTTGGATTCAGTCAAAGGGCCGAACTTGAGAATGTAGAGAGCCACATGTGGCCTTGAGGCAGCAGGTTTCCCACCCCTGATCTAGGTATTGGTACCTCACCTATAAGGAATATAATCTAAGGTGGTCTACTCAGGCTTGGGTAGGGGATATAGATCCTTTGTCTAACTTGCCCAAGACTGGGAGTGATTTGGAAGTAAATGACATAATCAAAGTAATGTCCCTAGACCATCATTAGAATAGGTTCACCTCTCATTATAATATTCATTCTCTCATTAACTGTTAACCAGTCAAAGTTGATTGCCACCTTCAGGAACACCCATTCTTCAAAAGGCATATAAACTGTGAACCTACTGCCATGAGTCATCTTTGGTCCAAAAGAGATGGCAAAATGACCATCCCTTTTATTAATAATATGCTAGTATAATTAATAAAATTATTAATTACCCAGAAACTACATTTCTCAAACTTTTTAAATATCACATGAGGCAGCTCATTTTAACTCTGCTCAGCACAAAATATTTTTTGGGGGGTGTAAGTAATCTTTTGTTATTCTGTACTTAAACTCCAATTAACATAAGCATTTCTACATACAAAGAAGAATAAAAATAGAAGGATTGAATATGAAACCTCAAATCTCTTTCGGCAGCAACTTGTCTTCATTTTAAAGAGCATATCAAATTTAGCCTGTTAGTTTCAAAGCTGTCCTGCCTATTTGTGTCACTGGGAGCCTCTCTTTGTTCACATCTTTTTTTAAAAAATGTTTCATCATTATTCCCCAAAAGCCTTCTCTTAAATAAAAAACCTACCTTGTGTCTAATAAGCCACCTCAAGAAAAAGCCACGATTTTACATATATGTGTACATATGTATGTGTGTTATGTATGTATATCTGTATATATAATCATGGCTTTTACATAAATATGTAATACATATATAAAATACTCTGTGCATGCACGTCTGTGTGTGTGTGTGTGTGTGTGTGTGTGTGTGTGTGTGTGTGTAAAATTGGCCAGCTGAATTGGTTTAGGAAGTTTTTCCTTCCATTTAGTCAAATATGCTCCTCTGCATCTTCCAACCATTGTTCCTAGTTTTGTCCCCTAGGACCAAATAGTGCAAGCATAAGCACCTTTACACCAATCCTTCAGATACCTGAAAACAGCTATCAGGTCCCACCCTAGGACTTCTCTAAGCTAAACAGGCCCTTCAAACATACAGCATGATTTCCAATTCCCTCACCTTCCTGGTCAGCCTCCTTTGGATGTGTTCTAGCCCGTCAATGTTCTTCCTAAAATTACATGCCCCAAACTGAATATAATATTCCTTGCATGGTTGGACAAAGTATGCTAATTCCCTCCCTCACACTGAATACATTTTTATTTCTTAAAACAGATTGCATTAGATTTTTTAGTTATTATGTCAAACTACTAACCTATTTTGAGCTTATTGTTCAGTCGTTTCAGTCATGTCAGACTCTCTGTGACCCCATTTGGAGTCTTCTTGGTAAAGATACTGGAGTGGTTTGCCATTTCCTTCTCCAGTTCATTTTACAGATGAGGAAACTGAGGCAGACAAAGTTAAGTGACTTGCCCAGGGTCACACAGCTAGTAAGTATCTGAGGCCAAATTTGGACTCAGGAGGATTAATCTGCCTGACTTTGGGCCCAGCCCTCTATCCATTGTACCACCTTGATCCCTCACTCTGAACACATTCTTCCTTCTTTTTTTTTTTTTCCTTAGTGAGGCAATTGGGGTTAAGTGACTTGCCCAGAGTCACACAGCTAGGAAGTATTATGTGTCTGAAGCTGTATTTGAACTCAGGTCCTCCTGACTCCAGGGCCAGTGCTCTATCCACTGCTCCACCTAGCTGGCCCCCACATTCTTATTTCTAAAAAAAGTTTAAGATTGCATTCGATTTTTTGGCTCTATGTCAAAATACTTTTGAGTTTACATCCATTAAAGCCTTTAGCCTTTTTTCCCCACAGACTCTCTATTGCCTAGTCATGTCTTTCCCAATAGGCAAAGATTTAAAGGCAATACATTTCAGGAATGGGAGAATGGCTTGTATGAATGTAGAGAAGTTAGGGAGTGGATTGGGGTGGGGAGAGGAATAAGATTGGTAAAAACTTAGTAATAGAGTTTTGGTGGAACAAAGGGTATATTAGAGAGAACAGTATGAAATAAGCCTGGAAGGTGCACTAGAATTAAATTTTGGTGAGCCTTAAATGTCATTTTAAGGACCTTGTATTTTATCCTGTTAGACATTAAGAAGTCACTGAAGATCTTTGAGCAGGAAAGTGACATGGTTAGGCCTGTGCCTTAGGAAAATTGTTTTTAGAAACTTTAATGAAGGATACATAGGAGGGGAGAGAGACAAGAGGCAGAGATGTTTTTACAATATTCCTAGTGGCAGGTGATAAGGGTTTGATCTCAAATGTTGACTAGGTGAGTAGAGAAGAGGATATAGATATTCTATCCATATTTGACTATTATATATTTCCTGATCTTGACCTACCATCTCCTATTGCCATAAATTCACATGGGCCATCTTCCATGCCTTCCATCATCTCTGACTGTTACAAATACTTCTCCTTCAAGATTCCACTAAGCCTTTCCCAATCCCCACAGATGAATACATTGTCTCCACTCTAAAATTTTACTAGGGAACTTTATCTGGATTTTTGCTTTGTCTTTATTACCCTCATTTATACTATACTTATCTCCATGTAAGGGTGCATATTCTTATTAGGAACTGCATTCACCACAAACTTGTGAAGAGATCAATAAGTAACAGCAGTATCCTAACAAAGACTGTGTCTGAAAGGGAATATTTACAGCACACCTATTAGGTGCCTGGATATAAATTCTCGTGAGATGTAAGATTTGAGCAGATTATTGAAGAGAGAGAAGAAAATGGTTGTAGAAATAGAAAGCTATTTCATACTCCCTTCCTTTAAAGAGCTTATATTCTATCAGAAAAAAACAGCAAACCACTGTTATTTATGTAAGATTTTAAAAAATCAACTCCTTGGTATCCCTCAGAAAATAATTATCACTACTTTTCTACTTTTTCTCCAATATTTACCGGATGACTTCTCACCTGATGAGACCTCTAGGTCTTTATCATCATTCCTAGAAATATAAGAAGGTGCTTCTTCTTGTGATGGTCCACCTCTCCTTTCTACCAGAAAGCTTTGGACCTGTTGCTTAATTCAGTGTTAATTCTTCTTTCTCACTTTTCTTTCTTCTGCAGCCCCCTCCCCTCAACTTCTCAGCAAAGAATGAGTATCCTTTGTATTCTCACAGACTCTTCCTCCATTTCCTGCATGAAGGATGTCCATTCTTTCAAGGAACACTTTATTCTCCCTGAATTCTCTTCATCATTCTGTCTTCATCCTGAAGAGTATGCATTAATTTCTTGAACTTTTTTCACTTTTCCCTCTTAGTATGGGAACCAATCTATATATTGTGCATACATAGTTTTTTAACTTGGTAATATAAACATTATACCCTTTCTGAATTTTATAATTCTATTCACCTTCCATATTCACTTGAATTAGTTCCCCAGGCCTTTCTCTACTTTTTTAAAGCCCTTTTGACTAACCCTTAGTGCTATGGCAAATTATCTATTTACTGTGCTATTTTAACAGCTCTGGGGACTCAGTCACTAAGGGTTTCTGAACAAGTTTTGATTTATTTATATAAAGTGCCTTCTCTCATAATAAAACAATGCTATCTGTTCCTCTGCTTTTATTTGGCAATTAGGACATTGCTGCCATGTTTGAATGCAGTAATTCCCATTTAATGGTTCTCAAATCCCTTGAGGTTCACAACAATGGTCCAAGGGGTTCATCTTAAAAATTCTTTAATGGTGCCTTAAGCAGTAAATAGTTGCCTAATTATGTTGCAAATATATTTTTCCTCTGAGACAAGCATGTGCATGCTTAAAGCATTATAAGTTTTTTCTGCAGTGATTCAAAACCATCATAATAATGCGTACAAGGGTGTCAGTGTTTATGCAGCAATTATATCAAAGTCTGATCTGTTCTAAGTTCTTAAAATTCTGACGTAAGTTCTAAGTTCTAAACATGTTCTTGCAACTTCTCAACCTGGCATCAAATTGTTTCCAAACCACCTCAAAGTTTAAACATTCAAGCAAAAATTGATTCCTAAGGATGGTCGACACATATAAATAGCCTCATTTGTATTCCATACACTGCACAGAGTACCTATCTTATTCTCCTCTGTTACCATCTAATCATACTTCATCAGCTGCATAATCATGCAAATGTCAGATGTTTAAAAACCATGATCACTGGGTCTGCACATTACAAGCCATCATGGACCATCACAAACATTCTACAGAAACAAACTTTATATTCTCATTACAGTATTAAGGTTGTTTTCCAATTGAGATTTTTCTTCCACTTATGTCACCATTCTTCTATCTGGCAGATTTTCAAATGAATTAATTGGCAACACTGGTTAGTCATTCAGTAGAGTTTCTGTGAGGGTATAGCCAGATTATCAGTGACAGAAGTGAATAAAGTCACATCTAAAGAGATTCTTTCTTTACAAAAGTTAGTTTATATGTAAGTATTGTTTAAAAAAAAAAAGCAATATATGTATTTGAACTTTAAATATATTTATCATTTAATACAACACTGTCATTAGCTAGTAGAAAAGTAAATATTTTATATCATAACTATTTACTTTTGTTGATTGGTAAAATGGCTAATAATAAAACATGAATTTCTGTCTCTCAGAAAGAGAACTTTAAAATTTTTCCTATCATTTCCACACCACAGTTGTGTAAACAAACATTCTCACTTTATTCTTGTTTTTAAATCAAAGTACAGAAAGAAACAATGCAAAAATCAGATTTTAGACTGTTTGTCTGGTGTTGATCCAAATATTGCAAGCCTTTGTTCAAATAAAAAATTATGTGTGTGTGTGTCTATATATATATATATATAGACACACACAACTATTACATTATGTTAAATATCTTAAAATTTATAACTTATTTTATTAAAAATGCTATTTATATTCTACAAAATGTGTAAAATAAATTTAATATGAAATTATGAAGATAACATTGAATATACTAGGCTTTCTTAGATTACATCTTTTAATTTTTGCAGAATGTTCTAAATAAAATATTTACAATTGTATTAGAGTTTTATATTTTTATATTTAGAATTTTCATAATAGCATGTAGAACTTTTTATATTTTATAATTATAATTACATTGTATGATTGTTAATATGGAACTTTTTTAGGCAAAAGCTGTTATTATTGTAACCACTTAATGAATAAATGTAAAAAAATATTATGACTAGTATATTGAATTACCCTGGGGATTAACATGTTTTTCTTTTGATGAAAAGGGTTCATGGAACTGAAAGAAAAATTGTAAATGTCTAAGACAAGCAGAACAAATAGGTCACGTGTTCTTGGTGCTAGAGCTCCAGATAGTTCGTTCCCAGCCATTTTACTCTAGCATAGACATGTAGTCTTCAGGTACTTGAAGAGAGTATGAAACTTGAGTAGAAGTAGCCATATCTGAATGTTCTGCAGACAGCAGTGACTTAGGTTTGACATAATTATGGACATTTTAAACTAGACTATCTCTTCAGAGCTCATGGGGGATCATCCTTCATTTGACAAATGAGGCAGCTGGGGTTTCGAGAGGTTCAGTGACTTTTTCAAGAGTCAGAGAATTAGATGAAGAGCCACCAGTCCCAGAATGTAGATAGGCACTCCAAATCTATTATTGTATACGAAAAGGATCAAAGTATATTGATCCTATTGTCAACAGGAGAATATGAATTATTAGTCCCAATAACTAGTAATAACTAGTCCTAAGAGGTCCTCTAGTCCAACTTCCTCACATTACAGATGAAGAAACTTTTCTAGCTAATGATTTCATTCCCTATTTTTAAATGATCAATGTTTATATATATATGTATATATGCACATATATACATATCCATATATACACATACATGTATATACATATATACACATGTGTGTGCATATATACATGCCTATATAATATATTTCTATGGTCATCTTTCAGGTTTTTTTAACTACCATATCTAATTAATTAGGGAATTAGCATGATGTAGTAAGAAAACTACTAGAATATGGCTAGGGGATTTCAGTTCTGTTTGCAGATTTATTCCTAAGTAGCTGTATGAGGTCCAGTAAACCATTTCATGTCTCAGTACCTAAAATGCCTCATATGTGAACAAAAGGGGGTAGACTACCTGATGTAAAATGGCCTTTCTAGCTCTAAGATTAATTTATTAGGAAAAAATGTCTTGCTTACAAAGAGTATTTTTAGCACCACATAAACTTTATCCAAACAAAAAAATGACTGAGCAGATCTCATATCTTCGCTCACATGATCTGTGTCTATAGTACTCAATAGTTCTGCAGAATGCCCTTGAAAAGCATGTAAACTAACAAATGATGATTCAAGAAACTAAGAAGTATTGATTTGGTCAATTACTATTACATGGACTTTTGCTACAAATACCAGAAGTATAATTAATGCTCTTTCTTGCACAGATGGTATGAATATAGGCATGTTAACAGTTTTTTCAGGCTTTGACCTAAGATCCTTCCAATGAAGGATAGGGAATGTTTGATAATTTGAATAAATGTAATGTGAATAATTTCCTTATGACAAAGGGAGAAGACCCTTTCTTATTAAAATTTCTACTAAGTGAATATCCAGTTAGTAGAAAATTAAAATTTTAAAGGTCTTTATAGTTTTACTAATCAAGTAGATTTCCAAACTGGAAAACAATATAAAATATAACATTTTCCATAACCATGGGACACACTTTCTTAATCCTTGATGCGTTCATTTAAGAATCTGTCTGAGATTCACTGGACCTTTGGAGTAAGAAAAATGGCAAAATGTGAAAATATCTAATTGATGGGCTAAGTTACAGTAATCAACACAGGGGATAATTAGTTTATATAAAAATAGCTATCAGCACAGTCAAATAGTCTTCCTATAAAACTGGTGAGGGCAGTACTTCATATGTCACTCTGAAAACATGAATTAATAGTTACCTTCACTTGAATATTCTGAATTTTGGTACAAGTTCTTATCAGAAAGGAATTAGCCAGAAATTCCTATGTACACTTATAAATCCTTGAGTATATTTAAAGGACAAATCATTAACCCCCTGTTGAAGCAGGTATGCATAGGTTCCAGATAAAAGTGTTAGAAGTTTGAAGCCAGAAAGAGAATTGCACTGTATTTCAAAAAATTAATTGGAGCTGCTTCATATAAATATTTAAAAAGACATATTGGATTTTAAAGTAGATTCTTGAATTCTCTGTATATTTGCTTCTACTCAAACAGATTTCACTTATGTATTTGATGCTGAAGTTTAATATGTTTAATCATGAGCAAAGGGAAGAGAAACAAGTTGGCTTTGTCCTCAGTGCCACAGCATGCTAGCACTTGTCATTTACTGCTGTAACTTGAACAGCTGTCAATTAAAATTCCACATTAGTCTAGAGGGCCCAAAATTCAGTTGATATTTTTAGTTGTGAAATTAAAGTTTTCTTTGTAATAATTGCATGAGATGCCAGATGGCATTATAGAGATTCTCATTGTTTATAAATTTTATTTTGAAAGCATCTTGAAAGTTCTTCCACAATAAATGCATTTTGGAGAAAGAGAAAATGGAGTAGACTCAAATTCCAAATTTTTAAATCTTGAGTACCAAAATAATTTTTTAAATAATCAAAAAAAGGCTGCTATATCCTGAAGAAAACTAGCAGATAGATTGTCAAAGGTACAGTAGCAATTGAAAATTAACAATAGTTCATTAAGAACTATTTTACTGGTAAAAGAATGAGGAAAACAACCAAATACTAACCAAAAGCTGGAAAATAAGGAGAAAGGTGGGTTTGCCCATCTATTGGGATTGGCCAAGAAAATTATACTATATGAATGTAATGGAATAATATGGCACCATAAGTAATGATGAAATAGATGGTTTCAGTGAAATCTGGAAATATCTGTAGGAAGTGAAGTATGCAGAGCCAGAACAATTTTTACAATACTAACATTATAAAGAAAATAACTTTGAAAGATGAGCACCCAGGGGACTGATAATGAAGAAAGCTTACCTACCTTTTGACAGAGAGGTGATGGACCCAAGATGGAGCATAAGGCATTTTTTGATGCAACCAATGAGACTTTTTTTTTTTTTGCCTGACTGCATATTTGTTAGAAGGGCTTTGTTTTTCTTTTTCCTTTTTTCACTGGGGGAGGGAAGAACAAGAAGGGATAGGAATAGTTTAGCAAAAAATAAAAGAAAAGAGGATCATTAAGACATCTGTTTTTAAAATGCAGAGAACAGAAAGAAGTCCAAAAGGAAGCACAGTCAGAACAGCTTTGAAAGCTAAAGTTGAACTTATAGACTTAAAAATAAAGGCAAGCAATAAATATATAATAAGGATCTGTAGTTTTATGTACAATCTCAATCTTCTTTTTATGTTCTACTAAACATGTGTGTATGTGTGTACACATGTATATGGAAATGCTCATTTTATTTGGTATTTGCTTAGAATTGTCTTTTTTTTTTTTTTTGGTGAGGCAGTTAAGATTAAGTGACTTACCCAGAGTTACACAGCTGGTGAGTTTTTAATGTGTCTGAGGCCATATTTGAACTCAGGTCCTCCTGACTCCAGAGTCAGAGCTCTATCCACTGGGCCACCTAGCTGCCCCTGTTTAGAATTTTCAAAGAGAGAAAAGGAAAGAAAGACAGAAATCATACTTCTTTCCCAATGAATACTAGTATTAGGGAGGTGTTAGAATCACTCTACACCATTTCTCTGATACCTTAACTAGGTCAGAACAATTCTCAATCAGTCAACTTTTCCCACTTGTACTAAGTGAGAAAAGTCCTTTGAACTAGAATGATACTTGCACAGGATTCTATATAAGAATTAAGCTCTAATAGACTAAGAAAACTTGACCTCACTCCAGGGAAAATAGTGTACAAATTATCAAACATATTGAGAAAGGATGTATTCTGCACCACTCCCACCTCCATCAAATTGGAGAGAATGGCATTACAGTACAATCCTGAAGAGAAAACACAGGGCTTTTGTCTTTGGCCTTTTGACCAGGTCTCCTCCCCACCCCCCTGTTGGGGTTTGGGGTGCTGGGAACCCTGAAATGCAAGGGTATAGGGGGTCCACCTTGAAAGAATTCAACCACTCAAGCCTTCTTTCAGTCAGAGTAGCAAGGTTTTTTGTTTTGTTTTGGTTTTTTGCGAGGCAATGGGGTGAAGTGACTTTCCCAGGGTCACACAGCTAGTTAAGTGTCATGTGTCTGAGGCCAGATTTGAACTCATATCTTCCTGAATCCAGGACCAGTGCTTTATCCACTGAGCCATCTAGCTGCCCCATGCAAAGTTTTATTATAACACCAGTAAGGCAGGCAAGATTCCTAGTAAATCTACTATATTGTAACACCAATAGGAACAGGCAAGATTCTTAGGGAATCTGCAGATTTGATGAGGATGGGATTGATACTTATATACAAAAAAGACTGTGAGAAAATCTGGATGGGATTTCCTCTTTCTGAGCCTCAGTTTCTTTCGCTGTAAAAAAAAAAAAGAGATGATAATACTTGTACTCTCTACCTCCCTTACAGAATTGTTTAAGGAAAGCTTGTTGTAAATTGTAAAGCAAATATAAGTGAACTATTATTAATAAGAAAAAGAACACTGAAACTTTACTTACAAATGGTGTAATTGCAGGTATCAAAGACTGGCCCATGGGGAAATATTGTAGAGACCAAAGGACTTTCCTGGTGCCCCCCAAAATTATACATTGTAGGTTGCCACCCCAGCCTAATGTGAACTTTATTTCTATCTTTGCTTCAGCAGTGACTAGCATAATAACTTGCACATATTAAGCTTTTAATAAATACTTATTGAATTCACACCAGAAATATTAATCATTAGTAAGTATGAAGTACTTACACTCACGTTAAAAGTCAGTTTTTGGACCATGCCTTACAGTTTAATATAGACAGCATCAATACGGACAAGCACACAGAAAAGCATCCCTGTATAGAGAGGCTGTATGAGTAGTGGGGGACAGTGTAACAGCAAGAACAAAAGCCATGAATAAATCAATACTATAAATAATGAATACATGAAATAAATAATTAGATCTATCCTTGACACTTTGGTAGGTTTAGAGTAGTGTATTCAAGAACTTTAGGAAAACAGACGTATTTTAACCAGAAGAGAAAAGCTTGGAGAAGGTTATATACTGGAAACCCTACCACACAATGCAAATTTGTGCAAGTTAAACTAGTTTCTAGAAGTAGCCTGAGAGGTGATAGCAATATTATCAGTTGAGAAACAGTGACAGCCAGCGTAATTTGTTTCAATCTCCTGCATGCTGAGTGATAGCATAGCTTGTCCTTCTGTATACTTTTCCATATCATACCCTTAAAAAAAAGAAAAAAAGAAAAAAAAGGTTTCTTAACCCTCCAACAGCTGTGGTGCTACAACTATTATCTAAGCAATCTGCCGTAGTTGTCACTACCCTGTTGAATTCTGTGTGATTGCATTATGTCCCTAGTCATGCTTAACTTGTTCTGAAAATTGCCTATCATTAGTTCTATGTAGATCTAGAAAATAGTTGACTTAATCAACAGAAAGATTAATAAGTAGCAGGTACAAAAGTTTCAAATCTTTCTGTGCATGTCTTCTATAATATAAACTATAATTATCAATCCAAATTATCACATATAAAAAACCCACAAGCTTTTATAATTAGATAATGTTTGATTTCTTTAACACTTGAAACAGTTAAGTTTGTTATCTTAATCTTCTTTAAAGTGAGTGAAGAAGGGTAGGTGAGAATATTTAGGTAAAGATGAATGGAAGAAGAAACAGACATGCTATCATGGTAATTATTATATAGAAGGCCTAGACAGAAGGAAGAAATAGGGAAGAGTTTGAGAAACGTCATAAACTTGGCCTGAAAGAATTAAACAATATCTTATATGTACCTTTTTGTGTACATGTTTCCCTCATTAGAACGCAAGCTTCTTGAGGACACAGACTATTTTTGATTTTTGTTTTCATTGCCAGCACTTAAAACAGTACCCAGCACATGTGATTGTTTGAAAGACTTTAGCTATCCAGATATCTACTGGGCCTTTCTCTCTGCCATAAGCAGAACAGTTAATAAATTATTTTTGCTTTAATGATAATGATTTCATTCTTCCCAAAAAAGATGGATAAATTGACAAGGGAAGCTGCTATTCTGATCTTACTGATTCTGACTAGTAAGAAGGGGAGGTCTTATGAACTGAGATGCACTTCATATGAGTTGTAAAACTGGAACTGTTCTTTTGAAAATTAGGCTCATTAGCATACCCCAGGGGGTAAGCAGTTAAAGGATGTGAGCAAATAGTTCTCAAAAGAATTGCAAACTGTTGACAACTATATGAAAGATAGTTCCAAATCATTAATAAGACAAATGAAAATAAAACAACTTGGGGCGGCTAAGTTGCGCAGTGGATAGAGCAATGGCCCTGGAGTCAGGAGGACCTGAGTTCAAATCCAACCTCAGACACTTGACACTTACTAGCTGTGTGACCCTGGGCAAGTCACTTAACCCCATTACTTAGCCAAAAAAGAAAACAACTCTGAGGTTTTACCGCACATCCAGAAAATTGCCAAAGAGGAAAGTTAGAGGAGCCTTGAGAAGATATGTATACTGTGTTGATTATGTTGTAAATTGCCCCAACTATTATAGGAAGCAATTTGGAATGAGGCTAAAAATGTATACCCTTTGACCCACAGATCCGATTGCTAGGCATATACTGCAAAGAAGGTCAAAGGCAAAAATGTTCCACTTGTACCAAAATATTCATAGTAGCATTTTATTTTTGTGATAGCAAAGAACTAGAAATATGTGTGCATATATGTGTGTGTAGATATATATCTACCTCTTTATGTAAATAGATATACCTACATGCATATATATGTGTGTGTGTGGATATATACAATATACATGTGTATATACATATATGTATATATACATATATGCATATACAGAATAAATACAAAATAAAGATGAAGTCATTTATGAAGGGAGTTCTTCCATCTAGTAGTTGAGAGGAAAGAAGAAAAATTGTGTTTGTTTTACCATGCTGCCCTCCCCATAGGACCCAGCCAAGTCTTGTAACATGGACAGCAGTGATTTCAAATGAGAACTGGGAAACAAATTTTAACAAGGCTTCAATGAGAGTTAAAACAGATGATATCATATGGCATAATTGATTATAGGGTGAGGAGGTTATATAACTATAGATATAAGTATAGATGGCAGGAAAAAATTTATTATATTATTTGGAAAAATTATTATACTGTTTAAATCCAACTTACGTGATTAAAGGTTGTCCACACCTAGAATGTTGCCTGACCCCAGTAACTCTCCAAGATTGCCAGAGATGGCTACAAAGAATCACAGGTTCCCTTCACAGGATTGACTGTGATACCTTTAATTTTGCAACTAAATCATGACTTATTTAGAGAAAGACAATCCTACAACCCCTAGAAATTATGATTTAATGATGACATCACTGGCCAGTAGGATCTCTGACAAAAGTCATATCACATGAATGTAACAGAAAGAACACTGGCTTGAAGATCAGAAAACTTGAGTTTTCTTCAAACTTAACAAAACATACCTTGGGTAAATAGCATGAAAAAACCCTTAAACTAAGTAGTTAAGACAAATTCAGTTAGGGATGCTATATATGTGAAGGAATCTAGTTAAAGGAAAATCATTACCTAATTACTAAGAAGTTTTTCTTTATATGAGCCTCTCTGCAGCTTCTGCCCACTGCTCCTGGTTAATAATAATATCCAACATTTATACAACATTTATTACACTATGTGCCAGGCACTAAGCACTTTACAATTATCTCATTTGATCCTCACAACAACTCTGGGAAATAATTGCTATATTATCCTCATTTTACTGTTGAGGAATCTGAAGCAAACAGAAGTTAAGTGACTTGTCCAGGGTCACACAGCTAGTAAGTATCTGAGGCCAAATTTGAACTCAGGTCTTCTGACTCCAGGCCCAGCACTCTATCCACTGTGTATCTATCTGCCTGGTTCTATCTTCTTATATCAGGCAAAACAAGTCGAATCCCCTTTCTGTGTAATATCTTTTCCAAGTTTTCAAGACATCTATGATTGCTGCCCCTAATTAATGTTTCACTTCTCAGATTAAATTTCACCAGTTCCTTCAGCTGACTCTTACGTGAGATCCTCCAGCATCTTTGGTTTGTTCTCCAATTTGATGCCTCAAACACCCCACAAAGTTAGGGCCAGAGCCAGTTTAAAGTTATTATGATCATCTGTATCTCCTAAGGCTACAAAACTCTTTTATGTTCAGTATCTCATTAAATCCTCACAACAACCCTCTGAAGTAGGCAGAGGAAGGATTGTTATTCTTATTTTAAAGGTAAAGAAATTAGAAGGGTAAAGACCTGTCCCAAGGTTATATCTTGAGTCAGCTTTAAATTCATGGCTCAAAATCATTTTTTCTGATCCCCTGCCTAGTGTTATTTCCACTACATTTATGGCACATGACTTTTATCAGAGATCCTACTGGTCAATTATGTCATTCATAAAGATTAATTTATTGGGGTTATAGCATTGCTTCTCTCTAAGTTATGATTTAATTGACTCTTTTGTTTTGACACAATATATACTTCACAAAAAAAAATACTCAAATGACCCACTCAACAAAGTACACTTTCCCCCCAAAAAAAGTTAAGCTAAGCTTTCTAATCATGTAATTTCAATAAAAAATATATATTTATACTCTTGTAGTATAGAAAGACAAAAGAAATGGGGGGGAAAGGTCATTGTTTTTGTTTAGGGAAAGCATTGAAAATAAAAACAAGAATTTAGGCAGGGGAAAACAAGGTAAAAACTTGAAGATTTTACTTAACTCTTTTTCTTTACCTCCAGACTTATGTGCATGCCAGCCAGAAGCATTATGGCCACTAAACAAAGCCTTATTGCCCCTGGACTCCTTTGTGATTTTATTTGAATCCCTAAAATGATTTGAGAGAACATAAACTGAAAAAGTCAGGTATTTGCCAAAGGTTAAAGAAATTTTTTAACCCCAAGTCAAATAGTTGGCTGGGGTTAGGGACTTTTAGTGAGAGCAAAAGAATCAATCAACAAGATAGATATAATTTTAGCCTGAAGGCGTTTGCTAGGTTTTGCTAGCTACATGGCTGGCTACAGTTGGCATGGCCTTAGACTGAGCAGAATAAAAGTGGTTTAGTCTTCTTTCTCAAGGGAGAGACTTACTAGTTGCTAAATCCCAGTAGATGTAGTGATAAGGTATAGATTCTTGGGGTGCTGGGACCCCGACATGACACACGGGTCCTGCCCGAATAAATTCAACCCAAATCTTTCAACCAGAGATAAAGGTTTATTAGACATGGGCCATACAGGTCAGACTCTTAAGGAATCTGAACATTTAGTGACAAAGCAAGCATGAGGAAATCTCCATGTTTAAATGGCAGCCAGGGTGAATCTTATATACACTCCAGTAATTTTGGGCCACCAGAGGAGGGACTAGGAAGAGGATCTGGGTGACTGGGGGAGGAGTTTAAGAAGTGTCAGAATAGGGTCACTGGATAATAGACAATAAAGGGTTAGGCTTTTAGCAGGGTAACAAAGAACTGGAAGGAAGAGGTTGATAAGATCAAAGGTGGGATCAAAGACTAGGCTTCTTCATTAGGATTTCAAAGTCTAGGCTTCTTAGAGAGATAGGGAGAGATCAGAATTAGTATTAAAAGACCAGGAAAGGCCAGTTGAGTGGAGTATAGCCTCAGGCAACCGTTTGAGACCAGAGTGAGGTCAAAGAAAATTTAAGGGTTTACTGGAGCCTATAGACAAATGGGACCCAAATTCTTTTTGGGGTGAGGGGCAAAACTCTTGGCTTGGGCCGATATCCCATCAGTAGTATATAGCAGCAGGTGGCCAAAGAAGAATACCTGAGAACCAACAGATAATTTTAGAAAGCAGCTCAGAAAAAATGAGAAACCAGTAGCTAGTAAAAACAGGAAGGCAGCAGAAATGCCTAGTTGAGAAGCAAAGCCCAGCAGGAAACTGAGACATGATACCCACCAGAGAGCAGCAAAAATCAGCATAATGATATCACCAGACGACATTAGTGACTCTGTAGCAGTGGTAGGGTTTTTTGTTTGTTTATTTAGTCATTTTTCAATAGTGTCTGAGTCTTAATGACTCTATTTGGGGTTTCCTTGGCAAAGATACTGGAGTGGTTTGCCATTTTCTTCTCCAGCTTATTTTACAGATGAGGAACTGAGGCAAACAGGGTTGAGGCAAACAGGGTTAAGGCAAAGAGGTGGGGAGGTTATGGGGTGCTCCTAGATGCACAGAGGCACCCCAAGATCGCAGGAAGTTTGGGGGCGCTGGGAAAAAAGCCCAGATTGTGGTGCCGGATTTGCCTGAAAGAATTCAACCCAGATCTTCTTCTAGCCAGAGAAAAAGTTTATTAAAGATAAAGCATATAGGCCAAATCACGCCTGTGAGGACAAGCAGGCTTGAGAATCTCCGCCTCTGGGCATCAGGCCAGGTGAGGTGAGCTGCAGTGGGGCTCAGGAGGACAAGCAGGAGTGAGGGCCTCAGCCTCTAGGTTTGAGAACAGCTCAGCATCAGAATGGGGCAAAGATGAGTCTTAAGTACAGAAAGACTGTGGGAGGGGTCTAGGAGTGGCCAAGCACTTTGGAGTGATGGGAGGAAGGGCCTAGGGAGATCTGGAAGGGAGTGGCTAGTAAGCTGGGGTGAACAGAACTCCTGAGTCCTGGACCTTGTGGCGCCTAGCTAGGATTAAGGGTGGCCAGAGGAAGGGGGGTTGGTTGGGTCCCTTTGGAAGGTAATAAACAACGAGAATAGATAATGAAGGGAGCTGAAAGGGGGGAAGTTTGCTTTCAAATGGAGATCAAAGGGAAATAAGGCAGTTTCTAAAACTTTAAGGTTTTCCAGGGACTGGTAGACAAGCTGAAGCCAGGTTCTTTTTGGGGCCAAGAAGGAAAGCGCATTTGCATAAGATTAAAAGGTAAGGCTAAGGCTTTCAAAGACAGAAAGAAAAAGGAGCCAAATTCTCTTTGAAAAGGGGCAAAGGTAAACCTCTTCATTTTGTAAACCTCTTCAAAGTGACTTGCCCAAGGACACACAGCTAATAAGTGTCTGAGGCCACATTTGAACTCATCTCTTCCTGACTCCAGGCCTGGTACTCTATCCACTGTGCCACCCAGTCTGTAGGATAAGCTGCCCCAATCACACATGTCCCTTTGGTGTGGCCTTCAAGCATATTCCTGGACCAAAGCTGTTCCCTTCACTTGTGCCTTCTTTCATGTATACATCCTAATCATGTAAGTTCTCTATATGTTTGCACCCCCTTCCACTGACATTGTGGTACCCAAACCTGTAGGCATGGAAAATCATTTAATTGACTATGCTGTTTGAGTAAATGTCTTTTGCTTTGAATGAATAAATGAAAAAGCATTTATTAAGCACATAACTATGTGCCAAGCACTAGGGATATAAAGAGAAAATGAAGATGGCTCCTACCTCCAAGGAACTCATGCTCTAATTATGGAAGACAATGCATATTACTTCTATTTGACTTAGGAAATTAAATACATAGATCAATCAGGGCTTAATGCTTTCAAGTGGATACGAACCCACAACCACAAAGTGCCTTAAATCTGGAGAAGTTTTTGGGGGTCCCATTTATGAGATCTAGGTTGCTATAGTAGTTTACTGTTTGCTCAAAGAATGGAAGGATGTGGCCATTTAATAGTTTTAATAGCCATCAACTCTAATACAGCTTTAACAACTTTAATAGCTACATTGTCTATTATATTTGACCTGAACTTTGTTACCATTTAGTGTTGTCTTATTTCCCTTCTTGTAATGGTTTGTGTCTTGTTGTTTTGGCTTTCTTCACTGTGCATCACCACATACAAGTCTTCCAAGTTTCTCATTTTATTTCCAGCTTTTTTATTTTACATATAGTACGACTATGAATATATTTGCAAGCATAGGTCTGGTTTTGGTTTTTGTTTGTTTTTTTTTTTTGCTATCATCAATATCCTTGAAATATAAATTCAGTACTTGGGGATCATGGCATCAAAGGGTGGGAACAGTTCAGCACCTTTTCTTGCATAATTTCAAATTGTTTCCCTGAACAATAATGGATCAATTCATAGTTCTACCAGCAGAGAATTACTCAAGAAAACACTTTAAAATGTAAATATCCTTGAAACAGTAACTTGTTAAAACCTTAACATTCATTCATACCCATTTAATTAGTTTTTCAGTAGATTTTCTCTGGGATAACTGGGAATAAGACATAGAAGTTTTAATGAGGTAGGAGGCTGGGCTAGAGTGGTTTAGAGTGGACTAGAGTGAGTAGAGAGAAGGGGATGGATACCAGAAATGCTGAACTGGAATCAACAAGACTTGGTAACTGATCAGATATGGAAGCTCACTTTCTGAGGTGAAGAGCTGAAGATAACTCCTAGATTTTGAACCTTAAAGCACAGTGGATATATGAGGTCCTTATTTGTAGATTTGAGATTAGTCTGCATAGAGATGATAACTGAATCCATGCTAATTGTTGAGCTCACCAAGAGATTGAGGATAGAGAGAGAAAAGAACCTAGGACAGAGCACTGGGGCACACCCACAGTTAGTGAATTTTAGAGCTGATTATGCAGCAAAGGATAGAGGGAAGGAATATTTTGGTAGGAGGAAAACTTCTAGATTCTATTTGCCATTCATTAAACTTTCCAGAACTACTCGCTGCTCCTAGCCTTTACTCACATAATCCTGTTGCCTAAAATATCCTTTCCCTTCTCTCTTCCTTCATGAGTCTTTCTCATTGATCACTGCTACCTCTGAATTCCTATAGGACTCATTTGGTACTTAACATAGCCTTCCTTGTTTGTTAATTTTTGTGTGTATATGCTCTATCTCCTTTTGGACCACGAGCTCCTAGATAAGAGGGGCTGCTATGTACCTTTTATTTTATGATGGGTGTTAAAAGGCATTTATACATTCCAGAAGGCAGCTAGGTGGTATAGTAGACAGAGTGCAGGACCTAGAGTCTGCAAGACTTCTCTTCCTGAGTTCAAGTCTGGCCTCAGAAACTTAGTAGCTGTGTGACCTTGGGCAAGTCACTTGACCCTGTTTGCCTCAGTTGCCTCATCTGTAAATAAGCTTGCAAAGGATATGGCAAACCAGTCCAGTATTTCTGCCAAGAAAACCCCAAATGGGGTTTGTTTTTTTTCAAAGAGAGCCCAGTGGAATTCTTGATAAGGATTATCAAGGTTTTTGGAAAGACAGATTGTAACCTGGGGGGCTCTTTTCTATGCTGGCTGTGCTTGACTAAGGATCTGGCTCATAAAAGAGCCTAAGGAACGGGAAATCTCCAAAAGAGGTCATCTCTCTCTCATATCCTTTGAGGACGGTGTCTCAGGAGTCAAAGAGGATGCCCTCCAGCAGATGGCAGCAGTTCAGTGGAAAAGTAACCTCGCAGCTCGGTAGAGAAGCGGATGACAGCCGCAGTTCTGTGGGAAGCAGCTGCTGCTTTGGGAGCAGTGAGGCAAAGCCAGCATTCAGGATTCTCACTCAGGGTGGCTGAGAACTGGAGCTCAAGCCTAGCATCCTGAGTTAGCAAGGAAGGAATACTGTTAGCCCCACCGGCTTCATAGGAATCTGAGGACATTGCAACCTTTTGTGTAGGGGATAGATGGGTTCCCCTTTATTGGCCTTCTTACTCGGCTTTAACTAAATGTCTTTTGTTCCACTGCGCTCTGCCCAGTTTCCCCTTCACCAAGCCAGATGCCCCTCCCAGGATAAGCTCATTACTTCTAATCTCATCACCATGCTGCTAACTCAAGCCCTAACACCACCTCCTTCAGCCTCCTCTCCGGCTGATTGGAGGGCTGGAAGGTGGAGTGCCAAACTCCTTCCAAGGCCTTCCTTTATAGAAGGCAGAAATGGGACTTTGAGCTCACTTCACTTTGCATCTGTTGCTCTTCCTGGTTTTCAGGTCACACAACAAGATGCTGCAGTGCTAGATACTCCAGAATGTCCCCAGTTCCCTCCTATCCCCTCCCTTTTTGGCTTCCTTTTGTATGTTGTCTCCCCTCCCCCCCACTAAATTGTAACCTCCTTGAGGGCAAGGATTGTCTTTTTCTTATGGGTATTCCCAGCATTTTGCACATAGTAGGCACTTCATAAATATCCATTGAATTGAATTTTGTTCTGATTTCAATTGTTATCTGGCTTTATCTGGCAAATAGCCATTGGGTCAGATCTCACAACTGTGGATTTGAAGAGATACTAACCCTGTATAGTACACTGAACCTCAGAAGCAAAGAAAAGTTCCAGGTCCATGTGAGGATGGTTTCTGCGCTACACATAGAGAACTTGCCTCACAACAACCCTGAGAAATAGGATGTTTGATCATATCCAGACACCAAAGTTGGAGAGAAACTGCTGTTCTTTTCAGTTGTGACCCCATTTTGGGATTTTCTTGGCAAAAATACTGCAGTGGTTTCCCATTTCCTTCTCCAGCCCATTTTACAGATAAGAAACCTGAAGCAGATTTAAGTCACTTGCCCAGGGTCACCCAGCTAGTAAATGTCTGAGGCTGGATTTGAACTCAGGTCTTCCTAACTCCAAGCCCAAAAGAAGTGAATTGGGTATGGGGTACCTCTGGATTAGACAGAGCCTGTTTCCGGGGCTCGTAACAGGAAAGGCTCTTCTACAGGTTAGCTATCTCTTGTTCGTTCAGTTGTTTCAGCCTTTTCTGATCCTGACACCAGTTTTGGAGTTTTCTTGGCAAAGATATGGGAGTGGTTTGCCATTTCCTTCTCCAGCTTATTTTACAGATGAGGAAACTGAGACAAAGCTAAGTGACTGTGGCGCCACCTAGCTGCCTCTTGCTATCTCTTGTAACCCCTCAATAGGACTGTCTTTGCTGTTTCAGCAGAAAGGAAGGTTGCATACAGGGTCAGGGGATGAGGGCCCCCCCAGTAAATGGGATCCTTTGCACTTCCACCTTCTCCCTACAACTCACCCTTGCCTGATACTTCATCTTCACCCCTCCCTTCCCTGCTGCCATAGCATCTACACCAGCCACAGTAAAAACTTTAGAGAAAGAGGTGGAAGACAGATTGTATTCCAGGCTAAGAAAAGAGTTAGAACAATGTAAGAAGGATGTTTGTAGCCTCCCCTTTTGTGAGCCAGGAGCTACCGACCTTCCTGGAACAACCACTATGTTCCCTCTCAGGGAGGTGCCTCTGGGGGGGCTTGGAGGGGTTTTGTGAATGCCCCCATTGAGCACTGTAGAAGTGAGAAACTTCAAAAAGGAAATGAAGTCCCTAATGGAAGACCCAGTTGGGTTGTCTGAACAGTTAGATCAGTTTTTAGGACCTAACATTTATACTTGGATAGAGTTGATGTCAATTCTCAATATCCTCTTCACAGGGGAAGAAAAAGGGATGATTAGGAGGGCAGCCATGGAGGGTTGTGAGAGGAGACACCCCCCTGCTCAAGGTGTCTTGCCCGCTGAAATAAAATACCCCAATGTAGATCCAGGATGGGACCATAATAATCAAGTCCACCAACAACACATGCAGGACTTGAGGGAATTGGTAGTAGCTGGATTTAAGGAGGCAGTACCAAAATCCCAGAACTTAAACTGAGAATTTGATATTAATCAGAAGAGGGATGAAACTCCCTCAGAATTTCTAGAACGAATGAGGGAGAATATGAGAAAATATTCTGGGCCAGATCCTCGAGACCCATTAATGGAGGGGATGCTCCGAGTTAATTTTGTGATAAATTCCTGGCCGGATAGTAATAAGAAACTCCAAAAGATAGATAGATGGAATACCAGGCCATTAGAATAATTATTAAGGGAGGCCCAGGAGGTATATGTGAGAAGGGAAGATGAGAAACAGAAACAGAAGGCTAAAATAATGGTGCAAACAGTGAGAGAGGTAATGAAGAAGGAGGCCCTGGAAGGGCCGTACAGAGGCCAAGGAGGCTATCATAAGAAAAGAAGGGAGAGTGGAGGAAAGAGTGAAGAAAAGGTGGTTAAAGGAAGGTGGACTGGGAAGAATGAATCTTTTTATTGTGGGCAAAGTGGGCACTTCAAAAGGGAATGTCCCAAAATGAAAAAGGAAGAGCGGGTAGCAACGCTTATGGTATCTGATGAGGATGAGGAATAGAGAATTCAGGGGTTCTCTCTCCTTAAACCCAGCTGAGAACCCTTGATAAAGTTGGAGGTTGGGGGCTCTGAGATGGAAGTGGTGTTTCTGGTAGACACAGGAGCTGAAAGCTCTTCTTTAAGCATAGTATTAAAAGGGATGAGACTGGGTACAGAAACATTAAAAGTCTCTGGGGTAAAAGGAGAAAATTTTAAGGTTTCTATTTTTGAAGAAATTTACATAAAGTGGGGAACAAGGAGAGAAGTGGCTAAATTTTTATATATCCCGAAAGCTGGGACCAATCTTCTAGGAAGGGATCTAATTGTTAAATTGGATCTAGAAATTAAAGTATCCAGTGATCAATTAACTATTCAAATGCATCTTTTAGATGCTGAAAAATATAAGGGAATAGACTCAGAAGTATAGGCAGGGGAAGGAAACAGGGGAGGGCTCAAGGTAGAGCCTCTTAAAATAAAATTGAAAGATCCCCAAGTGGAGGCATGTGTTAGACAATATCCCATTCCAATGGAAGGAAGAAAGGGACTAAAACCAGTGACTGAATAGTTACTAAAGGAGGGACTCTTGGAGACATGTATGTCTAGGTTCAATACTCCAATCCTGCCCATGAGAAAACCAGATGGCTCTTACAGATTAATACAAAATCTGAGGAAAGTTAATCAAGTAGTGCAGGTACGCCACCTATGGTTCCAAATCCATACACACTCCTGAGTCAAATCCCGTCAGAACATAGATGGTTCAGTGTCATAGATCTGAGGGATGCATTTTGGGCATGTACTCTTAACCCAGATAGTAGGGACCTCTTTGCATTTACCTGGGAAGACCTGAAAACAGGGAGGAAAGAGCAGTATTGTTGGACAGTACTGCCTTGGGGCTTCACAGAGGCCCCCAATCTATTTGGACAAACTTTAGAGAAAATATTAGAATCATTCACTGTACCATCAGGGGCCAAGTTGTTACAATATGTAGATGACCTGTTATTATCTGGGAAGAGAAGAGAGGTGGTCTCTCAGGCATCTATTGACTTGTTAAATTTTCTGGGTTCTCAGGGCCTGAGAGTCTCCCCCAAGAAACTGCAATTTGTAGAAAAAGAGGTGAAATATTTGAGACATTTGATAGGGGAAGGCTATAGAAAAATAAGCCCAGAGAGAATTCAAGGAATTATTGATGTGCCTTTGCCCAAAACAAAGAGAGAACTAAGAAAGTTCCTAGGCTTAACAGGATATTGTAGACTGTGCATTGATTCATATGCTCAAATGACTAAAGATCTGTATAAGAAACTATTAGAAGGGGAGCCCAATGTGTTGAATTTGGAAGGGCAAGAAAAGAGACAGTTCTCCCAACTAAAACAGGCCCCGATGTCTGCCCTTGCTTTGGTCATACCGACTCTAGAGAAACCATTCCACTTGTCCGTTACGGTAGATAAGGGGGCAGTCCTAGGGATGTTGACCCAATCATGGGCAGGTGAGAGACAACCAGTAGCTTTCTTGTCAAAATCACTCAACCCTTTTTCCCTAGGATGCCCTGAATATGTCCAGGCAGTAGCAACCACTGCCCTACTAGTAGAGGAAAGTAGGAAATTGACCTTTGGAGGAGCCTTGGTAGTAAGTACTCCTCAGTACTTAGTTAGAACTATATTAAATCAAAAGGCAGGACTTATGGGGCAATTAGGTGGCACAGTGGATAGAACACCAGCCCTGGATTTAGGAGGACCTGAGTTCAAATCCGGCCTCAGACACATAACACTAAATAGCTGTGTGACCCTGGGCAAGTCACTTAACCCCATTGCCTAACCAAGGAAAAAAAAAGGCAGGACTCTGGTTAACAGACTCAAGGATCTTAAAATATGAGGCTATTCTATTGGGAAAAGATGATTTAGTCTTAATGACCAATAATAATGTTAACCCCGCCACCTTTCTCTAGAGGGGAGAAGGAATTGAACAGAATGACTTAGAACATGACTGCTTAGATTTAGTAAATTTTCAGACTAAAGTGAGGCCTGATCTGAAGGATATTCCCTTTGAGACAGGGAAAAGGTTGTTTGTTGATGGCTCTTCAAGAATGATGGAAGGGAGAAGGAGACACGGCTATGCTGTAATAGATGGAGATTCATGGCAAGCAGTGGAGTCAGGGATTCTCCTAAAGCAGTGGTCTGCTCGAACTTGTGAACTGTATGCATTGAATCAAGCCCTCAAACCTTTAGAGGGGCGAGAAGGAACAATTTACACAGACTCCCAAGTATGCCTATGGGGCAGTGCATACTTTCGGAAAGATTTGGGAAGAGAGAGGGTTGACTAATAGTAAAGCGAAAGAACTGGCTCATGAAGAATTAATTAAACAAGTGTTGAGGAATTTATTACTGCCATCTGAGATAGCCATAGTACATATCAGCAGACATCAGAAAGGTCGAAGTTTGAGCTTAAGCCCCTTTCAGGGTATTCAAGTAGATTTCACTGAAATGCCACTGGTAGGAAATATGAGATATTTACTAGATATAGTGGATCATTTAACTGGATGGGTAGAAGCCCACCCCCTTAGGTCAGCCATGGCTTCAGGGGTCAGCAAGGTAATCTTAGAACAAATCATTCCCAGGTTCAGATTGGTAGAAAGAATCGACTCAGACAATGAGTCTCATTTCACAGCCGCGGTATTGCAGAACATTATGTCTAGCTTAGACATCAGGTGGGAATTCCATACCCCTTGGCACCCCACCTCTTCTGGAAGGGTTGAAAGAATGAATCAAACTTTAAAGAAACAACTAACTAAATTGGGAATACAGACTTGGTTGCCGTGGACTATTCAGGATAAGAACTGCCCCCAGAAAGGATGTTGGGTTATCCCCTTATGAAATGTTGTATGGGTTACCCTACCCGGGAGGGAGTGAGGATTTGCCTACATTTGAATCTAAAGACAGGTTCTGAAAAGACTATATACTGGCAGTGTCATCCTCCCTTTCAGAACTTCAAAAGAAAGGTTTATTAGCACAGACTCCATCACTTGAATTCACAGCTCATCATTTCAAGCCGGGGGACTGTGTGTTAATAAAGGTGTAGAAGGAAGCCAAGCTTGCTCCAAATTGGGAAGGACCTTACCGAGTCCTGCTGACAACTGAAACTGAAATACAAACTGCTGAAAAAGGTTGGACTCATTATAATAAGGTAAAGGAACCAATGGAGGAACCTCAGGATTGGAGGGTGACCCATCAGGACCCCGAATCATTGAGAATCACTCTCCGAAAAGGACCTAAATGACTGATCTTGGTTAGCTCTTTACATAATCATATCCTCCCTTAGAGAGGGAAACAAAGGGTGAGAATTGCGTGGTTGTATGACTTTATTGTGGCTATTGGGAATAGTCCTATCTTTCTGGGTATTTTGTATATAAAAATTGCCTGTTCCCACCCCCTTTAAATTACTTCCAGTGTCACAATAGAACTAACTGAAACCAAGGAATATAGGGAAAGGCCCAGTATTTTCCTCTGCACTTCTAACATTTCTCCTGACCTACGGTCAAGCAGCCCCAACTCTACGGTCCCTACTATGGGAAATGGACAGGAACAAATATTCCAACTGATGGAAGTCATTGCCAAAAGCTTCAATGTGACCAATTGTTGGATCTGTGGAGGTCCACAGCAACTTGAGAATTGGCCAAGGGTACCTGTACCTGTAGATCCAGCCTGGATTCTCAGTAACTGCTCAGAGGTACATAGAGGTACAGGCTTCTGGTCATCTAGTGAAAAGCACCAGTGGCATTTGACGGAGTCAGTACAGGGCAAATATTACTTAAACCAGACTGGAGGAGGAAATTGGCTAGGAGACAGTGATTGTGAATGGACATACACCAGGAGACCTGAATGTAGGAAAGGAGAATATACCCAATGTTTAGTAAATTGTACCAAGTATGAGGGGCAATGGAATGAATCTGCTATCAGGTACCCTAACCAGAGTTGGAAGCCTTGTACCCCTGAGGATCCTGATGAGGAAAAATATGGTATTAATAGCTGTGTGGTAGTGGGTACCTATCCTTGTAAAGTGGATTCGGGATTACTGAACTGTCAGACTCATAAAGTAATTAAAGGCTGGGTCAATAACACTATTCTCCCATGGAGTTGGAAACATAGAAACAGTTCAGGAACATTCCACTGGTTTTGGAGCAAAGAGAATAAAACAGAAGATAATTGTTTGTTTGTGGAAAGAAAAGCAACTGTGGAGATGTAATTCTACTACAAGGACAGGTCCACTGGGAAATGAGAATGCTCACTATTACCCTCGGGCTAGGTTTTAGTCATGTCTATATCAAAGAGAGCAGCCAGCTCTCAAAGGGCATTATTGGATATGTGGACAAATGGCCTATACTCATTTACCTTCTAACTGGACAGGTATCTGTTAGATTGGTTTAATAAGAACAAAATTCTTTTTCTTACCAGAGGGTGATAGAAGGAAATTGGGCATTAGATTATACAGGGACTTAGATGACAGAGAAAAATGAAGCCTCAACACTTCTATGACTAATATAGGAGATGCAAATGGTTGGAGACGCTTGGCCACCATTGTCTGTCTGTAGCCACATTGTCTTTCTGTCTGTCTGTAAATGTTTTATGTATGTTTTGTATCCCTCCCACCAATGTCTGGTATTGGGCAATGTGTTTAAAATTGCAAAAATAAGGGCTTTTAACATTATAAAAGCTATTTGGAAGAGAGTGGGAGAGTGCTT